>NC_090939.1:321902850-322212970 GCF_040938575.1 Ambystoma mexicanum | reverse complement strand
TTTCAAGCAATAATATGCCTTCATCCAAAAACAGCAAAACTACCTCCCTCTGAATTACTGAAAGGCATTTGTGGCAAAGTAGTTTATTTGCCATTAGATCTCAAAGAAAATGTACACACTCTGGGAGTGCAACATCCAATAGATCAATATTTGATTATCTTAGTAAATGGCATACCTGCAAAAGACAAAAGAATTCGGCAACAACTCGTGGACTTACATAAAGTTAGAGAAGCCCTGCACTATCTAAAAGACAACAATGAATACTACAAAGAAAGAAATATTGAAGAAAACCTGAGGGAAACTTCCGAAATAATTCAAGACTCGTCAGGAACTGGTCAATTTCAACTTCTAGATCCTACTACAGAATCCAATATTTTTAGACCATTATACAATTCACCCAAGACACCATAGATGATGCACTGGAAACTTACCAAATGTGACAAGCCAAAGGATCTCCAATCAGCATATGGGAAAAAAGTATAGAAGCATGAGCCTTTCCTCTACTCTTTCCTACTGGAAAAAGGAGGAAGGTACTATGAAAGACCCACACAAATAACAGCATCAGAATACTGCTCTTTACAAATGTATTCTGAAGACCCCAGATTCAGACAAAACGTGGAATACGACTAGAAACTCTATGCTATGGAGTTGCACACACATTAAAATCAGGTACCAATTTTCAAAATATGTCAGCTACACAATAACTGCAAAAAGTGCAAGAAAAAGATGAAGTTTTCCAGTCAAGTATTACAAATCTTTTAGCAAACATGCGTGGTACAAAAGAATACTGGTTCCGACGTCGCTGTATGATAAGAAACCTTGGCCCACCCACTTGGTTTGTGACATTTAGTTGTGCAGAATATGCATGGGAAGACTTACACGATTTTCTACGCATAGCAAACAAAAACAAAACAAATATAGATATAAAAACACAAGGAAAACTCTGCTCTCTAGATCCTGTAAATGTATCAAGATATTTCCATCATCGCTTCATTGCTATGCTACACTTCATTTGTAATAAAACTGTTCCTCCCCTTGGAGAGGTGCAACACTTCTTTTGGAGAAAAGAATACCAAGCCAGAGGAGCACCACACATCCACATGCTTTTGTGGATTACAGATGCTCCTAACTTTGGTCAGGACAGTGATGCCACTGTTTTGCAGTTCATCCAAAAATATTTCACTTGAAAAATCTCTTCACAAACGACACATAGTGACCTTCATGCACAAATTTTACAATTTCAAAGACACAAATGTGGGAAGTATTGTTGTTGCAAATATAAAAACAAAGGGAAATACTACACCAAATGCTGTATTGGTTTCCCTAGACCACTTTGAACAACAGGTCAAGTAAACAACTTCATGTCTTCAGTTAGACATAGTGTGAAAGGTAAATCACCTAAGAGCACATATTACATAAAAAGAACAGAAGGATCAAAATATATCAATGATTACAATGCAATCATTGCCCTTTTATGGAATGCAAATATAGATGTGCAGTACATTGCAGACTATTCCACTGGGATGACATATCATCTGACAAAACACTATCACAGAAATTGTACAGTTTAGGCATAAAAATGCTCTCCCATGTGACTGCTATGAAGCTACAGACCATTTAACCAGTACTGCCTTGTATGGAAAATCTGAAAATTTGGTATGGCTAAGCCTTGTCCCTGCTAAATCTACAAAAAGAGTTCTCAAATCATATGAAGACATGAACTACTAGCCAAAAATGATCCCAACAGCCAAGACATTTTGAAAAACAATTTACTGGACACATACTACCCGAACAAGACTACCACTTTGGAAACTATGCATCTATACCACATAGCCCAAAACTTCACATACAAAAATACAAAATATATTAAATACAAAAATAATATTAAACCAGATGAGAAGAAAAGTAGGTACAGAGTAGAAAATTGTGAAGGCAGCTTAGTGAAACTTACCAACCGAAGCTTAATTAATCATATCAAAATGTCATTAAAAACTCCTCAACATGAAGAAGGTTTACTAGATATCTATGACTCCTATGAAGATGCTTTCAAAGCAAATAAAAGCACTATAACAGACTAAACTTTACACAGTACAAAACAATGTTGCACAATGCAACAAGATGAAGAACTCCAGGCACAACTAGACGTCGACACTCCTGACAGCAGTCAAGCTTCTGTATCACGAAGCCAAGAACCACTTGGACAGCCAATAATAGCAAATGAGACAGAATTAGCCACGACTGAAGTAGAAAACATCATGTGTCAGTATGAGCAATCTACAGAAGACTTTGCTCTACTAAAATCACAACTAAACAATGAGCAACATAGCATTTTCCTAGAAATAACAAAACAAATTGTACATGGTGTGCAGCATGAAACTAAAAAGTTTACCTGTCAAGACTACAAACCTATACTGCTATACGTGAGTGGTCAAGCTGGTTCAAGCTAAACATTCTTAATCAAAATCATCAGCAAGTTCCTCCAACAATTGACAAACAACAAACTGTCAGCTGTTGTAACTGCCCCCAGAGGTTTAGATGCCTACAACATAGGTGGGGTCACTTTACACCGATTACTACTCCTTCCAGTAGAACACCAAAACAAATTAGACTATTACAAACTTTCTCCAGAAGCTGCAATGGAACTACGCAGAGTTTTCAAACAAATGAAAATGCTGCTAATAGATCACCTCAGATTACAAGAGGTCCTGAAAACACACTATGAAGAACTCTTTCGAGGAAAACACATTATAGTTTTCCGAGATCTTCTTCAATTAACACCAGTTAAAGGTGAATCTATTTTTAAAGCCTTAGGGCACAAACTATGCCATAGAACTCTTGGCAGCATAGGAAATGTCAACTTTTGGCAACATTTCCAATACAAAGAATTAACTGAATACATACGTCAGTCTGCAGACCTCACATACGCCAACATTTTAAAAAGTTTTGTTGGTGTACTATCTCAAGAAGCACAATCTATATTAAAAACCAGGCACATTCATACACTCTATGGCCATAAGTCATGTGCTACTGACGTCATGGAAAAATTAGCACACAAAAATGTAAACTGTATGACCTTGATGCCAGCTCTTGCAAGCTGCTCACAATTCAAAGAAACAATGTTGAAAAAAGAAATGCAACCAATCGTTCAAATTTGCTCCACAGACAAACTGGACGTGCATGGTATGACACTACCCATGTGTGAACAAGCCACAGAAAGGCTAAATACCTTAGAAAACTCTATCTCTAAAACAGCTGGTTTGGAGAAAATATTAAAATTATCTTTAAACTGCTGAGTAATGCTTAAACGTAACCTTGATGTGGACCAAGGACTGTTTAATGGAGCACTTGGTACAGTTGTTGGATTTCAAACATACCCACGTGTCAACAACATTCCGTTTGTCAATATTTTCTTTGACAAACTATCAGAAATTAAAAGGATAGGACGCTCAACAGCCCGCTTCCTTCTTTTCAAAGACATGTATGTACGCAGAGAACAATTTTCTCTAACTCTAGCATACACAGTCACTGTCACAAATCACAAGGTATTACCCTAGATAAAGCATTGATAGATATTGGTAGCACAATCTTTAAAGAAGACATGGGCTATGTAGCACTATCATGCTTACATACACTCAATGGACTATTTCTATTCAACTTTGATGCACGTAAAGTAAACGCTGATATTCCTTGCATTCTAGAATACAATATACTGCGTTCACTCTATGCCCGCCATCTGAAAACCTATCCTGTTCCTCAAAAAGCAAAATTTTGTAAAATAAAATGACTTCAGACTCAAATTATGCAGGATCTCACAGCAATTCCTCAAAAGAAATTAAAATAAGCTAATACTTCATCAAGGACCACAACCAAGAAGGATCTAGTGCACAAACAAAGTCAACTACCTCTTCAAAGAAACAACGCGCACTCCGAACAAATGTCTTGGACACAGATCTGTCAGATCCATTCAAATTTTCAAATACAACTGGTGTAAATTGCTATGCAAATGTAGGAATCAATATTCTATTCCAATTGCCACCAATTATTAAAAACTCAAATGAAGGATACAAACACTATTGCCAGGCGCTCCAAACATAAATGTTTTTAGTAGTAACTGTTATCTTCACAGCTTAGTTGCATTTCTTTCTCAACTTCTTAAGGTTTACACCAAATGAACTAATTCAATTCAAGACAAATATGACAATATAACTACTTCCATAACAAGAGGACAATCACTAAAACAGTAAGCACAACCCTAATTTTCTCTTCTTACTAAAATATGACATTAAACTGTGTACCACATATATATATATATATATACATATATATATATTTATATATTTTTTGCCAAACTGAAATCATGTAGTTTTCAATGTTTCTTCTAAACAGAATGTCTCAATGCTTTTCTTCTCTTAAGAAAAATATGTTTTGGTATAAAATGCATTGAAACTTTAAATGCAGCACTTCTTGTCTATTAGATATATATTTTGAAAATACTAAAGCACAAATATTGTAAATAAGTTTTATTTCTTGTTCACCATTTTTACTTTTCAGCGACTGTACAAATTTACTTTCCCTCCTGATGAACCACTAATGTAAAGTGGGGAAACACGTGTTGAGGGCATTGATGTAAACCTTAAGAAGTTGAGAAAGAAATGCAACTAAGCTGTGAAGATAACAGTAACTACTAAATAAATGTATGTTTGGAGCGCCTGGCAACAGTGTTTGTATCCTTCATTTGAGTACTTCTATTAGCTCTGTGCAGCCCTTAGAGCAGCAAACCACAAATGTAGGCAGCACCAACAAATTTAAGAAGAACTAATAACCACTAAAATCCAATCACTCGCTGCAGCTTGACACACAAAGGCTGCTATCTTCTTGCAATTATCAAAAACATTTACTTAAACAGAACAGACCAATTGTGTTTGCAAATATTAGTCCTTCACAGAAATGAAACCAACAATCCTGACAACACTTACAGTGTTTCAGGAATAAGGCAGGAATTGGACTACTTTGCTGGAATGGTCCAATTCACTATAAACACACACGAAGATCCACAAGAATTACTAATGTACTTACTACAAGTACTGGAAAACAAAAACATACCTATAAATGAAATATTCCAGATTTCATACATGTGGAAACCTACATGCACTCTTTGCAGCCATGTGGCACAAGAACAAGTCCCTAATGAATGCTTTGTGTATGTATCCATACCTAACTGTGAATCCATTCCATTTCTGAAACTTGTACAAAATGAAAACCATAGCAGATTATGTAATACCTGTAATTCAGATAATCTCTCCACCTTACAAATACAGACACATAGTAAATACGTAATAGTAATGCTTTTATGTTACAATGCAGATGGTACCAAAAACAACTGCAAGCTGACTGTATTCACACATGGACAAGTATCATTTGGTAAGAAAACCTTCAGAACAATAGGTATAATCTACCACACAGGAGCCACAACAAATGCAGGCCACTACACTGCATATATAAAAAAGAATTGTTGATGGTTCAAATGTAATGATACTACCATTACTCTAAAACAGATAACCGGCAAATCGTGTAAACGCTTATTTAATATGCTTAAAACCAAAATGTAATAACTAATCTGAGTATGAACATCAACAAAACTTCAACTTCAAAACTATCAACAGTTAGAATACGCCAACAGGTATCTAACTGCCCCAAGATTCTTCAAAAAGCAAACAGATAAATTAATTCCACTACAATGAACAAGAAATAAGCAATTAGGATACACCAACTGGTATCTATTTGCCACATTACTACCACCACATCCAAACCAAAAACCATACACCTATTCAATTCCTCCTATTGAAATCAACCAAAGAAATATATTGTACCATAACGTAGAAAAGGTTTTTTTAATCCAGCATGGATTTTTTTCCCACAGACCCAATGATTTTACGAACAAAAACAGAAACTGGGCAAATTGCACAGTACACTGGTTTGAAGCATAGTGCTTGTAAAGTACTAACTTTGAGGGTCGACAAACTACAGAAATATCTGCTAGGCAATGCAATAAATCATTACAAACTACCTTAACTAACATGTGATCTTTTCTTTTATCACAGAGAATGAAAAAACAATGTCTGCTCCTATTTCCCACACCATGAAAAAACTGCATACAACCTCAACAAAGCAAACAGTAAGTATACAATGATGGGAGTCACAAACACAGCAACATAACACACCCATGAAAGCAAACACCTGACCACTCACCACAACCCAAAATATTTGCTTGCATGGGTATTTTATGCTGCAGTGCTTATTGCCAAACCCTACAATCCTGACTGCAAAGCCTGGCCAAAACTCTACATACAGCCTCAACAAAGGAAACAGTAAGTATATAATGATTGGACTCACAAACACTGCAACAAAACACACCCATACAAACGAACACCTGACCAATAAATGCAACCCAAAATGCCTAGAGTCTTCAATACCAACATTCTGAACACAATCCAACAAACAAACTAACGCACATCATCTCACTATCCTATTAACACTATTACACTACTGCCAATCAGTACACAAACTTTTGAAAACATATCCCCTAAGCAGCCAACATGCCACAATCAAAATGTTTGCTAGCATAGGTGTGTTGTGCTCCAGTGGTTGAGGCCAGGGCCTAGAGTCTTGGGTGCATGGCCGAAAGCCTACGGCCTTACGGCCTTCGGCCATGCACCCAAGACTCTAGGCCCTGGCCACAACCACCACAGCATAACACACCCATGGAAGCAAACACCTGCCAAATGACCACAACCCAAAAAACATAACACAACCACCTCAAAACCTGTCCACTTCAATTAACATTCTAAAACAATAATTACAACCAATGCACAAACTCTTCAATACATACCTTATTCACCCAATGCTCTACTAACTTCCCAAAACCAACATCGTATATATTTCCTCTGTAACTTATGTACTGCTTGTAACTACGGTTTCCTTTGCAACTAAGATGTCTGTAACAAGCGTCACGATGCTTCTGGGCTGATGTGCGCTCAACAAATTTGAATAAATAAAATAAAATAAAAATCATAGTATAGTAAAATAGCCAGAAGGGCGCCCAGTGTTTAGTATGTCCGTGGACAACTGCGGTGACCGCGGACACCGTTGATCACATCACGTTCTTCTCTCACCTAAACAAATACCGCCTTTGACCCATCCCTCACTCCCCCACCCTCTCCAGCTACTCCTACACACCAACACACTCCCCAAAATTGGATTTATGCTCAGTTCCACGCCGCGCTGTCCGTGGATATCCGTGGATCCAACATGGCGGGCACATCGAGAGAATGTGACGCACCTCACGCTTCACCCAAGCCAATCAGCGAACATGTTGAGTGTCTGCAGACATGACATAGGCCCACTGACCAATCAGTGTCCTGTCCGCGGAGCGAACAGGGAAGTGTGTCCGCTGTGCGGACATAGATATCACTAACTTTTTTAGACCTACTTTTTGGTTGTTTTAAAAAAACTACTGGATGGATTTTCACTAAATTTACAAAAGCACGCTTTCGGCTCTAAGCCCCCGCTCATGCCGCAAATTTGGTGAATATCCGTCCAGTGGTTTGGGCTGTAGGCATGAGCAAAGTTTTTTTCTCCATTCAGTCTAAGGGAAAAAATAAATGTTGGGAGCCCCCCTATAACTTTGCCCCCCCAGACCAAACCTCACCAAACTTTGCAAAGAAATTCAGAGAGGGCCATATACTTTTATTGCAGAGTTTGGTGAGATTCGTCCAGGGGTAGCAAAGTTATAAGTCGCCCAAAAAGTGCTCTTCCTATGGGTTTAGCAACTTAACCATAACTAAATGGCCGTTACTGCAGGCATGTAATAAAAACACAAAATACAAGCTTATGTGGGATGTTTTGGAATAGATGAGAACACCGATTCTTTTGCTAAAAGCACAATGTCATTGAGTAACATGGGATTTGTTTATTATGCACTTCATGACCAGAAGGTATTCGGAAAAACTGTCCCATTAGTATTGTCATAGCCAAATGAATGCCTACATCAGGCAGTCGCAATGCAAATGAAGAGGGTGATATGGAGAATATAATAAGCCTGTGTAGATTCAAACCCTTCAGCTTGCTTCACCTGTGAGCAGAAGGATTGGTAAATTACCAGACATTTGATGAGTTTGAATGAATGGCCGGAGTTATATAGCACACTTTACTGTGTACTCAGTCTCTAAGCACTAGGCCAATGTCTTGGAGCCCAAGGTATCCTGTACATCAGCACCTTTGCATTGTTCAGTGCAGTCTGTTATTGTAGGACATAGTGACAGAGATATTGCCAGAGGCATGAAGGCAGACGAATATCATAGACCATTGGTGAATGAATAGCAACGAAAATAGTACATATCCCTCCCTCTATATAATCTGTGTTCGTAATACGAGTTACAACTTCTCGATGATTTTTGTTAGATCTACACACCAGAAGAAAGGCTTAGCCCTCCGCAGTTTTTATATGCGTAAATATTAAACACTCTATACACAGCTCTATATAAGGGCCACGGTTCATAATAGCCAGTGTGTATATGTTCAAGCGGGGCCTGCAAAATCCAAAATGCATGTAGTTGCCAGACATCTGCAGGCTGCTGCCTAACATGACAATTTATAATGTAAAGGAGCGGGTAAAATGCATTTTGCAAATACACAAAGAAACGATGGAAATCGTAAACAGGAATGTACCCTGATCTGTGAGCCCGTGTGTAAACAGCTGAGGACGTGTAATTTATAATTGAGGAAAATTAGTCGCATATAGTATAAATAATGCCGCTAATTTTTTTCTTTTCGCATGAAAAGCTTACGTTAAAGTAATTATATAGAACTACTGTTTATAATTTGTGGAAAAAACTCATGTGATTCATTAGCTTGCAAAGAAGTTTGGCCGCCATAGTAACCATGATATCCATCTATTCAAGCACCTATTTTGTTTAAAATGGCCGACCATCTAAGGACCGTACATATAGGTGCTGAAAGGAAAACACTGTGACTCACTTAGATGGCATAAGAGTAAAAAGGGAGTATTTAGCTTTCCCTTGAGATTTATATTTTAAAGTAATCTAGGAATGTGTCTGCAGCACTAACAACAGAACCATAACTCGTTGATTCAAAAGCTTTAAACTCTGATAAGAAATTGCAGAGTACATGTTCTCTATTTGGAACATTGCTTTCCCTTGAGATTTATATTGTAAAGTAATCTAGGAATATGTCTGCAGCACTAACAAAAGAACCGTAACTCGTTGATTCAAAAGCTTTAAACTCTGATAACAAAATGCAGAGTATATGTTGTCTAGTTGGAATACATTTCCCATAAAGTATATCAAGGTTCCTTGTGGACAAAACAAAAAAGAGCATTGGAGAGGTCCCTGTAAAATGATGCCGTGTCTATTTCTGTGCATGTGGTTTTCTTATTTGGAGTGTACAGCTCCCCACCACCTAACTTAGGTGAAACCCTGATAAGAAGCAATGTCGATCATTGCCTGTGTACACTTGCCTTCCCCAGCACGCGGATGAACATAGATTGGTCGTAGAGCTACTCCGGCAAAAGACCCGAGAATTAAACTGCAGGCAAAAATAGAGAATGTGGAAAGGCAAAGGAATGAGGCATGTGACATGGAGAGATCATGTTTGAACACAGGGGAAAGGAGCATGGTAATTCTATGACAAGACTGGAGGCGAGCATTAGGCTTCAACTTCTTTAATTTACTACTCCTCAGTAGTTTCAACAAACCAATAAAAACCAATAATAAACACTGAAAATGTCTCAACAGACTTTTCTTCTTTGGAACTACAATCCCCACAGTCTCTGTAGTCCATCTCACTCCATGCTCAGCTATCACCACTTCCTGCCCCTGAGCCCCTCCTCTTCTTTTACTGCTCTTCAAGCAGATAAGTACTATTTCTCATCATCTCTCTGTATGAGGGGAATGCTAGAGTTTGTTAACATATTGTTAATTGCATATAACTGTGCAGTGCAATAGAACGAGGGGAGAGGCCCTAGGGGAGCATATACATATTTATTATTGGAGTCATTTTGACTAAAGACAAGCGCAGCGCTGCCACGCCATACGCGACCCGGGTTTAGAACGTTACGAATTGCTTTGCAGATCAATAGATTTAAACCCGCTCAGCGCGGGTCGCACTCCCACAGCGTTCTCACCCCGTGCCATATGACCGGCACAGTGGGGGTGCTGCCCGGTGCCGTGGGAGCATGCAGGGGCTCGCGCTGCAACCAGAGAGCCAAAGTCCTCCGGCCCCCACCGTGGGAGAGGCGGGGCCGCATTCAGCGCTCAGACTCCAGAGCTCTCCGGCCCCCTCCTTTGCGGAGGCATGGCCAGAGCAGAACAAGGCACATACACGGACCAGGCCAGGCGGTGATATAAAATAATTATAAAGACATATATAAGCTCACTACAGGAGCGAGGAAGCTCCTAGGTACACGCCCACCAGGAGACCTAAGTCTGGTCGCGAGCAGTCTTTAACGAAGCGCTGAAGCTCCTGACAACAAAGGCTATCAGCCTTTAACATGAGACACAAAGCCCTCTCGGGCACAGAGCTCGTAGAGAAGTGAGACGAGCAATTGACACCAACAGTCCGGTGCAGCCACAATCAGAAAAAGAAAAAAATATATATATTTGTTTTTAAATATACTAATTGCTATTACCTACCAGTACAGGAAAAGCACTCGGTGTGAGCAGTAGTCTCACCAGAAGCACCATATTAGTAAGAGGGTGGGCTTAGACACCCTGGTAGGGTATACCAGGCACACAACATCCTCCCAGAATGTCGGAATTTGAGTGGAGTGAAGAGGAGCAGTCATTAGACCTAGCTGCCAGCTATAAGGAGGTGCTGGGAAACTCACTAATAGATGCAGTGGCTCAAGGGGTGAAACCCTTGCAAGACAGGTTGGAGACATTGGAAGCAATACTACACCAGCCTGCTGATAGCACCTTAAGGACACCACGCACGCTTACTGAACCCTCAGAAGAAGGTTCTAAGGGGAGTAATAAGGCCCGAAAGAGGAAAGCCTCTTGTGACCCCCAGGGCCTGGCGGATGGGGCGAAAGAAAAGGCCAAGGAGGTAGTCGAAGCCTTCGCAAAGCTCCAAGAAGCATATTTGCAGCATCAGACAGTGCCGAACCTCATGACCCCCACTCCAGGGGAAGAAGAGTATGGAGAAGAGAACCCTGGCTAGGAAGAGGAGCCGATAGAAGGAGACTTCCCCTTCCAGGATGAGGATGAGATAGGAGAGGAGGAGGAGGTGAAACCCAGCAGAGGGAAGAGAATCCGCAAAGAGAAACACCTCGAGGAGGTAGACCAGGATATGTTCGACCCGGACAGCATCCGAAACCCGAGGTCATCAGACTGGCAACCATCACCAAGGGTGGCACAGTACATGACCATGATTCTAAGAAAAGCACTCGATAAAGAGGTCAGGCAGCGCCTTCGAGCAGAGTGCCCGAGACCAGACCTTCCCGGGAAGTTAGCCGAAACACCAGAGCTGGACCCCAAGATGCTCACATTTGTATCCAAGACAAGCAAAGATCCCTGCAAGGGTATAGATAGATCTTGGAGGAGTTGTCAAGAGAAGGTGCTTTGCCTAGCCGGTCCACTCGCTAAAATCATGGACCTGGCAGAAAGGGTCAGAGATACGGGGGAAGAAGTAGATCCCGACGCCCTGGCAGGCTGGGCACAGAGAGCAGTATGCCTTCTAGGCAATGCCAACTGCGTCATCGCCTCAGAACGAAGAAGGGGGCTACTACTGAAGATCAACGCCAAACTCAGTGACCTCGCTTCATACGAGGCAGCGCAAGGACTCCTCTTTGGAGAGACTTTCGGAAAGGAAATGGACCGCTTTGTCGGCACTTACACTTCCCTGGAGAAGGCGCAGGCCTCTATCCGCAAGATCTTCCCTAACCGAGTTCTTGCCAGGACCAGTCGCCACAGGGGCCACATCGCTGGTCGAAACCAGGGAGGAAGAAGACCCCGAATCCCGGGGCCCAATACTGGGACACACAGGCAACAGGATTCCTTCTTCCCAACCAGAGGGCGTTTCCCGAGAGGACGCAGCGGAAGAGGATCTGGGCGAGGACAAGGATTCACACAAGGTGAGAGCAGCGCATTACCCTCCAGTTGGGGGGAGATATGGTATGTTCTGGAGAAACTGGCGCACGCTTTCCATCAATGCCTGGGTGTCTCAAATGGTTCTAGGTATGCACTTAGAGTTCGTAGAGCCGCCGGTGCAAGAGCACAAGCCACACCAACAGTGTTTAGAGCGCGCAGAACAGAGACTGCTAGATCACGAGTTATATCGGCTAGCAAAGAAGAACGCCATAGAGAGGTGTTCGAGAGTCCCCTACTTTATAAGCAACATGTTTCTGGTGCACAGGAAGGAGAAAGTGCTAAAAGAACTGAACGGTTGGGTAGCCTGCCGTCATTTCAAAATGGAGGGCATTCATCAACTCAGAGACTCCCTCAGAGAAGGAGATTGGTTGATGAGACTGGATCTGAAGGATGTCTACTTAACGGTCCCAGTAGCAGAGGAGTTCAGGGACTTCCTAGCTTTTCACTGGAAGGGACAGTTTTGGTGATTCAAGACCATGCCCTTCGGGCTTGCATCGGCTCCCTGGGGGAGGGAAAGGGATAAGGTTGATCATCTATCTAGACGACCTACTGTTATTAGCCGAAGACCGGGATTCCCTCATATATCAGACAAAATGGGTCCAAAACCTGCTGTCATCTCTAGGATTCCTAGTAAACGTAGAGAAGTCGGACACCGAACCAGCACTGAGGCTGGGTTTCCTAGGCTTCGTCCTGGACACCAGGAAAGCGACGCTGGAACTCCCAGCTCGGAAAATACGCAACATCAAGAGGGAATTAAGAGGATGGCTACAGAAAACAAGTAGTATCACTCATGACGTTGGCGAGAATAGTAGGGCTTCTTGCAGCTTCCATTCATGCCATATTTCCCGGTCCATTACACTATTGAGCGCTGCAGAGGCTAAAGATAAGACACTTGCAGCAAGGCTTGCAGTATCATCAGTCGATACCTTTGGATCAAGATTCAAAAACAGAACTGGAATGGTGGTTGAAGAATATGGACGCCTGGAATGGGCGTGCCATTTTCGGAGACCGGCCGGACCTGATTATAGAATCCGACGCCAGCCGGCTGGGCTGAACGCGCAAGGTGCGGAGACCTACAGGCAGGGGGGAAATGGAGCGAAGAGGAACTCCGCCTCCACATAAATTGTCTGGAGTTACTCGCAGGGTCCTTTGTGATCAGAACTTTCACGAAGGGGAAAACGAGACTGTGCGTCTTACTGAAGATGGACAACATATAGGCAGTTCGATATATAAACCATCTAGGCCGCACCAGATCCAAGATGCTAGCAGAGTTGGCGAAGGATTTTTGGCACGTTTGCCTGCAATCAGAGACATCAGTGACAGCGGAATACCTCCCTGGGACACTGAACGTAGTGGCGGATTAGAACTCGTGCTACCTCGCGGACTCCAGCGATTGGAAGCTGGATCCAGCAGTGTTTTAAAAGGTGAATCAGAGATGGGGACCGCTACACATAGACCTCTTCGCATCCCGGTTGAATGCGCAGACAGCGGTGTACTTCAGCTGGAGACTGGATCCGGGTGCTCGAGGGACAGATGCGTTCCCACAGGAGTGGAGCAACAGCCCCCACTACGCTTTTCCCCCATTCATGATGCTGAGCAAAGTTCTAGCGAAGTGTCGGAGGGAGAAAGCAGAGCTCCTGTTGGTAGCACCACTGTAGAAGTCACAAGTGTGGTTTCCAACTCTTATGGAGTTAGCAGCGGATCACCCGAGAATGCTACTAGAAGGAGAACACCTGCTCACGGACCCAATTGGGTCATATCATCCTCTGAGAGTAAGAGGGACACTCCCGCTCATCGCGTGCAGGATATCAGGAGACGCTGGGCGTTGCCAGGCATTTCGACGCAGGCTGCTCGGCTCATCGCAGAATCTTGGGCCCGTCCACTTGAAGGAGCTACGACGCGGCTTGGTCCAAGTGGACTAGCTGGTGCAAAGGGAGAGGTGTCCATCCCATTTCTGCACCTGAAGTAATGATACTAAATTTTCTAGCACAACTGTTGCAAGACGGACGAGCGTTCCGCACAATAGGAGTATACAGGTCCGCGATATACGCAGGACATCTACTGATCGAAGGGGCACCAGCAGGAGAACATCCGGCAGTAGTTAGACTCATTCGAGGAGCTAAATTTAAGGTGCCCCAGAACCTCGATATAAGACAGTTTGGGACGTGTTAGTCGTCCTTACACTTTTGGAGAGTTGGCCGGGAAACAGATACCTATCCCTGAGACAATTATTAGGGAAGCTGGCGATGCTTTTATGTCTAGTTTCTTGTAAACGCGTGTCAGATGTGAAAGCGTTGGAGGTAGATAGGAGGTAATTTGGGCAGAGGGCGTAACCTTCACAATTGTGAAAAGGACAAAGACAGGTACTTCCTCAGTGCACTATCCATATTTTCCAAATAGACCTAAATGGTGCGTAGCAAGTTGCATCAAGGAATATGAAAACAGGACTTCTGAACACAGGGAAGCTAGTACCACGCAATTGCATATAGCGCGTAGGAAGCCTTATCAAGGTGTATCCACAGCTACCTTTGCTAGATGGGTTAAGGAAGTCATGTAAGTAGCCGGCATTGATGTGGGTAAGTAAGGAGCACACTCAGTACGAGGGGCTATGGATTCTAAAGCCTTTACGACAGGAGTGTCGCTGAGAGATATTATGTTAGTGGCAGACTGGTCGAATGATCAAACGTTTAAAGAGTTTGATTTCAAGCCGACCGAGAGCCTAGCGGTCGCTGTGTTGGGAAGCTTTGAACAAGCATAATGCTCGCCTCCAGTCTTGTCATAGAATGAATATTACCCCTGCTAACTGCGCAGGGAGTTTTAATTCTATTAAAGACTAGGAGGCGAGCATTAAATTCCCACCCAAGCTATGTATTGTGTATAACATATTTGCATATTATGATTGATGATAATGTATATGATAGTGGCAATATATGGACACCGCCCTGAATTTCTGCTTTATCTTATTCTTAGGGGAAGAGCAGAAGAACAATTGAATTAGGAGACTAGCAGCTGTAGTTGCCTGGAGACGAGGAGGATCGACATTCGGTTTGGAGTGGTTCAAGTCTTCGCTCAGTTGGCAGGACTTAGTGTGGAGTTTAAAAGTGACATTTCAGGGCGAGTAAAAGAGAGGAGGGGCTCAGGGGCAGGAAGTGGTCCTAGCTGAGCATGGAGTGAGATGGACTACAGAGACTGTGGGGATTGTAGTCCCAAAGAAGAAAAGTCTATTGAGACATTTTCAGTGGTTATTATTGGTTTTTATTAGTTTGTTGAAAATGCTGAGGAGTAGTAAATTAAAGAAGTTGAAGCCTAATGCTCGCCTCCTAGTCTTTAATAGAATTAATACTCCCTGCGCAGTTAGCAGGGGTAATCTTCATTGCACACGCATGAAGGGAGAGTGACAGAAAAGAGAAAATGTAACAAGAAGTTGATTAAACACTTAGGAAGGGAGCCATATAGAGCAGTGTGGAAATTCATGAATGGGATCAAGTGGGAAGAACGAGTGGCAGGATTGTGCAGGAGAGCAACATTTGTATCCCACTGAAGAGGGAGACCCATATGTGGCCCTCGTTGCACCTATCCCACTCTCATCTTGTAGGCATCGAAACGAGAGGTGTACATCGTACCTGGGCCCTTCCTTCCTGTCACTGATGTATCGCAGGTGTAAGAACCGCTACTCAGACAACCATTCATTTCTAACACTATGTCAGGGTGTCTGGTGTAAAGTCATTGGCTTTCTTCGAGGTGACAGTCGACTTGTTCCATTGATTGCAGCTGTATCTCCTCAACACTGTCATCAGGATAGGGTCTGAACGGTTGTCTGAGTGAGTAGCGTCTCTCACACTTGTGATACATCGATGACGAGGAGGAAGGGCCCAGGAATGATGTGCACCTCTCGTTTCTCTGCCACCAAGATGAGAGTGGGATAGGTGCAACGAGGGCCATGTTTAGGTCTCCCTCTCCACCAACAATAAATGAGCATGTTAGCATACACAGAGTTACAACTGACAGAAAGGTAGCATGATATTAAGTGTACACTTATCAAACATTTGAGGGTGGGAAGACTTGGCATCTCTGTAGTGAAGAAGTCAAACACGGTAGGTAAAACACATCCAAAAACGCTATTAGAGGAGATGACCATCAAAGCAATGGAAGCATTACACATGTGACACCACTAAAGTAGATGCGCGCCATATTTGAGAATATGTTTTGATACAAATGCAATCTCTGGGTTGATCTCACACATCCAAAATAGCACGGTCTTTGTGACTTATGCATTGATACTGCATACCTAGAGATGGGCCAATACCTGGTGACCCAACTTCAAATAAAAGAATTCAAGAGCTGCTGCAATGATTTTAATCAGTTGCATTCACTTCTGTTGCTCTTTTTTATAGGGCTAGCTGTCCCCCTCCCCCTTATTGATGTGAACGTTAATGACACACACAGGAACATTATATCAGCAAGTGTAACCCAAAACAAAGAACTCTGGGTCCAAAAGAAAAAGATAAACAGGACTGATAATACGTGGAAAACATGGATATGCCAAGTATAAAGCATAGCACACACACACGAAAACCCCTTTCTGTCCTTTGCCTTGTCATATATAAACATCCATGTATCAAAATGTATGCATCATGATTGATCTTTTAATTTAGAAAATCCAGTTGGATTTCAATTAGTTCTCACCTTACTTGATAGCTCCCTCAAACTGTATAAAACCACTGAATAATATAGATACGCGGGAACCATTACAAACGGAACTCGATTATTTGAGTGTTCGTTTTTCCTCTTCCCTTTATGGCTCCAATAATTTTTTGAAACAGGAATTTAAGATGCAACAAACTATCTGAGGTATTTTTAATTTTGCTCAGAATTCTAAACTTGACCGTGTTACACTAATGTTAAAGGTCTTTCTTGGTAAATCTGCGGCTGTGGGATTATAAAGCGCAGATGTATAGAGATTCCTAAAGGCAGAGCTGTTGCAACACATGGAGAACAGATGGTGAAAGAGTCTTTTAGGCTTGCCAGATTCATCCCTTAACTGCGTTTGACACCAAGAATTAGGGTATGATTATAGTGAAGACCATTTTACCATAGCTGTTTGCTTCTAAACACTATTTCAAACAAGAGAGCAGTTTTATTTCTAACGATCCTGAAAGACATATAGAGCAAAAGGCCCAAGGGCATACTGGGGTTTTCATGTTAGAAACAAGTTATCTAGGGCCAATGCATTTTATGATTTAACTGCGCTGGAAATGCCCATTCCCTTTCAAAATAGTAAGAACCATGAGTTATTTTTAATGCTGTTAGAACAAAGGTAAATTTAAATGAAGAATTGGTCAAATCCTTTAACAGAAGGTATGCCTATATGAACCCCCTAACCAGGTGTTCAACCTTATCTGAAATGGTTCGATTTTTTAAAAACATTGAGTATCTGTTAGAAAGGTTCATTTTAATCGTTTAGATTTAAATTAATCAGTGAGACTAGGGATGGGTAGGGATGAGGACTTGTTTTGCCACCGTTGTATAGGTCAAATAGAAACATTGATAAACTTTTTCTTTTTCATCACGGCTTACAATGAACCTTGATTGCTATTTGTAAACCAATCTTACGTGATGGGAATGTATAACACTATCGTTCTACATTACATTCTCTTAAGTGCATCCTTGATACAGTTGCCTGGTCCTTAAAATCTTATGTTCAACGACGATGAAAGTTAGGAAGTGTTTAATGAATTAAATGATAAACAGCTGATTGTGGTGACATTACTAGAGGTGTGTACCTACATGACAATACATGAATAAATCTAAAGTATTTATAACTGGTCTACTGCATCATGTCTATGGCTCACACTAAGTATCCAACAGGTTTTACTCTTTGATCTTTATACACCTTCCATGGGGGATGGGCTGTGTTCATTCATTGTGGGGTGATGGTCAGGGTTATTGCAAGGAATGGATACCATTATAAGGCCTAAATCAACTGAAGACAAAGGCCCTCATTACGACCCTGGCGGAAATCGAAAAACGATGGCGGAAATGCAATACCGCCATCGAATAGCGCTCGGTGCGATCATGACCCGTCACCGTAAAGTACGATGCCATTAGCGACACCGTAGTGAACGCCAACGCTAACTGCACCAAGTACGCGCACGCGCGCCATGCCAAACCGCAATTACCACCATGGCGCAACGGTACGCGAATTCTGACCCTAGCGGACATGCACCTAACGCCACCAAGCACGGCGGAAAGTACCATTCCGCCATGGTGAGAAGTACGGCATCGTGAACCAACCGTAAACGGCCCTACTGAGTGCCTGCACACCACTCCCTGGCCACATTGCACAACTCCTCGTAGGTGCAATGAAGTCACACAATGCAACCAGTGAAATGTACATGTCACCCATGCCTGCCAACGAACAAATGAACCTCAAGAGGGGCCAACGGGAGCTGCAGGGCACAGATGGCACGAATACAGAAGCTACACAAATGGACATGACCTCAGTCTCCCTCCAAGAAACGCACGCAAACACAGGCACCTGTGACCAGCCATATTCTGATAATCACATCATTCCACCAATCCACCTGGCTGACCGGCATCTGTTACACAAAAGCTAATCCCCCGCCCCTGAGCATGACATCATTAAAACAGTCATAATGGCAGCCCTAATCCCTGACCTCACTGGGCTCCGTAGGCAAACGCGCCCAGCACAGTACCACGCAACTATACTCCGAAGCTGGAACCCAATGCAGATCTCCTCACAATACATCGCTCCCCAAATAGGAATATGCCACATCACTTGCAAAGAAGAACGCTACACGGTTCATATCAGAATAGAAATTTAATGCACAACAAATTCACCAAGCCCATACAGCCATTAGGCCATGAACCCCAAAATATAATTCACCATTGTGGGCTGCATCCGCAATAAATGACCAGCTACTTCTTGTGTGACGCCCTGTTCCCTCATGGTACACAGGGCCTACATTCTCGTACGAAAAGGCAACATGGAAGCGCCTCGAACCGCAGGGCCGTCCCATTAGGGAGGCACTAGTCCAGCTGAAAGGCCGAAATGTTGCTCCTAGCCACTAGTACTGCGTAAGGGCATGTGGCCCATTGGCGATCGTCCCATAAGATCGTAATGGTGCTCCACTGATTAACACGAAGCAGCAGGTGTCGGGAGTAAAATCCATCTGCAGGAGTGGCATACAGATGGCAGTGGCAAAAGGGGAGGAGATACCTGTCACCCAAATGAAATGAAAAAGAATAGTATGGGCATCAGAACTGCATTTGAATTACTCACTTCAATGATCACACAAAATCCACAGCCATATGCATGCTAGCCCACTCCAAGGGATCATCACCACCCAAAAACCACTTGCGAATCATAACTATCTATATCGAGGTGAAAACACTATTACAAACGAGTGTTACTGTGCATGCGTCTGTCAAAACAGAATCCATCAGATGGGATTAGTAACGTGCATAGACACAAGTGTCTGAAGGCGCGTCGAGACAGGGAGGGTTCAACAAGGCCAGATAGACGATGGTCCCACTATGGCAGCCCTGCATCACATAGCGCAGGGGAGGTGGATAGATTCCAAGAAGCCCCGTACATGGCAAACTCTGTATGAAATCATCTGTCCATGCATGCATACATCATTCCCTCATCCCGTAATGAAAACGCCTGATTTCATACTCACATAACATGTGAAATTTCCATTGAGTCTGTGCGTTATGCAGCCTGCTAAATCCACTGTGCTCCAGCCCGTAATTCCAGTGTTGTGAAGTAACATGTATTTGGGAACGTCCGGCCTCATCGTCCACTACGCTATTGCGCATCCCATACCATTCATATCAATCATTGCATTCCGCCATGGCCCCTGTCCCAAGGACATTGAACAATAGAACTTTATATTTGCAGTCAGACCTGTGGGCGTCTCCTCGCCGCTAGCTGAAAACCGAAAGCGCTGTCCTTCGAATTCCTCATTTGCAACATCACGTCGAAAAGGCATCTGTGGCCGCTTGAAATCACAAATTAATCCATCTAGTGCGGCTGTGTGTCACAATGGCAACTGCCTTCACTCACAAATGGGACGCCCCGCCCGTCGGTGAACCTCGGTACAGTGTTGCATGAGGGTCCACCGTAACTCGAGTACTACGTTCCACTGACCCTTCGCAAGTCTGTTCGCGACTGCAAAGATAGTATGTGAACCAATGGGACCATAGCAGAATGAACATATCAACCAATATTACACTGCCATCGGGAACAAATACATGATTGTAATAGCAAGATGCCATTCGTCGAATTGCAGCGTTGTGTGCGGGACGTGCTCGCCCAAAGGGGATTGCAGCTTGCACAGGTGGAATGAATCACCACGGGTGGAGGCTATACAGCCTGAAAACACATAAATTGCACACCCAACCCCCTCACACAACCACACCCACTCCGAAATGCTACCGGCAGGACTAGCGATGTTGGCCCTGGGGGACCTGATAGCACTGCAAGTACTCCAACTTCAAGAAGAAGACGAACCCCAACTACTACAACAACCGGCCGCACGGAGGAGACGCAGGAGGAGGAGGAGGGCAAGGCAGGGCCAGCAAGGGCCGCCAGCACAGCCACTACCACCACGCAGGCAGCCCGCAATCCCACGCCTCCGAGCACATCCGTTCGACCTCACTGATGAGCAGATCCACACCCTCTACCGTTTGGACCGGGACACCATAACCGCCATTGTGGACATGACACAGGCTGACCTTGCCAGCATGATAGATAGCCCAACCGCCATCCCACCCCTACTGAAGGTGGTGTCTGTACTCCACTTCCTGGCCACAGGCACCTACCAGCACACAGTCGGACAGTTGCATGGCATTTCACAGCCACTGTTCTCACGGACACTATTGCAAGTGCTCGATGCCCTCCTGAGGCACGCAGACGACTACATCTCTCTACCGCGCTCGGAGCAGGAAATTACGAACACAGCAGTGGGATTCCATGCACTTGGCGGCATACCGGGTTGCATTGGTGCCATCGACTGCACCCATGTGGAATTGGTCATCCCACATGCCATGGAGGCCCAGTACCACAACCGAAAACAATTTCATTCTCTGAATGTACAAATGGTGTGTGACTCCAACAGGATCATTACACATTGTTGTGCCCGATTCCCTGGATCAACCCATGATTCTATGGTCTTGAGGAACTCTACAATACCACGCTACATGGAGCAACACGCAGGGAACAGATCCTGGCTACTCGGTGAGTCTCATTTCAAGCATGATAATGTGGGGTATGTGATGCGCCAATGACCTAGCAGGAAGGGGGGGGGTGCGTACGTAGCAATGGCATTCCTCAAACATCCTTTATTGTCCACATACAGGTGATGCCGGGTATCCACTGAAGAGATGGCTCCTTACACCACTCCGGAACCCACGGGACCAGCATGAGGAGGACTACAACCATGCCCACTCACGTACCCGTGTAGTCATAGAACAGGCATTCGGCCTACTGAAGACTCGTTTCCGCTGCCTCAGCAGGTCTGGCGGGGCACTCCTGTACCGCCATGAGAAGGTTGCAAAGATGGTCATGGCATGTGTCATGCTACACAACATGTGCGTACGTAGAAATGTGCCCATGCCCCCTGACGCAGAACTGCAAGCACCTGAAGATGGTCATGATGAGGGTGGGGATGTGGCAGCACCTCAAGGAGTCTGCGAGGCACAGGAGGGCCGTGACATTCGTCAGCATATCATAGATGCATGCTTCTAGCACTCACGCCTGGTGGCTGATACATGGACACGGAACTTGTGGCACTGTGTGTGTCCGGAACATGCACAATAGGGACTGTACGCCTATAATGGCCTCGTACACAAAGATCAATGTCCACACATCTCATTGGATAATCGTGCATTGTTTATGGCATATGTGAAATCATGTTACACACCCCATCGACCCGCCACCCAAGTGAGCCCAACACACCCCCTCCACCCTCCTACCTCCCCCCCGAACACCAGTGTCCAGAGATGCTCATTGTCAGTGGGCAGTCGCTATTGCAAGCCCCCTCTCCGGGTATCAGGGGCACCCCTGCCTGTGGAGCGCAGGTTCCTCCCTGATCTACGTTGGGGGCTGCCCTGGACGGAACTTGCAACGGATGATGTCTCTGCCTGCTCACGTCCATGCATGTCCCTAAGGGTTTGTGAGAGCTCAGTGAGCACACGGCGCACAGCGGCAAGTTCGGCACATACGTCTTTGGACGTCGCATGCAGTTCCCCCCTCAGGCTCTCGGTGCTTCTCTCCATTTGTACTCTCAGGCTCTCGGTGCTTCTCTCCATTTCTACTCTCAGGCTCTCGGTGCTACTCTCCATTTGTGCCCTTAGTGTCTCTGTACTTCTCTCCATTTCTGCCCTAAGTGTCTCAGTTGATGTTTCTATGTCTGCCTTAGTGCCCCCACATTCATCGGCATGGTCCTTGAGGAGCGTGGCCAGTTGCTGCTGTTGCACGATTACCTGGTCGAGGGACTGTTGCCTCTGCTGTGCCATGGCCATTTGCGGTGGTGTCACAGAGGGGCTGGTCACCTCATGTTGCCTTGCCACAGGGCTTGTGGGGGATGGCCAGTCGTCGTCTTGTGGGTGCCCCTGCGTGGTATCCTCATGGTGTACGGGATGGAACAGACAGGGGGATTGAGACAGGTCATGGATGGATCTGACTTCGACATCCCCGTTTTCTGTGTCGGAGCATGCTGCCATTAATGCAGTGTCACCTATGGTGCTGCTGCCACCAGAAGCAGTGCCTACTGTGGCATCCATTGGGGGGACCTGTGGTGGTGCTGTTGTGGGCATGCTGGGTGCTGGGGTGCCTGTTGGAGTTCCCTCCTGTGTGCTGCCACTTGATTTGTCCTGCTGCCGTGTCTTGATGCGTGCAGCTGAGGTGGAGGGTCTTTGGCCGTTGGTCTTGGCCCTCTTTGCAGGTGTGCTGGTAGGGGTGTCGTGGAGCTCGTCGTTTGAATCGGACCCTGTGGTGGAGTAGAAGAGGGCGAGCGTTATTGATGGGTCTGTGGGAATTGGAATGGCAATGTATCACATGCATTGGGGTGGTACCTGAGGGTGATTTGGGTTGGGGCCTTGGAGGTGGTTTCTTTTTTGTGTGGAGTGAGGGTGCAGTTGTTTTGCAGCCTGCAGTTAGGGTGTGCCTGCTGCACGTGTAGAGGGTGTTTTTAGGATTTTTAATTATTTATGTATTTAATGTGAGTTTTAAAGTGTGCTATCGGGCCTATGTATGTGGACGTTCTCCTGGACATGTGTTACTGTTGCACTATGTGGACACGTGGTACTTCACATGATTGGACATTGTGGTTTTAGCATTGTTTTATTTGGTGCACCTACCTGATTCTTCGGATGTCTGCACTCCTTTCTCCATCCCTCCGACTCCCTCTATACTCTCCATTCCAATGGTGGAGGCACAGATTTCTTCCCAGGGGGTCAGCTTGATGGGTGATTCCGATCCTCCCCCGGTAGTTGTGGCAATGTTGCGGTTGGCAGAAAGTATGCTACGGACGCGGATCCGCAGGTCGTCCCATCGCTTTCTGCATTGCTGTGGGTTGCGGGGTGCGGTCCCCACCGCACTTACCCGCTGTGCCACCAGGGCCCATATGGCCTTCTTGTTCGCAAGTGCCGTCCTGGTCATTTGCGTGGAGAAGACGACGGCAGCATTCTCCTGGAGGGTCTCTGTGAGCACGGTGAGTTCCTCACGGGAGAAGTGGACCTGCCGCTTGCGGTCGCACGCTTTCTTCGCTACTTTTCCCATTTTTCTTGGTTTCACTAGGGTGGATGTCGGGTTGGGATGTGTCTCAGGGTAGTATTTTTAATGGTTGTGTGGAAATAGTGTTTTTATAGGTGTACGGCGTGATGTTTCCCGTTCCGGGACCATGTTTTTACTTCCGTTTCCGTATATTTACGGTCACCGTACTTTCCGATTGCCGCTCATTGCGGTGACCGCTAAGAGGGGTGGCGGAATTGCACCTAGGGCGCCGTACGGCGGCGGTGTGGGCCGTTTTGGGGTCATTTCCGCCATCGCGGACTTTGCACTTCTGCCATGGCGTGGTGCTCGTGCCCGATGGGTCGGAATGAGCCGCACTTTGCTCCGTCGTGCAATGGCGGAAACGCTATTTACGCTATGGCGGTCCGGTCAGTTGCTTTCCGCCAGGGTCGTAATGAGGGCCAAAGTCATAATTAAAAAACACTGCCCAATCCAGGGTTGTTACCTTATATCGGGAACTTTGGAAGCCAAGGAGGATGGCCTAAAATAAAGTGAGCTGACAAAGGCCTTCCTGAAGAGCAACCGAGTCATGTGTCACCAACTATGTCATTTGCTGGAAATGTCTGCCTCTTGCTCAATGTTAGGACAAAAAGAGAACCACATAAATACAAAACACTGAACACCAATGTATTGTGCCCAATCACATTGTAAATATGGTGAAAGTAACTTTTGAATTGTAATTATTTTCGAGGTTGGATTTCACAATTAAAGCCAATGGTGTAGATTAGATGATTTCTTTCAGCCACTGTGCGACAATTCAAAAGGACAAGACTGAGAACCAAACAAGAACTATGCTCGAACTAAATGATAGGCTAAAAATGTACTTCCACAAACATTCCGAGCGTGCTGAATTATTTTGGGAAGAATGTGACAGATACAGAAAAGTCTGGATATTGTCACACGTGAAGCATTCCTGGATTCAGAGTGTACGAAGACAAGGGAACAATGTGTACTTTATATGTCCTGTATTTATATAAAATGTGTCTGATTTGTATTCAATTACTATCTTTAATGCATTTTGGAGTACAACAGATTGTAAAGCCTGTCACAGCCATGTGTGATTTCCTGAGCATCAAGCACAAGAAATCTAAATGACATTTGTTAACATAGAAAACTGTATACATCAATGACTGTTCTTGCAGATGTTTTATTTAAGTGAAATGGCATTAAGAGTCATAGGGACCAACATGAAAGTGCCAATGTGTTCAATCATACATATATTTTACTTGGAATTCTTGAATTGAGATTAAAAAGATCTGCTTCAGTCTGATGATTGAAAGGAGGGGGCACTTGAAACTTCTAAAAACAGGAATTAGAATGACATTGTATATTCACATAAAACTCCTGTCCCAGCCCAGGGTGCTCATGAAGATCTTGCATACAAAGGGCTTTGACAACCTGTTTGGGCTAGTTCCAAAGATTGTATAAACAACCCCATTGTCAGATATCTTTATTGGATCTGGGTCCTCAGCTTCAAAAGGCTTGTCTTGTCAAAAGTCCAGAAAGTTTCTATGACATTCTGTCATAGAAAACATTAATAGCATACAAAGGGAATATGTAGGTGATGAATTGCCACTGCCACCTTCAGGAAAATGTCATCAACTGCACACTAGAAAACCAGATTCATAGTAATATGAGGAGAATGTCAAATCAAATGTTGAATCAATAAATTGATCATCACATTGTGCGATCAGCCCGAAAGTTGGACAGTTTGTAGCTAAAAGTAATAGCTCTCAGAATATGTAAAAAATATATACTTTATCACATTTTGAATATGCAAAAACAAAAGCACAATTATTCAAAGTCGGTAAAGGTGTGCCCCTATGTACAAAACCTAATATTTGATTTATTAATCTTCTATGCTCACATTCAAGGATGGGTAAACATGAAATTAGCATCTCTTCAATAGGGGTGGTTTTTCCTCCGACCCTTGCTGATCATGGGACTGCAAATAAAAACAGACCTCCGTCACAAGGCAGAGGTGGAGCTAGAAAGATATATATTTGCATGCACAGAGAATATAAGATTATTAAGGAGAAGGGAGGTGATTATGGAAAATGTGGGGAGGAACATGGAGGATTGGTCCCAGGCAGAAAGGAGAGGAGTCCATGAAGAGAAGGATGTCCAGTCTACATGGGAGATTGATTACCAAATAGCAACATGAAGAGAGGGTTTGCTTAAAGGCATGGTCTAGTAAAAATGTTATTTAAAAAATAGATAGGCAACATAAAAGAAAATACTAGCATTCTCTTTTTTAAAACTTCCTATGTAAAATGTTGAGCTATTTAAGCTCAAAATTCGCAAAAGCAAGCACATGGGCGCATCCATTTTGTGAAATGGAAGCCCTCCTGTGCTGGCTTTTGCGGCACTAATGAAGGAAAAGCCAGCCAGCTGTAGTAAACAAAAGCTACCGCTGGGAGGCTTTCCCTTCATTAGTGCCGCAAAAGCCAGCACAGGAGGGCATCCATTTCACAAAATGCACTAGCTGGGTTTTTTTTCTACGTTTTCCGCTTTTGAAGCGACCGCAAACATAAATACAACGTTATTGTGTTGGAAAACGCTGCGGTTTTTCTTTCCAAGTTTCTCAGGCTCCTCCGGCTCGGAGGAGCCTGAGAAACTTGGAAAGAAAAACCGCAGCGTTTTCCAACACAACCGCGTTGTGTTTCTTCCTGAATCTGCTTTCCCATTTGGGGCTCTCGGGGTCCCCACGGGGAGCCCGAGAGCCCCAAATGGGAAAGCAGATTCAGGCAGAAACAACGCAGCATTGCGGAAAACAACCGCGTTGTGTTTCTTCCTGAATCTGCTTTCCCATTTGGGGCTCTCGGGGTCCCCACGGGGAGCCCGAGAGCCCCAAATGGGAAAGCAGATTCAGGCAGAAACAATGCAGCATTGCGGAAAACAACCGCGTTGTTTCTTCCTGAATCTGCTTTCCCATTTGGGGCTCTCGGGGTCCCCATCGGGAGCCCGAGAGCCCCAAATGGGAAAGCAGATTTAGGCAGAAACAACGCAGCATTTAGCATTTCCCATTTGGGGCTCTCCGAGAGCCCCAAATGGGAAATCAGCTGTAGGCAGAAATACTATGCGGCATGTAAACACAACCGCGTTGTGTTTCTGCCTGCTGTGGCTTTCACTTTGGGTCTCCGGTGCTACCCCTGGGAGCACCGGAGACCCAAAGTGATAGCCACAGCAGGCAGAAACACAACGCGGTTGTGTTGGAAAACGCTGCGGTTTTTCTTTCGGAGTTTCTCAGGCTCCTCCGAGCCGAAGGAGCCTGAGAAACTTGGAAAGAAAAACAGCAGCGTTTTCCAACACAATAACATTGTATTTATGTTTGCGGTCGCTTCAAAAGCGACCGCAAACATAAATACAACATTTTTAAAGCTGCGGTTTTATTTCTACGTTTTTCGGGCTCCTCCAGCCCGGAAAACGTAGAAAAAAAAACGCAGCTAGTGCGTATTTCTTTAAAAAAATAAATAGCACTTACCGAGATTCAGCTGCAGCTTTCCTGCTCTGGTCTCCGGTGCCCGTCCTCCGCTTACAGCACTAATGATGGGAAAGCCACCCAGCGGTAGCTTTTGTTTACTACAGCTGGCTGCCTTTTCCTTCATTAGTGCCGCAAAAGCAAAAGCCAGCACAGGAGGGCATCCATTTCACAAAATGGATGCGCCCATGTGCTTGGTTTTGCGAATTTTGAGCTTGAATAGCTCAAAATTTTACATAGGAAGTTTTAAAAAAGAGAATGCTAGTATTTTTTTTTATGTTGCCTATCTATTTTTTAAATAACATTTTTTACTAGACCATGCCTTTAAGGAAAGATTTCAGGCTGGCTGTATCACTGGATGGCTCTTCAAAATCAGAAGCTACATTCAAAAAGCAAATTAAACGCACTTCTACCCCAAACTGT
The DNA here is from genome assembly GCF_040938575.1 of Ambystoma mexicanum. NCBI lineage: Eukaryota > Metazoa > Chordata > Amphibia > Caudata > Ambystomatidae > Ambystoma > Ambystoma mexicanum. Next base: position 322,185,084 of record NC_090939.1, on the reverse strand, counting down.
CCATATAGATTCATAAGTGTACAATTTGGGAAGATAAATTAAAAGGGAACTGCTGGGAATGCAATTTGAAAACAGGAACACATGTGCTGATATCTCAATGTCCTGTGTTCCATATCTACATTGAACACAAAGTGAGATGTTTATTTAAGTCCCACTCTGCTTTGTATTGAAATGTAATGTGACAATTTCTTTGCAAAACTAAGTACTATTTGAACATGGTTCCAGCAGGTGTGGAGTCCTTTGAACAATAGTGTGAGCCGCGACATACTAAGGGATATCATAATTACTCTAAAGATATCATAATTACTGTAAGGAATCGTGGTGGTACATATATAGCCCCATGGTGTCTGTCACTGTGCAATCAGTTGGAAAATAACATACCAGCAAAATCAGTTTTATGAGTTTCATTAATAGAGATAACCACCAGATAGTCTTGGTGGTGGTGTATATCTTTAGTCACATTGGCAGAGCTTTCTTCTTTATTGATTCTCTGGAGTGTTTCTGCCAGTGGAAGAGTGGGTTATTCTAACTTGACCTAAGTCTTACTTCTATGGAAGTTAGATTTCATGGACATGGATGAAGAATTCGTGTCCCCTGCACATTTGTGGCCAAGCACAATACTTTAGAGACTTCACAGTTTTCTATGGTTAAAGCAGTGTTGGCTGGATAGACATTTGATTGGAGAGTCCAATGGGCGGTTCTTTCCTCTGTCTACAGCTTTAATGGGTGTGTTCCGTTGGGAATGGTGTCCTTTACACAGCATGTATAAGTGTGTTGCTTCCACAGTGAAGTACCTACAGTTCACTCCAGCGGAGAGGCCACCGCCCAAGGACAGTTGTATCCCAGAAGACATCTCTTGGCAGTTCAGGGATGTGCTCCAGTAGTTGTCTACATCTTCCTAGCATGCCCCCATGCTGCATATTCACCCAGGAGCGAGAATCTGCTGATGCAATGGTGTATCACTGGTAAGAGTCACTTTTGTGTCTACTGGCACATTTAAAAGGCATTGTTTTTTGTCTACTTGTGTATGAAGCCAGGCCCTAAAAGGTTGAAATGGATTTCTTTTTCTTAGGTACCGCAACAATAACCATACATTGTTTACGGTCACTTTGCTTTAGAGAAAGTAACTTTCTATGAGATATTTAATAACATCAGGAACATGCCTTTTTGTGGTCCGATTAAACTGCAAGTTATGAGGATAAAACGTTTTTCCAATAGAATGCCTTCATGGCATAATTCACTACCTTTTTTGCTACATCATAATTTATGGAGCGTCACACATCATTCAATGCACATTTTGTGCACCTATCAATCCATAAATGATGTGAAACAAATAAGAGAAAATATACGTTTTTTTATTTGCTGGAAAGTTTTCAACGGTTTAAATATGTATACTCAAGTCCTGATTTGATCATTTTATTTTTCTAGCCTGGAGCTCTCCCCATGATTGAATCCAAGATATAACGAGGAACTTTGAAAACAGCGTGTCCATCAATAAAAACGCTGCTTGTTACCTTCTGAGGCAGATTCTTAGTACCATATAAAATATGAAAAGTGCCATTCACTGATGGAACGACACTTTTATTTGCTCCACATTATGTGCCTGTATTGATATAGCTTCAGATGATGGAGCGAATAAGAAAATGTCCTTTCATCAGCGAATGACAGTTTTGTATTCTAAAGGGAGTTGAGGATCAGGCCTTCAGTGTGCTGAATTCGGGGCTTCTTTCATGCACGGGGTCCTGGATAAACAGTGGCCCTCATTGTGAGTAAAATGGCAGTGTGGTAAAAAGTGTCATTAACAGAATTGCCACACATTTTTCTGCACTGCCATATTGGAAGGAATCATGGAGCAGAACCCTCCATCACTTGGCTGGCAGTTTTCCCTCCATTTTACCTCCCACAAATGGAGGATTTGTCAGCAGCGGTAATTCCTCCCAACCCCAATGGAGTCACAATGGGCAAAAACACCAATCCGAAAAACGGTAACCCAGTAGATAAATCGGATGGCATTTGATGTTGGTTGATAGGAACTCAATTATCTTGCTTTCATTTTAATTAGATGATGCTAACTACCCAGGTCTTTCTGCCCTGCCCAATATAACACAGTGAATCAGAAATGGGTCTGCAGTTTCATTATGAGAGCTCTCAGGAGGACTGACGTGCAAACACTGAACTGGGAAGCTGTAAGAAATGAAGAAGGCAATACGGTGGAGCAAACAGGGGTATGTTCAACAGAGGAAATTAGCAGAAATGAGACTGCACATTATGTGAAAGAAAACAAAAGCAGGGGCCCTGCCAGCACAGGTCCTGGGAGGGGGGGCGCCACCCGTGACAAATAAAAAAATATTATAATAAACGGTTTGTTTTTGAAATCACTCTTCCTTCATACATAAATTATTTCTGTTACAACGTAGCAGAAATAATTTCGTTATGAAGGCAGAACGACTACAAAAATAAACATGTTTTTTTCAAAGTCCAAGGGCTCCCGCAACCCATGACATGGAGGCCTCCAGACTGGAGGTCTCAATGTCATGGGGGGAGGGAGGGTACATTCTATGACTTCTAAGAGAAATAGTATTTTAAGTCACTCTGTCTTCATAAAAAAATGATTTCCTTTACGGTGCAGTCCTTTAACACACTTAAATATATGGGTGACTTGGTGTGCGTGTATGGTGAAAGGGTGCACACTTAAATGTGGCTGCTTGTGTGAGTATGGTGAAAGGGTGTACACTTAAATGTATGTTTGGCTGGGTGTGCATGTGTGAGTATATGGTGAAAGGATGCCCACTTAAATGTACGGGTGCCTTGTGTTCAGGACGCAACAAAACCTATATTTCAGGGTGGGGTTAACCCTTCAAATGTTGGGATAGGCGCGAACTTCAGGGGTGGTGAGGGAGGGGCAAACTTATTTATGTGGGGGCAATTAACTTCTTTATACATTCTAATGAGATTATTCTAATGCAACTTCAATGTTACAAGCAGTTAACTCTCTCCTTTCAGTCTGAAAGCTACCACTTATGGACTGCTGTGAGAATGAGCGGTCTCCTGTCCCCTCTGTATCCTTCCAATTACTCCCCTGGCATGCAAGTGCTACACCCTATTCTTCCTCGTCCCAGTGCTTGTGTATGAGGCACTTTGCCTCATACACAAGTACTGGGATGAGGTAGAGGGACATGGAGGTGATGCTTGGCTTAGTTATCTGTAATCTTCATTAATCCTAATCTCAATCTTCCTTGTCCCAGTACTTACCTATGAGGCAAGGTGCCTCATACGTAAGCAATGGAACAATGAAGAGGGACGTGGAGATAATTCTGAGCATAGGATTTGATTTTGGGGGTTTAGGCAGGAGGTGGGGGGGGAGGGGATGTGTGGTGAGGGGTGGATTGTGCAATAAATTGTAATGGTCAACCGGGTCCATGTTAAGCAGGCCTGACACGTGGATTAGTGGCTAAAGAGGCATTTTGGTGCAGCCAGTCTAGTCAATTCTTAGTTTGGTTTGATTTTTTTAACTAGGCATCTCTGATAAAGCAGTCCTGCTAATTGTAATTACCTGGCTAGACTGGCATTTGGGTGCTGCCAGTCGAGCCGTTTCTTACTGTGGCATTGTATATTTTTCAGGGCATCTGTGATGAAATATCCATAAGTGTTATTGCTTCGACTGGCATTTTGGTGTAAACAGTCTTGGTATGTCTAAATGTGGCCTGTAATGCTTTACTGTAATATGTTGTATCTTGGCTGGTCTACATTGTGCAGCCAGTTGGACATGTTTTCATTGTGGCATGGTATTTTTTCATTAATGAAAGCATTAGTGTCCCTGTGCACTATTGGTCACTTGCATGTATTGGATTTTTTGATTGGTGTTACCAGTGCTCCAGATAAGATTTTGAGGTGTGAGTATTTTATTCTCTATTTTTAAACTTTGAGAGTAAATGTGATTTTAAGAGAGTAAAAATGACCTTTCTCCTTTGTAAGAGAGTAAAATGTATGTGACATCCAGCCGCCGTATGCAAAAACTGTATGGAAATCATTACTATGTGGCAGCTTTCTGCATTGTGACAGAATACACCTTTCGTTATTGCTGGCCATTTGATCTCTCCTGTATATATTTAAATGTTGAAATCACAAAAACCTAGCTAATTATATAGTAAAACAAACATGAATTGTATTGTGTGTTTTGAGATTCGATAGCAGAATTATTTTTTGATGTTTAATGAAAGTCCTAATTTCATGGAGCTATTACTACCTAATGGTATGCCAGTGTTATGACACAACAGTGCAGAGAGGCAAGGACTCCATGCTAAATTCTATATCTAATCTAGTGGTCAAATGGTTATTTATATAGCTCTTTTGGCAAAGCACTGTACATAGAACATATTTATCACAATTAACACCAAACCGAAGTCGGTATTCCTTTATCGACCTCAAATGGATGAAAGGCTGAGCTGGACTTGCCTAGATTCGAACCCGCAACCTACAGACCATGCAAAGATTGCAGCAACAAGTGCTCAACTGGCTGAGCTATCTTATTGGCTAACATCCTTCAGAGGTTGGTTAACTGAGTATCGACTGAGGTATAATAATCACAGTACTTGGATGTATGACAAACTATTAATGAAGCGCTACATAAAGTTAAATACATATCTGGATTAGCTGAGTTTCTATTTCAATTACCAATGTAACTTTCATTTGTTTGTTTTTTTAACAGCGCTTGCACTTCCTGGAAAGTCAGGTTTTGGATGTTTTAATTGTAGTCCTGAAGATTTGAGAGGCTAGAACACCTGTGATCAGAGTAATGACAATCACTAACCCTTGAGCAAAGACTCTGCTGCCACTGACCATTTATAATAATGTACCCCATTTACTGCAAGGATGAATGGATGTAAACTAGACTGTGCGTAGTCATCATTTTACACACTGTTTTTGTAATTGGAGTATAAATTAAACTATAAGTGTAAAAATGATCTGCCTCTGCATGATTATGCACACAGCACCAGAACTCGGAAAAATACAATTGTGCAATACTGGTTTGCGTTCACTGGAAAAAAAGCATAACTTGTTAAAAAATATTAATTCTCAATTACAAATTAGTTTTGTCTCTTATTAACTGTACAATCCTAAAATTCTAGGAAAACATGCACAGTGCTTCTGAAGCTGATTGGAAAGAAACCATTCCTTTTATCACAGTATACAGTTTATTTTTTTGAAAGGCTTCAGAGGAATACATTCTGTTTCAGATGTGGCTTGCAATTACATCCATGTAGATAAAAATCAAAAGAAGCCTTCTGGTTTCTGTCAAGTAACCTGACCTTTGCACTGCCCTCTGCTCTAACCCTGTGTGTAAATATACCCAGGAAAATAATAAAGTTGTCGTATTTACAAGATTTTCATGCGTAAAAAGGCCTAGTACACACCTTATCTGGAGGCCCGGGTGTTACCTTACAAAACAATTGCAAACGCTCTGGTTTATTAGAAATGTTTTCTACGAAAGTTTGCTGTGTAATGCATTAAAACATATTTATATCTTTCTCCTGGTGCAGTGTGTGGCGTACCCTGCATCAGCATGTTCATGAGTATGCAAGTGTGGTAATCTAGACTGGCCCCGAGTGCGGCGTGACCCTTGATTTGTTTCAGAGCTGGAGGGGGGGTCGCAGGGTGGCCTCCACATTTTGTGTTACGCCACTGGCAGGGGCATGCATTATTAACAAAACTAGGAATGTACCATTGGAGACCAAGGAAGCTAGAATGCCACTGATTGCCACTGAACAACCACCTTGCATCATTGGAACTCTTCATGCTGACATTAATGATTTTAGTCGCTGATTCAATCATTGCTTACGCGTGCTTTACCCTATTCAAGACGATCACTGATACAAGACTGCATTGCATCACTGGACTATCTCGAGCAGACTCAACTGTCTGAACGCCCTTGATTAATTGGGAATAGCCAACTGAAAATGTTTTGACATGGACTCGACCCATTGCAAAGTGCCTAGAAGCCTGGCTAGATGTTGGCAGACCCCAAGAACAAGCCTAAGAGGTATCTGAAGTGTTTCTGTCCCTCTGGCCTGCCTTAAACTGCCGGGTGACTATTAACACCCCGTGTTTAAAATACATCTTCAGTAAACTTGATGTAGCTGCTGAAATTGTTGTATGCGGACCTCTGTCTTCTGACCCAGGGTGCCAACTTTATTTCATAATGTCTGCATATCGTGCCTGGGTGGGTTTTTGATTAGTACGTTTGTATTTTTTGTTTAAAATACCCCATCTTTATAGAACCTTAGTTGGACATAATTTTATTGCGATGCCACATTATTATTGCTGTTTGGACGGCTTCGGTACTACCTCAAGTCCCTTGTCAAGGGTATAACCTGGCCTCGGTCCACACAGACACAAGCAGCAAAGGAGTTATCAGTCATAAAGGTGAGCCCGTACGTATTTACTGCATGAGGTACATAGAAAATACTGTACGGTGTAAATATCCCAGATCATAGGTGACCCATGCAGTAGATACAGCATACAAACACACCTCATATTTAGGTGGTATATTTAAAGCAGCATATTTAAAATAAGAGAAATTGCTTCCGTTGCATCATACTGTGTATGTCTACATTACATGTAAATTCGCTGGCAGATTCATCCTTTCTCGCAAAATGCAAGGTGCACCTGCACCTTAAGCTACCCATGTTCAGATAGCTAGCCTTCACGGGGCCTAGATTCCTAAAGCAAGAGTCTTGTGACTGGCTACATGTGCCTGGCATTGGGCGCATATAGGGTGTAGCCATGCTCCTTATGAACACATTATTGATGGGCACTTACTAATGTATTAATTGGCGGTGGTCTCCCACATGCTTGGGGGGCTCCGGAGCAGCCCTACATCAAAGTATTGACCCCCTTCTGCATTTACACCGATGGGCCTTAGCATAAGCATGTGTTCCCTCCTGTACTGGGAACTCAGAAGAGAAAATCTAATAAAAAACATGAATACACCGCCTGGACGTTTCTGTTCTTTTCATGGGGTTGCTATAGGGGATTTGTACACATCCTATAACAGCACTGCCCTCTCCAGTGTGACTTTGACACCAGAGTGGGGGTGCTGGCCAGTGCTGTCACAACACCGACATTATAGGTTTGTGAATAACACTGGTGCTACTGTTTCACAGAGTTTACACTATTCAGCAAAAACGTTGTTTAGGCATTACCCTTGAAACATTTTGAAAAATGGAATCCAGCGGTGCATTTTAAAGCACATTTGACCAACTGTATGGTTAAAATGTGATATTGGATAGTCATTTTCAGAGAACCTGATCCCCCTTCAGAATTGACTTAGGGCTGAAATGTAACCAGAAACAACCAGTGGGCAGCCAGCGGGCCTTGTTGGACTGGGTAGTAATTCACTTGTTTTTTTAAATACATATGTAACAGTTATCTCAACAATTAATCTAATACTTCCCAATTTCTAAAACGAGACTGTAGGTTTTAACCTGATTAAATGCAATTTTATTTCTTATGCACAAAAAATCCTTGGATAAATGACAAGATAGCATTTCCATGATGTAAGTGCATTTGACCATCTGAAGTATTGAGCTGCTAAAGTGCCAGAGAAATTATGGGGACTAGGGATATGGTAATATATTAGACAAGCATTGACATTGATAAGGTAAGCTGTTTAGGCTGCGTAGTCATCCTACCAGGTCCCACACAAACAGACTGGTGAGGTAGCCTGAGGGCTATGGGATGCAGTGGTTGAGTACAGTTGACCATAGTTGATGATGGTCGATCATTTTTGGCAATGGTTAACCATAGGTGCCAATGGACGATCGTGGTATGTGATCGGGTTGGCAGCGGTGGACTATGGTCAAGGATATTGGCTATGTTTGACCATGGATGGCGATTAGCTATGGTTGACAAAGGATGTCAATTTTTAGGCATGGTCAAACACGGCTGGAAATCAATATCAATTGTTTGTCAATGGTGGTCCGCAGTGACCGACCATAGTTGCTGATGATCTAGTCGTGATGGGACTTGTCAGAGTATATGCTCAGTGCCCAACCTTAAAAAACGATGCCAATATATAGAACATTAACTGCCTAACTCTTAAGGGCCTTCAAAGTTAAACACAAGGCAGTGCAGCCAAACACCCTATCTATAACTGTCTCCGCTACGCCTGCTATCATCTCTATATAGCTATAACATTTAGTTTGGCTAACATGTAGGTGGCACTAAAGGGCCACTTAAATAAGCCAATATTAAAAACACTTCAAGAAATACTGTTCCAGAGTAAATACTACTTAAAGAAACAGTGTGTGTTTAGTGGAATAATTGCCACAAACTAGAACTTTACAAAGGAATAATGTGTTGGAGAATATTTTAGCCAGACATGGCTATAAATGTACGTGCTACAGAATACGACAATGTAATGTTCTGCAGCAGTATAAGGACATTGGGCCTCATGACAAGTATGGTGGTAAGGCAACAATGACGCTGGTATCACTACCAGCACCATTGTACCGTACCGCCATACTAGGAGTTCTGCTTGCGGGTGCCCTTGCAGCCACCAGGTCTGACCTGACCAGGTCTGACAGAACATGATGTTAACACCGGTATCGTTATTAACGCTACCGGTGCTACCACCTTCCCCATTCCCATTGAGCCCCATGGGCCTCAAATGGTAATGGGGAAGAATTTCTTGCGGTGCCCAGAAAAGAGCAATTACCGGGTCCGGCAAGGTCGAAATGACCCTCGTAATGAGGCCACTGTCATAGTTACAGTCCCAAAGAAAGACAATTTAAACACTTCAAGCATAAATGACAACATGGCATCTCTAGACATTCAGGCTAACTGGTAGAGCCACTTACAACTGTGGCTTGATAATGCCCAGAGCCAATCACACTGTGCTCTTCACAACACTGTGATTAAATAAGGCTTGATTGATCTTGAGAATAGCCAAATGCATCCAAGGCTCTGCTGATGAGCGCGCATAGACTTACCCACAGCTAGATACCGCTCCAAATAGTACACACCTCCCTCAGAGCAATTCTCTTGATACCCAGAATCTGTCAAGAGGTAATAATCCTCCAAAATGACGCACAGCTGTGCATGTGAGAACCACTAGATTGGACCTCTCAGAAAGCTGTTTGTGACAATACCCAGGTTTAGTCAGATTTTGGTGCACACCACCAGGTTGGATCACTCACAGTTATTCCCAAACTCTTACAAAACTCTGTTCTTTAAAATAGAACTAAAAAAGAAGCTAGTAGAAGTGCTTCAAAGCTAGACAATGGCAGCTGGTAAATTGGTTGCTTTGGGCCTAGTGGCCAACACACAGCCATGCTTTGCGCTCATGTGCTTTCTTCAAGGCTTAATGAATACATTCATAGTTTAACTGTATGAAAAATATGAACTTTTTTATCTTCCCCACCCTCTCTTCCTCCCCTTCATCTGCAGGTGGTTTCTCTTGTTATCCAACTCGCTGACACATCAATCCCTGAGTGTCTGCCCAGCCCTGATGAATGTGGCTTCCACCTTGATAATGCCACTGAAACCGGTAGGCTTTTGTGGCTTTTTCACCAGCAATATTCCAGACAAGTAGATTACCTGCTCAAAACTTGCTGGTTTACCTGGTTCACGATTCCCTCAAATAAGATGGGAATCATCAAAAACTTCTAACTGGATTCTGGAATAACAATGAAAAGACCAGAACAGAAAAAACATGGGAGATTTGAACTTTTAAGAAACTTCGATAGAATTGGATACTACATAATATGAAAAACGAATATGAACATCCAGCAATATCCTATTTTTACGCCCTGTGGATAGAGAAATTTAATAAAGATCTTTTTTCATCTATGAAGCAGTTTTAAAGGAATACCAAGTACCTCATCAGAGGGCGAACTCTAACTCAAAAATAAAATATTTGATCAAACTACCCCCTACTGAATCGACTAACCTGAGTCGTTTTATGTGCGAATACAAAAGGGTATACTCAGGTACGAAACCTCCCCCCCCCCCGGTCCTTTCGTGTTAAGTGAAAAATATGAACACCATGAAAAGAACATTTAAAAAATGTTGGTGGCATGACATAGATAAGGGATGTGAGAACAACAAGGAAAAGAGGGGAAAGCAGAAAACATGCCTAAAGGAACTGCTTGAGAATATTGTGGCAATTTATTAATATTTTGCTATCCAATTTATATGTATGCTATGCCCGTGAGGTATATCTTGTTATTTGCGTGATTTTGTATCTTATTTCAAATTGCACTCAGTATTGCATGCTTTTAATTATTCAATCCGAATATAAATTGGAGGTGCACGTGTTGCATTAAAAAAAGCACCTAATCTCAACTAAAACTATTGTGTGATGTACTCGTTGGGCTAAAATCAGTATATATCATAATGAAATAAATGAGTTATGTTTTGTATAAAGTACTGTCATATCAAGGTTAAGCAATGTACTTAAAACAGCAGATTGATGGAACCACTTTTGTGAATTTTTCCCGGTGGCCAACTGTTGTACAATATGGATCCATGTTTTACTAATTTTTCGTTGATAGCCAGAAAGATCATAAAATAACAAAAATGAATAATCGTCTAAAATATGAGTGGTCAATCCTTATGCACTTCAAACGTGTATGCAATGGCGATTCCTTTACTTTTGAATTTTCCAAGAGATGCTTGGTTGTATGACTGTTTTCTCGCTTAATTACTTGTTTCTAATTCTGTTTCTTTGTAGATAGCGAATGGAGAACTGGAATTAATCAAAGTTCTGCCTTTCTATCATTATGGCTTCCAAAAGCTAAGTGAAAAAGACCATAAAGAGTTTGAATTTTTATGCTGTATGTAATTAACCATTTAAGAGCCTTGGTTATGGACAATAGAAACTTTATCATCACTAATGTCACGAAACCTTCGCAGAGAGAACCTAGAGATGCTCTTCGCAATAAAGTCTTCGCTTAGCTTCGTGGAAGATCCGGGCACGGGGTGGTTCGTTGTTCCGATTTGAATTTCTTGTGCGGGATAGAAATGGACGATTGGTGCGCCCAGGGGAACAGGGATTGTATTTTGGTGGGGTGCAGAGTTAGTACCTTGCCCCACTACTTGAGTTAATGCAAATATCTGCCCAGGGGCTCCTCGACCCTTGGACTAGTGGATTGATTTCGTCCTGCCACCTGAAACAATGAATCGATGGGTTTTTATTGGGTTTTTTTTACACCGTTTCTTATACTGCGCTTCTTTCCCAAATGGTTTGCTTTTTTCTGTTCTGTTTCTGCTATGCATGCTTGTACTGTTTGTATGTTGTGTTTCTTTGTAAGTGCCTCAAGGCCTATGGGCAAAAGCCGGTCTATAAGAAATTTAAATATATAAATAAATAAATGATGGTTATGTTCCATGTTGAGCATAGAATAACATTGGGGCATAATTTAACATAAAACCTTGATATGGCAATTCATAATCAGTTTGTAAGTTATTTGAGTTTTATACTGCACAGATCACCACCATAGTGGTTTTAATGCACAGAGTAATTGAAAATATGCCATACTAAAGCAATTAAAATAAGGAATATACTCATTTACACAAATAACCTTAAGGTATACCTCACAGGTACAATGCAAATATAAAATAGCTAGCAAAATATTAAAAAGTGCTTATAATAATCTCCGGACATTAATTCACCCTTGTATTTTTGGGACATGTTTTCATTGTTGCTCTCTCATCCCCAGTATATGCTTTTCAATTTAAATTTGATTAAGTATTCTTTTCAGGATGTTCATTTTTTATTTCATACACTGAAATTCTAAATGTATTCAGTATTGATAAAGTGCATGAACCAGGCGTTGGACACATTTCTTTGCCAATACTTTCAAAGGAATTGATAATAGTTCAATTGTTAAATATGGTCATATGTAGTGGTGTAAATTATTTATGTAACAAATTCATCAGTACAAATCTTGAAATAAATTATGTTTTGCAAGAAATACTAAATGACTTGGAACAATGTATGTCGACACTCATTTAAATATTTGAATTTGTATGCCTGGGATTGGAAAGATGCTCCATATTATCAATTACCTGCATCCTTTCTATAAGTCTATAGGCATCACCAAATAACTAGCATTTCAGATCCAGTAAAATAGGAAAAAGCTAACTAGACTAACATTTGTGCCATGCAGCAACACACGCTACATGTATGCATAACCAACAATTGTGCTGGCAAGTCAATCCAACTAGCTACAGCACTTATGGTAGAGCAGTAGTGAAAGAAGCAGAAAGTGATACATTCGGTTCCGATAGGTGGAACAGAATCCTCTGTTGATCCATCCTTTTTTCAGCAAAATGTGCCCTAGCCATCACGGACAGGGCCCTTGCGTTTCTCACCTCCTTCCTTTCAAACAGACCTTCCCAAGTGAAAATTGGTCCTTTTCTCTCCTCCACCACACCCTCTTCCTGTGACGTTCCTGAGGGCTCCAGTCTATGGCCATGGCTCTTCAACATCTACCTGGCCCCTCTGATCTCCACTTCCTCCCCTCATTTTCAGTGCTCTGCAAACGACACAAAGCTCTCGTTCAAGCGGTCATCCTCTACCTCCTCCTCCTCCACCTCCCTCATACCAGAGTGTCTTACTGCTATTCAGGCATGGTGCTCTGCCAATGATCTCTGCCTTAATGCCAGAAAGATAGAGATCCTTCTCATTGGGACGCCTGCTCCCTGTTCGCCCCACTCTCTCGCCAGACTCGTTGGGTCCCCTCCCACAGCCACCTGTGAGGCAAAGATCCTTGGTATCATCTTTGACTCCTCTCTCTCTATCTCTCCACACATCACAGACGTTGCCCAAAAATCAAACTACCAGCTCCACCTTTTCAGGGGCATTCTACCTTTCCTCACCTTCCCGCAGAAGCTCAACGTCTCCAGAGCCCTGGTTCTTTCTAGGATAGACTACTGCAACATTCTTTTCCGCAATCTGCCTCTTTCCTCCCTTCGAGCCCTTCAACTAATCCAGAAGAATACTGCAAGACTTATCCTTGGCCTCAAGCCCATGTGCTGCATTTCTCCAGCCCTAAAATCGTTCCCGTTGGCAGCAGGATCAAAGTCAAGACCCATTGCATCATCCACAAGGCTGTCTGGGGCCTGGGACCTCTTTGCATCCAGCTTCCCCTCCCTAAATACCTCCCGGCCAGAGTCCTTTGGTCCTCTGGCTCCAACTCTCTGTGGGTCAAACATTTCTCCAAGCAGAGAGTGGGAGATAGATACCTTTCCTCGGCTGGTTCCTCCCTCTGAAACGGCCTTCCTGCCATCCTCAGACTTGAGCTGGAGGTTCTTGAGTTCCGGAAACTACTCAAGACTTTCCTTTTCTCCTCTTCCTTCCCTCTCCTCCTCCTGTGCTAACTCTCCTTCTGCTGCTGCGACTCAGGGCCAGAGCACCCCCTACCAGTCCCCCCAGCATCCTTTTCCTGCACTTGCCCTCAGGCTCCCTTTCCTGGACTAGCCCAACTTGGTCCTCCCTGTCCACTGCACTTGCTCCCCCTCCCCCTGACACTTACCTCCCCTCCTTCCCTGGGGGCACCCCACTTCTGCACTTCTGCTCCTACACCCCCCCACCCCCATTGCACTTACCACCTTGTCAAGCACTTGCACAATAAGATTGTCACAAGGCCAATAAAACCGTTTTCTTTTTTTCTATTTTGTCATTCCCATGCCCCCGACCGCCCCCCCCCCCACCATCTTGTCTTGTGGCGGCAAGATACATGGCGCCATACAAATATCCAATAATTAAATATCCATATTTTCTTTAACTATGGTAGCCCTGCTGAGAAGTGTTGGTATTGCCCCATTACATCTATAGTCACCCATAATCTAATAGGGTGACTAACAATCACTCCATTTAAAAGAAGCCGACCGAGCAATAACATGTTAGTTTGTTCAAATAAATGCAGGTGATAAGTCCGCTCTGCTCAAGTCCGATTTGTAACATGCTGCAGGTGCACTACCGCGCCAGGATTGACAACCGGGACTTGCAGTTTAATCATACATCTCTGCACCAGGTGCAATTATCAGCTAGACCCTGACAAAGGCGGCCAACCAGGCGAAAATTCAGCCCTAGCCTAAAATATGTAGGAACAAAATATTAACAAAGTTTTGCAGTTCTGGCTAAAAAAGAACGAGTATGCGCTATTGTAAGTCCATTAAGTGTTGCTAAAATCATGTTGCAATGGGTGTTGTTCTGTTATGAAAAAAAATAAAACCAGGTAAGAATATGCTGCAAGCTGAGAAACCTTCCTACCCCAACATAAAATGTTCCAGGGTCTGATATGCATAAAACATCATCAACATGAAAGAGTTCTGCCAGCTGAAATTATCTTCTGAACTGTAAGGAGAAGGGGTTAACAAAACATTGACCCTTCCCAGGCGATCCAGCCTCTGGCCAGAACTAACGAAACATGACATGTCATGATAAAATGCAGTGTTCAAAAGCTCCTGAAGTCTAGGGTGTCAAATGTCAATTCTCTCCAGAATATATGGGGGTGCTGCAGCCCTTCCAGTACCGGTACTTCCAGCACCACTGGCCAGCCCAAGTCAATGCCCGTCTCCGCCCAGGTAGCCCAACTTGAAGGCCCCGATTCTGAATGTAGTTACATGCTGCAAATGCAATTTTGAGAACCACTGCCATGCAGTTTGCATCTTCGATTTGCATTAGGGAGCACTCATTGCACACCAGGATGCACAGAAACATTTTAAGAATCAGGTCCTATTCTGAATAGTGTACAAGTGGGCTGGCATTAACTGTCAAAGGGAAATGTGGCTGTGTGTGTACCCCAGCATGCAAGTCTGATAGGCCATGCATGGCCATTGGCATGTTGCATCCCCATCCATGCATGACCCATTTAGGATGCAAGCTGGCCAACTGCAGCTCTGAATGCACATAGGGGGTACGCCTGCACCTCCCGCACAATCAGATCACCTTGGGCATCATGTAGGGAGCGCTCCACACAAGCTCTCCCTGTTTCCTGTGTTTGTGATGCACAGGAGCTGGAGAGCCATTGTGGGTGCCTGTCCTGAGGTGGAGCAGATACTGGACCAGGGCTGCAAGTTTGTATGTGTGCATGACTGGTGGGAAGGAATGAGTGTATGTTGTTTGGGTGTGCACACAAATGAAAGTTTACGTTGTGTGGGTGCGCAGGGAATTTTATGAATGGTGCACGAAAGTGTATAAATGCATGTGGCTGTTTGTGTGCACGACGGGAGCGGGCCTATGATTCGTTTGAAAGGGAGTTGTTAATGTTCACATTTGATTATTCTGGCATGCCATTGAATACTGGGAATCAATGTTAAGGGAAACATAAGCGTTATGTAGCTTGACTGGACTACATTTCTGAAACCAGTCTGGTTATGTTTTCTGATTCTGGCATGGTACAGCATTTATCACTAGGCATCAATATTAAAGCAAGCACGATAACAGTTATTATGTAGTTAGACGGGCCTACATTGCTGCAGTCAGTCTGGTTAAATTTACTTAATGTGGTGTTTTTTATTAGCCATCAAGATTAAAGTAAACGCTACTAGTTTTATTACGAGGCTATACTGACCTACATTGGTGCAGCTAGCCTGGCTATATTTTCCAACTGCGGTATAACATTTTCTACTGGCAAAGCCAACAGAGTATGTCCTTATTTATTTCTTTATGCATATGTTGCAGTGCACTGAACCCTTAAGTTTGTAGGTGCTAGTTACATTGGCTGAGGATACAGGTAAAGTACATTGGGGTGGGAAACAAAGGGACTTCGGTATCAAATAGTGCTAACAGACACAAATACAATTGCAGGGGTTGGATAGACCGTTTGGGGGAGTTGCGAGTACCGAGTCTCAGAGTCTTAGCACAGGGCGCTGTAGTTGAAAAGCCAGGTTTTCAGGTTTTTCCTAAAGGTCCAGTAAGAAGGTTCTTGTCTCAGGGCGAAAGGGAAATTGTTCCAGAGCTTTGCGGCCATGACCGGAAAGCTTGATCCTCTCGCAGTCTTTCGAGTGAATTTAGGAATTCAGAGCAGGTGACCATTCGTGGTTCTTAATAGGCCAAGTGGGGTATATTTTTCCACTTGACATGAGAGGTAGGCAGGGCAGTGTTGGTGAGGCACCTGCGTGCGATGGGCAGAGTCTTGAATTTCATCCGCTCATGGATCAGAAGCCAGTGGGCATCTTTTCTGGCTTCTGAGATGTGGTCATGTTTGGAAAAGCATAGGGAGGTCCAGAGGGCATTGTTTTGAATTGCTTGAAGCTTGCACAAGTTACGCTCAGAAATGCCTGCAAAGAGGGTGTTGCAGTAGTCCAGTTTGGCTCTGTGATGGCTCTATGGTGAGGTGCTTGGTTGTGCGGAGGAAGGGGGTGCTGCATAGTTTGGCAGGGTAGGCAGCCGAGGAGGTGATGTTGTTTACTTGACTTGAGAGGTCAAGTGTAGATAGATACCCAGGTTTTTGGCTGCGGTAAGGTTTGGATCAAGGTTACAACAATATTGAAGGCTTTGTAAGCTTGATCCATGTTTCGGAGTGTGGTGTGCGAGCTTACAATGAGGATCTTAGTTTTGTCATCATTTAGACCTAGCTGGTGGGTCGCCATCCAATTCTAGATGATCTCGTAGACAGAATTGATGGCTGTGACATCTTGGCGGTAGGTGCCTGAGAGAGGGAGGAGCATTTGGCCTTCATCAGCATAATTTATGTAGGATATGCAATGGACATCCAAGTGGTTGAAAAGGGGTTTTGTGTAAATGTTATACAAAGTGGGGAAGATGCACGATCCTTGTGGGACACTCCAGGTTATTGGCGTGGGTCAGACAGCAAGATCATCCAAGAAGACAAAGGAGGATCTGTCTGCCAAGAAGGATTTTATCCAGTCCGTGGCTGCAGGGGAGAAGTTGGCAGTTGTGGTGAGGTGGTTGCAGAGTGTCTGGTGGTCGACAAAGTCGAACGCTGCTGATAGGTCCTGCATGAGGAGCAGGGAGAGTTTGCCATTGTCTTTGGTGTCATCTGATTGGTTTTTCAAGTCCAGCAAGGCAGTTTCAGTTCCGTGCCTTAGGCAGAAGCCTGAGTGATGGACACACAGGATGTGGTTGTCTTCCAGGTATTGTTGAACCTGGGTGTATGCAGCGTGGTCGAGGATTTTTAGGATGACGGGTACAGTAGTATTGGGGCTGTAGTTTGTGGGGTCGAGAGATGGATTCTTTAGCAACGGGAGGATCCACGCTTCTTTCAAGGAGACTGGGACAGTTTTTGTGGTGAGGTCTGAGTTGATTATTGCGTTGATGATGGATGTGAATGTCTCAGCAAACGCTTTGATGATGGGTGCAGGACAGGCATCCCCCCCTTTGCAGTGGGAAGGCTTAAGACACTTGATAATGTTGGCAACTTTGAGGTCTGATACAGGGCAGAAGTCAAATGGGGTAGGTCGGCTGTGGGGTGCAGAGGGAGGTGTGGTGGCGGTAGGAGGTGGTTTGGTGCGAATAGCCAGTTGCTTGCCACAGATTTTCTCCTGGAGGGAGAAGATTTGTCCTGTGAGGGCTTCTTGCACCTTGGTGCACCTAGAATTGTCTGCAGTGAGGGGTGACTGGAGACTCAAGTTCACACGGGATCGTGAAGAGTTCATGACTGTTGGACTTTGCATGGTCTCTTCTTGTGTTTTAGCTACTGGCTTTGGCAGTATGTATCATTCTTCTCTAGTCTTCAATGAGGGAGGTGAACTGTGCTTTGATGGCTAAGGGCAGTGGCTAGACTTTTTGCTTGCGTCTCCGCATGATCGTTGAGGTCTCCTAAGATCATGATTTTGGAGCTTGACTTGATGGTGGGGTTAATGGTTTGCATCAGGTCCTCCTCAAGGGATAAAATGGGTCCTGGGGCCGGTAGATGAGGTGTAGACAGACATTGTTGGTTGGTGAAAGAGAATTTCAGTCTTTGTGATTGGGCAGTTGTTTATGACCCTAATGGCAAGTGTGTCTTTATAGATTAGTGCGACTGCTGCCTCTGTTGTGAGTTTTGTCGCTGCACAGGATAGCATATATAGGGGGGAATGGCGATAGATAATGCAGGGCTAGCAGCTGGGTGGAGCTAGGTTTTGGATATGGCGAGCAGGTCAAGGTCGTTGGAGGTAATAAGGCTGTGTATTTCAGGGGCATGAGCAGGGACTCATCTGGTGTTGATCAGAGCACATTTGAGAGGTTTGCTAGAGGCATCCACTGGAAGGGATTGTGGAGAGGAGCGAACCTGGTGCTTCAGGGCCAGGGGTGGGTGGGTAACCAGGTACGCATGTGGAGGAGCTTGTTTCTGGTGTGGATTGGGGTGATGATGTGGCAGGAGGAGCAGGGTGCATGGGTGTGAAAGATCTCCTAGTGCAGAGATGGAGGCAATCGTTTCTGATGTGTAGTGGGGGAGGTACGGAGAAAGAGTGCCAGGGTGTTTGCAGGCATAGGAGGCATGAGTGCTGTGGAGCAAGTTGCGCTGAAGCGCTTACCTCATGCCAGGAGTCATGGGCGTAGGCAGGAGCCATGAGCAACGCAGGGTTTGTTGTGCCACATTACGGCACCTAACACCTGCGGTGCACAACACTGCATTCTTTGCCTGCGCAGGCTTCACTGCACTGGGCTTCAGTGCCTGGTCTTTAAGAGTTCGCTGCAGAAATTGGCATAGATTGCATCTGCGTGGCAGAAGTATAGGCCCGACGTACAATCAGCCAGTGCCTTCCACACCTGTGGGGCACAACACCGTGCGCTTTGCCTGCACAGGCTTTGCAGCAGTGGGCTTTGATATCTTGTCTTTAAGCAATAGTCACCAGATAAAGTTTTATATATTGTAAAACTAGCGTGCATTGGTGAAGATTGCATGGACATGTAAACGAACAGCCAGCATAAAAATGTGTTTTATACTGCCGTATATTGTGCGCAAAAGTATCATGGAAATGAGTTAGAAAATGTTCTTGTGCATAGTTTGTGACTTCCATCTTTTGCATTTTTGGATGCATTACCCTACAAAACCGAATGCAAACTGTAGAGCTTTTGACCCAATTTTCCACAGAAAGTATGTTGTAAAATGCACCATTTTAACCCATTGTTTTACAAATGTGTTTGAGGGGAGAACACCTGAACCCTACGTGTTTGCTTTAGTCTCCCTTGCTACTCTCTATCACTTATTAATTCTCATGGGAAAGATGTATGCATTTTCAATTAAACAATTCACCAACCACCATTACTTGTGCGTCCTTAGACTGGCATTAGCTGAATTTAAAACGATGGCGTAACGTGAACACTTTTCAATGTTGCACAGTGGCTTTCTTTTTGTAGGGTTAGTATTAGCCTAATGTAAACTTGCTGTTTAGTGTGTCCAATTTTATGCTGGTGATATTTCATTACAAGCCAACATGAAAGTCACAAATATATGTTACAATTTGCGAAATAAGGAAATAACACCTTGATAAAGGTGTCACTCCCATTAGAAGTGGTTGCTAATCCTTTAAGTGCCCCACCACCACCTCAATCGAAGATCACTGACGTTTTTCACCAAACAGTCTCTAAACTTTACAGTCAAATAGTCAGTAGATTTCTTCCTTCAGCGTAGGCAAACTGTGATGCAGCAACAAGTGCATCTTTACCTTTGACAGATGGGTCCTCACAAGAAGAGGCTCAACAAAGTCCAATGAATTTCTCATTATTTGATGCTTGTATCAGCTTGGAAGACTAAGTTTCGAGGTTGGGTATACCATTTACTAACGTAAGCTCCTCCCCCTGCCTGTACAGGCCTTCGGGGGAATCCCTCAGATGAATCAGCAAAGATACCCAAGTAAGTGGGTAGGGGTTTATCTCGGCCCGAACCTTGTACTTCAAGCCGTGGTGAGGCTTTATAATATTTGCATAGCAGTTACGTCACATTCACTGGTATTGTTGGACATCAAGACCAGGGATGTCATTTCACCAAAATGCCAGGGGTAGCTGAATTGACATCACATGTCCTTTGACCCCTGATGACCTCACAGGAAGTGATGTCATTTGACCCCCCCCCACCTCTAAAATGACATCAATGGAAGTGATGGCACACCGCCTTTCACCCCTTCACAAAACACAAAGTGGCATCACATAGCACTGTCCCTCAGTACAGTAAGAAAAATATGTTTGCAATATCACTGTAATATGATATACATTTCATACAAGAATCGATTACCATATGTAGCGTTAATATTGGTGTGTATTGCCTCATATTACCACATTACTGTGAATGTTAGCAGACGTCCAACACAAAAACCTGGAACAGTGTTCATCACTTGGGCTAAACTGTAAACAGACAGAGAATCTCTAAAGAGTCCTAAACCCCAAAGCGCACATATCCAGTGCCTGCCAAGTGTCTGACCACTGACTGGAAACAGCAAATGACCAGCACAAGTCCAACCTGAAGACAGACAATCAGACGCTGTACCAGTTCATGCTTTTACACTTGGACAATACGCGCAGGGATTTTCTTGTCAATAGTGCACTTTGAACCGTTGCACAGCAACCCACTCCCACTAGTCACCCAGAGCCTGAATATCCCCCAACCATTTTCACCATGGGCACCCCAACATCCACTCCGAGTCTCTAAGGGCCCTCTGTCCACAGCTTTAAATGTCTGACACCCACTCCCAGCCTCAAACACCTTATACCTCCAATGACTTGCTCCAACATCTTCATGTTTACGCAGTGCCACCCTCCAGCAACGTAAGTCTCCAGCATTCGCCAACACCATCAACCTCAAGCAAACTAGCAACTTTAGTCTCCAGTAACCTCCTTCAACACCCCAACAGAGTGAGTCTCAATTACCCTCCTCAAACATCTTATATCTGCATTCAATGCATATTGTGGGATGTATTGACCCACTCCGCTGTGCGATGCGGCATCACCCTGCCAGTTACGGGGAAAGAAACAGCAACAATGGCGGCAAAACCATTGTGCACACCAAAAACCTACAAAAACCTACCAAAACTGTGTGCTTCAGCACACAAAAAGAGGGATACACAACCTGCCATCCATGGTGCATGTGCGGGGGAATAGAGCACACCCTGCAGGAATGTGCCAGTGGGTCCCATGACCAGCAAACAGATTGCAGACAGAGAAGCAGCACTGAGCAAGTGAACCCCCAAAATCTGCCTACAAATGTAATTTGCTTGTTGCTCAAAACTCCAAAATGCTTATAACACAACACTTTTACATTTAAAATCTCACATGGTGCTAAAATTCATGTATCTAATGAATCATTGTAAATATAAAAAGTCCTAATATGAAGAGCAAAACGTTCATCAGAAAACTGGATTGTCTGTAAACTGACAGCATCCATGCCAAAATCTGGGTGCAGTACCCTGGCCTGCCTGAATGACAGCTATCAGAGGAGTTACTGATGAAACTTTAAAAGTGAGCTAAAACTCAAAAGTCTGCTGGATTAGCAAACAGAAAAAGGATTGTTGCCAAAAAGGAATACAGATCTTAGTTGTGTTTTTATCCCAATGATTTTAAGGCTAAGAAAACAATGTATTATGTTTCATGCAATAAAGTAGGTTTTGCTGGATTTAAAAGTTAATTAGCCTGGTTGGGGCAGCAAGAACTGGAAAAGCAGGTTTTTCTCCTGGAAGGAGGGCCTTCCTCTCAGCAGAAACTCACGGGGAGGTGTTAATTGCTGGTTTAACCCAGGCTCTTGTCTATAGAAAGCTAAGGAACAATGGACATCCTCCAACCCAGGATATGGAAGGTGTGAAAGGCCGTAAAACTGCTGCAGCCCAGGAAACTCCCAAATTCGAAAGGAGGGGGCCACCACATACTTCAAGGAGTGACAAATACTGACTATTTGGTGTTGACAGGATATGTAATGGACATTTTTAAAAGGTGTATAACTTATTATCAAAAGGGCTGCAAATTATGAAAATGGCAGATTAATTAACCTAAATTCTAGCACTACCTTTGAAAACTTAGCACAACTGTGTAGCTTATTCTGAACAGGAATGGCAATACATGTGGATTTATGGGGTCTGTATTTCTGCTAGAACACTCATTCCCATGTTAAACACACACATTTGTGGAAATTTGCTTAAAATGTGGAATTTGTGTTCATAGCGAAAAGGACAAAGTTCTGTAGAAAGGTAAAACAAGATCCTACAGCTGCGAGATTTTGATGAAAAGATGCTACAGAAAATATGGCACCTTTGTGTGTAATTTGTATAAAAGTGACTAATGTAGAAATGTGTGTTTAGTGTAAAATCCGATTTTGAGACCAGTGGCTAAAGGTGGTCTCTGAAGACTGTAAAGCAAATCATAAAAGGTGGCATCAGCCGGCCTTGATCCAATCACCCCAAAAGCAAGGCGGAGATGAAGTGTTGACCCGATCCCAGCTCCTAGGGGCAATGCAAAGGCCTATTGCATAGCTTTACCATTCTCAGCTAGGCCTCACATTCTAGAACAGAACCCCAAAAGCCTAGGGGAAGCATCATCATACAGCCGGGTGTGCTGTGAATTCTGAATTGAAACATCCTCAGAACCAAGAAGGGCAGATCCTGTCCAGTCCTGTGCCGTGCTGTGACCAGAGCGCCTTGCTGACCCGGTCTAGTCCGATGTGCCCAGCTGTCCGTACCTGATAGATCCGATTCAATGGTCCAGAATCCTGACAGTCCAAAATCTTAAATCCAATTGTTTTGTGAGTATTAACAGGAAGCTAGAAACTGTTGATTACTGTGCATTATCTTATCCCCTCCTAACCTCTGAACTATCCTTACTTCCATAATCAGTAATATTGTTTAAATCCGTAGTGAATTCTTATTTTGTCTATCTGTAAAAGCATCCTTTTCCTATTCATCTTGTCAACTTTGATCTATTAATTTCATTCGAGTGACCAGCCTAGCGCTCCAAGGTGGACAGCGAGAAACCAGGACTGAGTCGCGGATCACTCCTGACTCTTACCTTGCCGTCCTGGTGGCTTAGCTTGGATGCTCTAGTCCATAGTGAATAGTTTTCTGATTTTAAAACTAAAGCCTCTGTCCAAATCCGCACCTACCTCGCAAAAATGACCTTTTCTAAAACTTCTATAGCTCCCTCAGTTTTTGTGATAGAAATGTAATTTCAACTCCTAGTTGTATCTAACATCCATAGCTATCCATAGCTATCCATAGAACCCAAAACATTGCGCATGAAAAAGATTGCCGCGAATTCTCATTTTGAGAAATTTTTAGACGTGTGAAATAGCTTCCATTTGTTTCCGACTTGGATTTTAAGATTGCAAATATTTTCTGCTGACTAAATCATTGCTTATGTTTGTGGGCAACTGTGCAAAGTGGCTCCCGTAGGAATTTAGAATAATTTAAGCATTTTTCCACACATTTAGAGTTCTTGCTCAGCCACTTTAAAAGTCAATCTGACAGTTGAAAAGCCCACTTTGTTTTTCTCTTTCTGTGTAAGGGGGGAAAGGGGAAGTGAGACACTGTTTGATCTGTACTATTCCTGAATACCTGCTCTCTCCTTCCATCTCTTTGCATTGCCTTTTGGGGGTTGAGGGGTGTTGCAGGGGGAATTTCTAACCATAGTGCTATCTGATCTGAAACCATAACAAAAGTATTATTTTCTGTGCTGCATTCGTTTTGCTCATTACTTATTCCCAGTGTATTAAAGATATTATTCAGCGTTCTGTCACCCCATTGGTGATTGTTGTTTAACTATTAAAATATATATTGTGATTTTGATCTTAAATAAATAAATAATACCTTTTACAAACCAGCCTGATTCCTGGTCCAGCGTGACCCGGGGTATTTTTAAGTAAGCGGTGTGATACGAGTGGGAAATCTTTCAAATAATTGAATCCATATATCAAATAAGTTTTTCCATTGCGCTGTACACTAGGCCAAGAGCAGAGTGTATTGCCTGATTGAAATCCTTAACAAATCTGGGGGCTCGAGTCCAGGGTTTGATTGATTGCCACCCGTGACAGTCTAACAGAGCAGTCTAACCTGCAGAGAAATAATACTTTGTGTGGTGTGAGTACTGTGCTACACTGTATAAGCGCCCCTAAAATAAATACTCTAGAAATCAGGCCTGTTTGCAAAAAGTAAAGTAACCCTGAGATAAGCCAGAAGGAAGTTAATATTTCCAGAATGGCGACCCCAGTGGAAATCAATATTGCAAGGGATCACCTACTGCACAAATTGTTTGTCATGGGTGAATGGGTAGAACAGGACGAACAGGTATGGCTGCAGGGAATAAAACAAGAAGTCACTGAAACCAACCTTAATATCTGGCAGGACAAGGGGCCATTACATCAAGCACTCAGTGAGCTGTACATGACCCCTAAAATTAAAGAGGAGCAATGCAAAATTGCCAAAATAGCGGCCTACCTGTACCTCCACATAGGAGTCATACAGGAAAAGCATGCAGACCATGTAGACTTCACAAAGAGGCAAGGCGAAGCAATGCAGAAAATCCGGAGATCTGTACTCTGCAGAGCAAAGGATCCACCATAGCAAGGAATCTGAAACAGAGGCTAGGCAGTATGCCAAACTGCAAGAAGAACTGACTCTCTTACGGCAAAAGAATGCAGAGCAAGATGCCCAGGTACTGAAACTGCAAAAAGAGTGTCAGGAAAGGTTGTGTAGAGGAGGTCCCAGATAAGACCTGCACCCATGCCCCCCATTGCAAGTTGCCAGTAAGGTACTCGCCGTGGTACGTGACGTATGAGGAGCAAATGAACCAACAGAGAGTCGCACTGGGACTCTGCCCCTTGTACGTAAGGAGATCAATACCGGTTGAAGCAGCCATAAAGCGACAACCCTGAGCAGACAGCCATACCAGCCACTGATACAAAATGAGCAATACCGGCACACTTACCACGAGGAGACCCCTAAAGCCTTAATGGAAGGCCAATGAAAATAAACCAAGGGCCCGAGCAGCCCTGAGAACAAACAGACATGGCTACTGAAAGCATGAATGCCAGTACTAGTAACTGCAAGGATAATGATAATGGATGCAGGGGAGAGACACTGTTAAAACGTAAGAGAATGGTGCCATAAGACTAGATGTAAGCAACCACCCTGCTGAATGTGTGTAAATAAGCTTAAAATGCTAGAGGCTAAGAAATCGATACTGCTTGCAATGCCTAGTAGAAGAGTAGAGAGGCAAGCGCCAACCATATAACTACCTCAATACTGCCTAATGTACAAGTGCGACTCCATTTTGTGAAAGCAGAAATGTACCCAGGTGGCCAAAGGCATGACAGGCCGAGTTTAGAATCCCAGCATAGACCAGAGAAGGAGCGGAATCGAAACTCAACAAAGAGAGGCTTATGCTGGAGAGATCGAGGTCAACCAGAGAAGGGGAGGTGAGCATGAGCTCACGAGACTCCAACTACAGAGAATACCAGCCCGCCCGTGAAGGTCAAGATAAGAGAGGCCCATGCAGGGGCCAAGCGCACACAGAATTAAATGCACAAAAGGTTGGAAACTGAAGCTGTTGAAACTCAACACGTGACCAGACAGGTGCGAAGATGTACCACTGCCTGATGTCATCCAGAACCAGGGGGTGCCATAACTTTTCCTGATAAGAGACTACAGATCCAAGGCCATACCCAGCCAACTAATTGACACACAGCCCTAAAACACTGATTGATGGAAGGGAGGAAGGGTGAATCTTGGGACACTAGGCACCTGGGTGTCTACTCTAAAGCTGCTAATTAATATGGAGATTTATGTTTAGGGGTGTAACTTACCCAATCACAAGGGACCATGTAATCTAGGGTCCAATAGACACTGTAACCAATGAGACGTTGTACTTGTAGTGACGTCAATCACGTGTGGTGTAAAGGGAAGGGCATAGACGCCCACCCGATAAGAGTTATCCAATCCACTTGCATTATTTCCATATACAGATATAGCACCTATACTTAAGTTACCTTTCCCAACCAATTGTATTTCATGATGATTTTTTGTAGAATTAGACGTCAATAATGATGGATTTAGCCCATAAAAGAGGCTGTTTGACTAATGTTCGAGGAAGTCGGGGTGAAGCAGGTGTTCGTGATGCTGCTGATTTCCATAAGCTGATATATGTATCATTAAACGGACTTCCCTTTGCCAATTTACTGAGTCCTGATTATTGAACCTTGCTGGAGTATGTGAATCCTGCACTCTGTCCTCGCATGGTGCAGCTATCTTGTATTACTAGTTTTTGAGGTGAGTACTGACCAATGGGCCCATCAGTAATTTCCTCTCCTCGTCAACACTTGGTAGCGTGAGGATGGTTACGGCCATCGATTAGTGATAATCGATTAATATAGTTATAAAACACTGTTAAACCGACGACACGAAGTAACTCTAGGCCTTCGGTTGCATCACAAGTCCTTTCGCCCTTCCGGCTGAGTAAGCTGAGGAGCTCCCCGTGGACAATTATAGTGTAAAACTCCAAAATATCTGCAGTGGGTCTGAAGGAACCCGCCTTTCCAAGCACAACCCTTCTCATTCCCACGGGCAGCGGATCGGACGAAAACCCTAAAAGCAGGAAGAGAAAGGGGCGGTGATCCTGAAGCTTCAGAGAGGAAAAGAGGCGATCGGTGAGTGAAACAACAAAAACTTGTTATCCTGGCAAAGGTTTTATAGGCCTTAGAGTAAGAAGGGGAAAGGTAACGGAGGGTAGCGGAGAAAAAATAAAGCAGCTAGAAGCAGAGAAAAACTGTAAACCAGGGGGGCACCTGAAAGTAAAATGTAAAGGATACCGGTGGGGCACCGGAGAGAAAAACTGTAAATCAGGGGGGCACCTGAGATGAAAACTGTAAGGAATACCGGGGGGGCACCCGAGAGAAAACTGTAAAATTCGCCTTGTTCATGCGCTTTAAAGAGTGGTCAGAAGGAACTTGAACCCAGAGCCCACACAGGGGGGACGTAAGGCTACGATGTCGTTTAAAGACGTCATAAAGGGGTTCGTTCAAATCCCATGACGGGGTAACAATTAGAAGGTAGGTACACGTATGACCAGCTGGTGTCTGTCTAGTTTGTCAAGCATCAGTCCTATATGTCTTTTTATGTCCTTTATATGTCAAATGTGAAATTGTTGTACTATTCATTAATTGCAATGCATTTTGGTTTTACGCGATTCCGTAATTGAGAGGGAATCGCCACTGAGTTGAGAAGTGTTGAGCAAAACTGCTGGTGTAGAGCTTGGCGGAAAAGTTGTATTGGAGCTTGCGTATGTGGTGCTCCCTCATAGTAGTAAAAAGTAAAAAACGGTGTGAATATTGTTGGAGACGAAACTAAGAATGGAGGAAGTTACCCCGCTTGCACACTTATGCAAGCAGTTGCCAAAGCACGCAACAAAATTGAAGAGATATAGCCAGGAGTGGGTTAAGGGCACCGCAAATAAAATGTTTATGCCGTGGCCCCAGAATGGGTCATTGTCAAAGACTGTTTTACAGCACATGACCACCTTCCTACATGCCACATATAGCTTGAAGAAGCTCGAAAAATGCCTTGCTGTTCTCGTGCTTTGGAAAATGTTTAAACAAGCAAAACTAGAAGAACCCCCCGCAGACTGGATATTAAATGTATGTACGGAGGGGGGTGAGATGCTTCCGCACCACCTGCCCCGCCGGAACCAGTTGTTGAGGGAAGTAAGTCAGAGGGTCTTTACCCACTAAGAGAGTTTAAGGCAGCCACAGGGTATAGCAACCCTGCATATGAGTCACCTGCGTGTAGCAGTGACGAGACGAAAGAGAAGGAACAGGAAATTGACTCGGCCTCCACAGTCCCATGGGGAAAAGAGAGGCGAGGTGAGGCAAGGAAGGACCAGGCACAAACAAGTGCACCTCTAGATAGGGAGAGAGAGGGAAAGAAGCGGAAAGGAACTGATGAGTTAACATGTACAAAGGACGAATGGATGGGAGGGCAGATACTGTTGAAGTTAGATGGAAGAGGAAGTGATGGTGCAAGGCCGAGTGAACGGTCTGATGAGGCGCAAAGAAAGGAAAGGGAAAAAGAAGTGGACATAAGAAACGAAAGGGCAAGAAAGGAGGATAGGTTGCGGCAAGAACAACTATATCGCGAAGAGCAAAGTATACCACTCAGTCGCCCGCAATATGCAGCCTATGAAAAGTACAGGCAGAACATGCTTAGGTTAAAGGAAGAGAAGAGAGTGCACGAAAGAAAGGTAAAAAAGCGAGAAGATGAGGAAAATAGAAGGACAAAGGAATGTAGAGATGAACGGATGAGGGTTGATAAGGCTAGAAAGGAAGCAAAGAAGCGAAGAGAAATGGATGGGAACGTAAACACAGGCAAAGGGCGCAAGATTTCGAATATTTGCAACGGAAGTGAAAAAACCCAATCCTGTTGTAGACTGCGAAGATATAGAAGAATTCTTCCCTGCAAGCGATACGGTACCAGGTACAAGCGGGACAGTTATTGATGATGACTTCGACACCAGAAGCATCGGGGAAGCGATTGATAAAATATATGATGAGATGGTACTGGAACGAATCTCCCAAGCGGGAAGGGAAGATGAGCGCTTAGAAAGTACTCGGCTACATGACACTGAGGATGTCACCCAAAGTAGTGGGAGTAGGGGACGTTCCCTAGATAGACTAGAAGTTGGGCAGAATGAAGTTTATGCAAGAAGCTTTGTAAACTGGGAGTATTCAGAGTCAGACTCCGATGGAGAAGCGGAGGAAGGGGCGTATGGCGAAGGGAGGGGGTGCGAAAAGCAGCACCCAGGGAACCGAGAGATACGATGGTCAGATGCAAGCGTGTCCATAGATAGGACACCGAAGTCCGCTGGACAGTCCAGCCGACATGAAGAGACACCCCATGGTCAGAGGGGGGCGTCAGTACCTGCCTATACAGATAGGCTAAGGGCATTGCCAGGAAGAAGGCAAGGCCGCAACGCTGCCCAGGCAAGAGACCGAGGAGGGATAGAGAAGGAAAAGGAGGATTGCGCATTCCAATTCCCACTGTTAGAAAAGGGGGGAGCACGACCGCAGTATATTCCATGGCCACACATGGACCTAGAGAATCTTAAAAATAAGCTTTCAATGCTGACCTCTGCAAAGTGGATACATGAGCTAGAGAAAATGACGGGGGCGTCACTCTAGCCATAGGGGACATTAAGGGTCTTCTAATTGTTATACTTGGTGAAAGAGCAAACGACGTGTGGAAAAAGGCAGGATACCCCAGGGTAATCATAACTAACACCTCCCATGACGGAGCGCCATTTAACAACTCTAGAGCAGCAGTGTGGAAAGCGCTGCGTACGCTATATCCAGACACATCTGATATGGGAGCTATAATGACTCGAAAAATGAAGGAGTGAGAGGATCCTTTGCTTTATGTCCAGAATTTTCAAGATGCTTGGGTGCTCGAAACGCATGAGTCTTGGACAAAATCTATCCCTGTATTCTACCATATATTGTGCCAAGAGTTGCCTGAACCAGTGCAGAAACAGCTCAAAAAATTGGTAGGAGTAGAAGCTAAACCATGGGCCCGAAATCCAGTTGATGATTGCCCATTACTGTAGATTGTTGCAAGAAAATAATCGGAAGAAAGAGGCAACACTTAAGGGAGAGGAGGCGAAACTAGTGCAAAGGAAGCTCTCAAAGTATGTTCTCGAGGGAGCCATGCTAACAAACCCAGCTGAATCAAGTGCATAACGTGCAACTAACCCGCCGCAGACCAATCAGGGTAACGCGGGATATTACCCGAGAGGAAGGGGATTTGGAGGAAGAGGATGGCAGAGCAATCAGGGAGGCTTTAGAGGTAACCAAGGAGGTTTTCAAAATGTTCAAGGTGGTATCCAGAGTGCACCAATGGGCAGTCCAACTATGTCAGATGGACAGATGGACAGATGGCCCGACCACCACCAGTGTGCTGGCTATGTGGAGTGACAGGACATGTGGCGCGCATGTGCAGAAGCCAAGGCATGTGGCAGAACAACCAAGGGATGGGGACAGGCATGGTGAATCAACCTATTACCCCACAACAGGGCAGTGCACACAACTATACTGTGTTGCAGCAGCAGGCAGCTAGTTTACAGCAAGATGCACAGCAAGTGGTCCAGCCACAGAAAATGGGGAATGTACCGCAGGGACAACCCCAGCAGACACTGCCACAAGTGGTTCAGGGCACTGATTCAGGTGGAGGAAACCCACAGGTATACAATGGACCGAACCTATATATGAAATAGGACGGCTCACAGGGAACTCTGATGTGTTCTATCCTATCAGTGACACCAGACCCTAACAGGGAACCAAGGGTAAATGTCACCATAGGGGGGAAAGACTATTCCTTCTTAGTTGACACAGGTGCAACGCGCTCGTGTATACGAGAAGGCAAGTTCTCCTTGTCCGGCGTGTCAATAGATACCCAGATTTTTACTGGAGCTCATAGCAGAGTTCCCTTTACTGATGCACTCCCAGTCTCTGTAGGGGAGCGCGAAATGAATGTACCTTTATTGTATTTGCGTCTGTCCCCTGTAAATATCATGGGTTGGGATTTGATGACGAAGTTGAATATGACCATCTCATTCACTGAAGATGGCATAGTGTGCTCAACCCCAGGAATGCATTATTCAAAAGTGTGCGAAATGATCAGAGCATACTCTGGACGTGCAGCTATGAGAGCTGTACCGCTGGAGCCAGAAGTATTCACATGTGGGGCATGAGTGCTCATGGCGGGGTTGCCAGGCCTCGCAGAAAAAACTATGAGAACTCCCGATGAGTTTCTATTCAGACCAAGAATACCCATGCACGAAGAGGAGGGATAAGTATTTCCCTTAATGATACACTTTGCCGCAGTGCGAGGAAAAGTGGTATTGGTTGAGGGATATGACGATGAGGGCAGACCATGGTATGCGATTGTCGCCATCGAAGAAGGGTATCGAGTGACTGACATCACCGATGACGATCTGTTCGAAGAACACCCCGACCTAGAAGAGGCGCGGGTGGAAGTGAGTCTAATATTTTGGGTCAAAATTATCAGGCGGGAGGTACCGCAGAGGATGATGTTAGCTTTAGTACGTCCAGAACACTTTGATAACGACATGGCCCCGGTGCCGGCCAAAGTATGGACTACAGGGCCCTATGATGTAGGTCTCCTGAAGGGAGCCGGCGAAGTAAAAATTAAATTAAAACCAGGAGCATTTCTGCCATGGGTACGACAGTATCCCATGTCCAGAGAAGCGGATGAAGGGATTGCAAAGACAATCTCTGCCGTGATGGAGCAGGGCATCCTTGTGACGTCAGAATCGCTGTGCAACACAGTGATTTATCCTGTCAAGAAATCAAAGGGAGGGTCTTGGCGTTTAATCCAGGATTTACGAGCATTGAACGACATAGTCGAAGCCAAATTCCCTATAGTCCCTAATCCATCCACAATTTTGTGCAACATACCCACTGAATCAAAATACTTCACGGTGATCGATTTGAAAAATGCATTTTTCTCGATTCCATTGCACCGTGACTCACAAGACCTGACGTCAATTACTTTCAGACAAATGCGCCTGAAAAGTATGAGGCTGCCACAGGGGTATTGCAAGTCTCTATCTATTTTCAACAGAGTCCTGCAAATGGACCTAAGCAATATTGCGGTGGACGGTGTTGTTTTGCAGTATGTAGATGACATTCTAATCTGCAGCATCACTGAAGAGCAATGCCGAAAGGACTCTGTCCAGCTATTGACTATATTGGCTGAGAAAGGAGACAAGGATAAGCTGCAGTACTGCCAACAGGAGGTGTTGTACATAGGGCAACTAATCTCACATGAGGGGAAAAAGGTAACCCCAGAAAGGGCAGAGGCTATCATACACACGTCCAAGCCGTGCACAATAAAGCAAATGCATAGCTTCTTAGGCTTGTGCAATTATGCCAGAGCATGGGTCTTTGACTACAGCTCATATACCAAGCCCTTGTTACAGGCCCTTAAAAAGGCCCAGGCAACAAGAGAAAAAAGTGAATGGAATGAAGAAATGGAGAAGGGGTTTAAAGAACTCAAGGGGGCAATTTGTAAGGCCCCAGTTCTCGGGATTCCTAATTATGCGGAGGAATTCTATCTGTTCTCTCATACCGATGGCAATTTTATGACAGCAGTGCTCGCGCAGCGAACCTCATTGGGATATAAACCCCTAGCATATTACAGCAGGAGTCTGGACCCGGTCATGAAGGGCCACTTCCCATGCGAACAAAACCTAGCTGCTGCTGCGTTCGCCACTGAGAAGGCGTCATCCATTGTGATGGGATGCTCCATGACATTATATGTTGAGCACTCAATATTCGCCATACTGGAAAAGCCAAAGGGCACGCTGACTTCATAAAGAGCATCAGCCTATGAGGTGATTATCTATAATCCATCGATCAAAATAGTGCGATGCAAAACTGTGAACACTGCTATGTTTATAGCCGAGCCAGTCATAGAGGGGGAACCTGTGCATGACTGTGCAAATTATGAGGAATTCTATGACGAGATCCCCCGGGTAAAGGAAAATGCCCTGGTAGGTGGAGAGATTGTCTTTATTGACGGGTCTTCTAGAATCGATCAAGAAGATGGGCAAAGGTATACAGGCGTGGCTGTGATCAAATACATGGCAAATGGAGAGTTCCGAGTACTTGTCAGTGCGCGAATACCATCTCACTATTCGGCACAGGCTGCAGAACTAGTGGCACTGATACTCGCCATTGAGAACCATGCAGACCAGGAAGTACCAGTGTACAGCAACTCCGCCTATGTGATGTCAACAGTGCACCAGGATTAGCGCACTGGAAGAGGAGGGGCTACCTGCGAGCAAACGGCACGCCAGTGCAAAACGCAGCCTTGTTGGACAGGCTGATAAAAGCACTACAGCTCCCAGTGGCCATAGTGGTCGTAAAATGCGCCGCTCATACCAAAGGGACAGATTTTGTGTCACGTGGAAATCATGAAGCGGAAACAGAAGCCAAACGTATGGCATCCAAAACTGAAACAATCATGGACTTGGAGGTGGCACGTACCCATGAACGAATGATGGTAGCATGAGCCACTCCAGAAGCCTATAGCAATATGGGGCAGTCTCAATTGATGAAGCTCCAGGGGGAGGCACCTCAGGAAGAGAAAAATGTATGGAAGCATTGAGGGTGTTCTTTAAACCCCTCTGATGGATTGTGGAGGCAAGACAGCACTGGTAAACCAGTAATGCCTGTCGCCCTTTAAAAGTAGCACTAGAAAAGTTTCACAACCCCATTCATATGTCAAAAGAAAATCTTGCTGCAACACTCGCGGAGGTCTGGTTTACACCGAATTTAGCAGAGCATGTTGCATTCTTTATGGTAAACTGCATTGTCTGCCAGCAATTCACTTCTGGGCACACATTAAAAGTAGTGATAGGAGTCATCCCCAGACCAAATGGACCTTTCCAGCACCTACATATTGATTATGTCGATATTGTGTGTCCCTTCTCCAGATGGGTAGACGCAGGCCCCTGTACACACCCTGACGCTGCCTGTGCTGCTAAATTCCTGGTGAGGGAGGTTTTCCCTAGATGGGGGGTGTGCGAGGTAATGAGATCTGATAATGGGGCACATTTTGTAAATGCACTATTTGAGCAGATGTGCTTGGTATAAAGCACAAATTCTCGTCAGCGTATCACCCAGAGGGAAACGGGATATGTGAACGGATCAACGGCTTGCTTAAGGAAAGGATAGCCAAGTTGAAGCTCACATTAAGAAAGGGATGGATGCACTGCCTACCACTGCCATTGTAAGCTCTTCGGAACCAGCCAGGCTCCGACCATCATCTAACGCCATACGAAATAGTCACTGGGAGAAGGATGAGGACCCCTCTCACTCACCGAGCTAGATGTGATGCCCAGTCAACTAGGGAGGTTCTGGGAGAGGAGATGAAGGCCTATCTGGATTGTCTCACATCCAGTTCCACTGTCATTCCAGGCCAGCTGCAGCGACGGCAGAAAAGAGATGACACAGCACAAACCACAACAGACAGTGCTGATGCCGACGCAGCTCATAGCCTATGCGTGCCTCTTGTCTTCCCTGGAGATCATGTCCTCGTGAAGAATTTCACAAGAAAAAGATGGGACGAGCCGAGGTTTAATGGCCCGTTCATCGCAGAGGACTGCACCCTGTCAGCTGTCAAGCTCAAAGGCAGAAGAGCCTGGATCTTCCTGAATGATATAAAACTCTTTATAGGAGAGAGCACTCCTACTACATCTTCTGCCGAGGAATCCACAGACAACGGGGAAGGACCACAGCACGTGCAGACAAGATCTATGGCAAGGAAGAAGGACGCATGAGCAGACAAGTTACAAGAAAGAGGAAAAAAAATATATGAAAGTGAGACTTTCAAAACAAGACAGTTCTTCAAACCAAGTGAAATGTGACAAAAGGACAATTAAATGAACATTTAATGTAGCCAACAAAAGAACTTTTGTGAAAATCTTGTCCACGCTGAACCTTTACTTTAGGCATAAAAAAGACAATAAGAAGCACACAAACACCCTGTGCAGCCAAAGGTGCAGGGGAAAAGAAGAAAATC
Organism: Ambystoma mexicanum; assembly: GCF_040938575.1. NCBI lineage: Eukaryota > Metazoa > Chordata > Amphibia > Caudata > Ambystomatidae > Ambystoma > Ambystoma mexicanum. The sequence continues at coordinate 322,150,560 of NC_090939.1, read as the reverse complement.
ACATACTCATATCAACAGAAGCGCTAATCTCATGAACATTGAAAGTCACACAAAGCATTTAAAGCCTAAGACTCTGATAAGAAGTAAAAATAAGATCAAGACTTTGTTCATGGACATATGGTTCATCCCAGCAGAAGTCTCAAGTGGGATGTGCTCACATATTTTCAGCTGGTAGTACTGTCCTATCCTTCACTTATAACCAGAGAAGCCAGCGTTAGTGAATTCATTCAAGACCTTGCAAACAAGAAAATAATCCGACAACTACTGACTGTCATAACAGAAACTTTCATTACACTACCCGAACACAGCGGAAAAGACACAGATGCTTCCACCACAAGTAATCATTGACGAGATCACATATACTTTGTTCTTCCGCATCATCGAAGAATTTCCAGGACTTATCGGGAGAACTACAGATACATTGACATTCATTAGAGATCCAAAAACCAATTACTTTCTCAACCAAGTGTGGTACAAGCTGAACCACGTGGTTGCAACTCACTCAGCAGGAAAGTGCAAAACTTGTTCACATCAAAAGAAGGGACTGTGATTTGGACCCAGCAAACGAGGCAAATGTCCTTATCACCTGAGGATGCACGGCTGGCACACAACGTTTTATTTTGATTAGTCACAGACTATCCGGAAATGGTGGGGAGACCTGCAGATGTTGACATCATCACCTTTCTTAGGAATTCGGCCAACACCCCACAAATGGGCGCACTCCTCCAAGTCATCATGCTCCAGGTGGAGCTGTCCAATTTCCAGCAAGAATTCCTGAGGAGATTTCAGTGAGACTAGATCTGATCACACTGCAAGAAAAGGCCTGTGACTTTAGAGCTAAAGAACCAGAACAAATGTCAGTCGTTATGCTTTTTGTGTTTTCTTTCATCTCATTGAAAACTTTCTCATTGAAAACTTTCCAGAACTAGTGGGCAGACCCCGCAACATTGATGTGCCTGCCTTTCTTAATGATCCAGCAAAGAATGCCCAATTGAACAGGCTCCTAAGAGCTATTGCATCACAACTCAGAAGCAACTATGGACATCCACAGCTAAGAAGAGCCTTAGAAGGGGGCGTTCCAAAATAATCTTTTTCATCATCCCCAGCCGGGGACAAGGCAAGAAAATAAAAGACACAGTTCTTCATGCTTCCAACATAGGACAGATCGAAAAGAGGAGAAACAAGGATAACTACATCCGTTCTTATTTTTCTTGTTTTGTGCTTTCCATTTGTTCATCATTATCGCACAGGAGAATAAATGGGTGAGAGAGAGACTGTTCATCAACTCGACCTCGAACGACCAAGTGAAAGGAACAGAGACACGAACTTCACTGCTGTGTTTACCTTCTTTAACCTTTTTCTTATTTTTTCCTACATTTTCATATGTTCACTTTTATTTTTATTGTTATTCTTAGTTTTTCAATATTTTATTTTTGCGTGATTTGTAGCGAATCCATCTTTTCATGGTGTCACTGCAAACATTATCCTGCATATCCTCAGGGCCATTACGAGTAGAAAGAGTGCCCTGGGAATGCGGTTCCCACAACAAATGCAGGATGAATGTGATGTGCTGAAAACGGTAGTCTAACCTTTTCCCATAGTCTAGCAAAGGAACTGTACTCCATACTCAGAGACTATCATCATCACTCGCAAGAGGGGGGTCATTGAACAGCACATGGCACTTTAGTATTTGCTGAACTTTGAACAACGAGATCAGAACGAAGAAATAAATAAATAGTGGACTATGGACTTGATTGAAATGGGGGCCCAAAACAGTAACCTAGTCGTGCCACCAGCGGAAGGACGCCCCCGGTTTCCCGGAAGGAGATGCTGTAAACTGTCCTTCAAGGCCATTATATGTATATGCACAGTGATTATTGTAGTATTTTTGTCTCTAATTATCAGAACTGCATTCTTTTTTTGGTGCACGAAGCGTCCCAATGTATGTGCATCCACCAGGTAATGAACGTCTGGGCCCCACTAAAGCACCCAGACCTTATATTGTCATCCCGGTTCCAAGAAAAATTGATGATAAAGCAAATGATTTACAGTTGAATGTAATTAGCAGTAGTATGGATGCACCTGGAGTCACGAATAACGAGAAAAGCTGGAGACAGGGTCAGCACGGAATGAATGATAACATAGCACTGTCCACAGCATGCACCCACACACTGAGTGCACACGAACAAGGACAAGTGTCAATGGCTGAGAGACCCCAGGCCGTACCGATTGAAAGCGAAAAAGTACCTATGAAGCTAATAGCTCCAGAGAACAGGGAACCAAGTGAGGGACCAAACAGGGGTGGCATAACAAAATCCCTCAATAAAACAGAGGATGCCACGAAAGAACTCACTGCGATAATTGAGTATGTGTTCTCACTCATATTTAGAGCAAAGAAGCTACACAAGGAGCTGAGCAAGACAACCACCACAACTGTGATAATGAGCACGCCAGCTCCAATGCCAGAAGTAACTACCGAGCCTACGACACTGCCGCGTGTCGGAAGGATAGTAAGCCAAATGTGGAAGGAGGTCTATAAAAGAATGCACGAGGGAAGGAAAAGAAACGAAGACCTCCCCCTAGTACTGCAGGGCAGGAGATGAAACCTGCCCCTCCAAGGATAATACCCGAGAGCCTGCCTGAACGAAAGAGCAGGACAGATGCATTCAGAGACATAGTGATAGCTAACTACAGAAACACGCTAAGGATCAAGAGAAGTCCATATAAAACCGATAATGAGCTAAACAATTACTTGGACAGCACAGCCCATCTTGGAAACAACATATGGTACCAGCACATGAAGAAAGTAGGACGAAGGCAGTCAGAAGGAGAGTGCTTCGTCTGTGCGCTGCTGCCATACAGCATGGGAAAATCCAAGATCTTTGTGGCTGTAGAGATCGATGTCCCCACAGCATGTCACACGTGGCAATGTGCAACACCAGAGGACAATTTATGGGAAAAGATGCCTCATTGATATGGGCCAACGAAAATGACTACCCTGATGAAGACAGGTTTGTCCAGGACATCAAAACAAGGAACAGGGCGCACACCAAGAATCATGTGATTAGATCTGAAAACCCTGACGTCAAGGGATCAGGAATAAGGTGGGAAATAAACTCAAGACTGAACATCCAAGGGAAAACGGCAGAAGAAGCTCAAATATGGAAGAACCGAGGACAAATGCAGATCTGGGGATCAGTAGTCTCCCCAGATGGATGGGAAGAAGGAGTAGTAATCTGACGAGCTTGGATGGTCCTGGCCAAAATAGGTAAAGCTGTTGACATGGGTCGAAGACAGAGGAGGACCCTTGCAGATAGTACCACTTGAAAACCCAAAACTATGCTTTAGAAGCAATGGCACAAGGAAAATGGGGGAGAATCAGAACTGTGAACGAATATCTGAAGCCCCAGGGATGATGTAAGGAACAGCAGTCTTAATGGACCATTACTGGGCATGTGGATCCAAAGCATACATAAGGCTACCGATGAACTGGGGAGGCATATGCACACTGGTGAACGTTCACGTTCCAGCACTAGTGATTCCAAAAAATGAACTGAATTTGGTCATTTTTCCGAAAGTGGATGCTCACCTGAGGAAAAGGAGGTCTGTGGGAATAATGTCAAGGATGAAGAGAGAGAATTACTTCTCCGCCAAATCAGAAGACGCATTTGGGGAATTTTCTTACAGGTTCCCAAGATCCCAAGCAAACTCCTGCCCAAATCACCCCTCTGTCAGAGTCCAAAGCAAAGAAAATAACACACCAACTGGCCAAAAATTTGCATTATCTTTGCCCCCTTGAGGAAAAGGAGGGAAGGTGTTATGCCCCAGTCCATATACAAGGGCAATGTACAATTTTGGCACTGGTGGACACTGGATCCCAAGCCACCCTCCTGTCAAAAAGCGCCTTTGATCAGCTGAATTCGTGGACAACTTCAGAACTTCGATGGGAAGGAAATTCCTGTCGAGGGGACTGTGGATTTAGACATTAAAATTGGGGAGACACAAGGTGAAGCACCCGGTCATAGTTGTGACTCCAGAGGGCACACCATGTTTACTAGGGAATGACATCCTGCGTAGATTGTCTCCCCTCATAGATTGTGTAAACAACGCCTCTGGACCCAGACTAACCGACCAATAAAATTGAAACATAGTGTCAACCATGTTAGTTTAAATGGTACATGCCACATGGTTGAACAAAAACCTGACCAAATTGAATTCCACTTCCAGAATAACCAAATCCAAGACGTGACAGTAATTGCAGTAGGACAACAAACTGGTGATGGGGAGTCTTCTCTGTTTGTGAAAATCAACCTTTCTTCCAGTCTAAGGTGGCATTCCACACTGGAAGGGAACACTCTGAAATTCTATACAAATTCACAATCAGAAAATCCTACTCCTATAGTCCAAAATGATGAGAAATCAGCTCAAAGCTTGGCTGATATTCAGAAAATTGGAGATCAGAGGTTCATCTCTATTCAGTTAAATGAAGGGAAGGACTCTGTTCTCGCCCGAGTATGCGTGAACAATGGTAAGAGCTTCATCAGCGAGGCCATGTTCCACAAACTCTCAAATGATCCAGCCATTCCCACATTTAAACTGATAGATAAATGGGAAATGAACCTGGAAACACCCAATTTCAAACATCTCCTGCCTAGCAGGTGTATGCTCAAAATTTCCATAGGTAACAAGAGCATATTCCATAATTGTTGGGTCGTGCGAGGTGTCCCTGCTGCATTTTATTTAGGCAGTGACATTCTCAATAGCTTTGCCATTAGTTTGGACCTAATAAACTTCAAAGCCTGGTCCAGATTCACAGGTAATCCCATGGACTTTGATGACCCACAGAAAGCATTTCGGTCAGCTCAACTGCTGCCATATGCAGTTGAAATTCAGATTGTAGAGGAAATCACCATCCCAGAACGGACCCGACAATTCTCACTGGAAGTATAAAGTAAAAGAGGACAGAAACTGAAAAATCCTGACGCCTATGTGCATCTCAATGCTTATTTCCAACAGCAAGGGTTGGGGGTAAACCCAACACCACTAGTCAATATAGAACATGACACCATTCCAATAGAGGTGGATAACAGCGACCTAAAGAGTATCACTCTGGGTGCAGGCACCATTATTGGAATGGCGGTTGATGACCAACATTTTTCCATAGATTAGGTAACAAACTGTTAGGACCAATCCCTAAGGACTGTTTTGACAGTGATAGCGACGGTGACACAACACCAGACAGGATCTTCACCCGGCATAGGGGGAATTTCCTGGTGTACTCTTCCTGCCCTTATGGTAAGGAAGATGTGACCTGTGATTTTAGGAGGGATGAGGTGATTTTTCATGTCCACCAGGACTGCCTTCCCCACCTGAAGCCATCAATCCAAATCAATACTTTGACCAGGGACTAAGCCTCCCAGTTGGAGGAGGCGGCTGAGATAGCCAAACCAGAAGTCTTTCCGGGCTTCAGACAGATGGTTGAAGAGAGAGAGAACTTAGCTGATACCTGTGAGACTCTGGTGCAAAAGCAAAAATTAAAACAAGTTTTCTTAGATTTTCAAGATCTGTTTGCGGTGGACTCATATGACTGTGGTCGCACCGCATCCACACAATTACAATTCCCACGGACCCTGGCATAACTCCTGAAGGTTTCTGTCTCCAGGGAAAGAAAGTAGAAGCACTCCAGAAAATAAAAGACCCCACAACTCTGCGGGAACTAAGGAGCCTCCTTGGACTAACTAATTACAGCAGAAAGTTCATTGAAGACTACGCAGAGATCACGAGACCCCTGATCCATCTGTTGAAGGGGGGGTCAAGTGGGAGTGGGGTCCAGAAAAAGCTGAGGCAGTAAGACAACTCAAAAGAAGACTCTCACAAGCGCCTTACCTAGCTTACCCTGTCAAAAAAAGGAGTTCTTCTTGGAGACAGGGTTCTCGAATACATGCTTGACTGCAGTATTATATCAAAAGCATGACAAGGTCAATAAAGTAATCTCCTATGTGAGTAAAATGTTATATTCTGTGGAGGAAAAATTCAACGATTGTGAGAAGGCACTCCTGGCAACGGTGTGGGCATTGAAGAATTACCGCCCGTATATCCAGGGGGAACACATCATAGTGGAGACTCCACACCAACCTTTGCAATATCTTCAAGGTGACAGAATCCGGCCTGGAAATGTGAGTAATTCCCAAATCACTTCCTGGATTCTGTCAATGCAAGGCTTTCCTGTGGAGGTCAGATATGGCCAAAACAAGACGATTCCCCTCACGCAAGGTCTGGCTGACTTGCATGATTGTGCCAGAGAAAACTGTCTCGAGGACGAAAGTCTTAAAATCAAGGACAACATGGAGGCATACCTTAATTCCCCACACAAGGTCTATGAAGAAGACAAGGGTGAGGGAATGCCCACTGTCTATGTGGATGGGTGCTCCTACCATGTTGACAACAATGTGGAAAAGGACCTTGTGGCCGGCGTAGGGAATGCATGGGTGAATGATACCCCAGAACCCTCCACGGGGTAGAAAATCGGTCCCCAAAGTAGTCAAGTGGCAGAGTTGATGGATGTGCATCAGCCATCCTCACTGCTGTCCAACACCAACTCCACGAACTGGTCATAATCACTGATTCAGATTATGGACGGAACGGGTTTGTGGAGCACCTGGTTAACGGGAAAACCAGAGGCATGCTATGTGCTAATAATAAACCGTTAAAACCTGGAAAATGAATACAAAATATTGATGATCTGGTCACCACGAATGGGATGACCATCTACTAGAAAAAGATCAAGGGCCATTATAAAGTAGAGGTATCAAACAAAACTGCAAATGACCTAGCTGATCAGCTGGCCAAAACCAGAGCTATCCAAGGGGATCTACTTGAGATCGAGTCCCTGTTGGGGGAATTCCAGGACACTGCTATCACTAGGTCCCAGACAAATGCTCACAATGAACTCTCAACTGCACAATGGAGTAATGAGACCCCAGATGGTGATTTTTGTTACATCTCAAAAAGGGATCCAATAATTGGTACGTTTTATCAGCACATTGAAGACCCTGAGAACTTTCCCCTGACGGATACCGAATACATTGGGAAAGAGGACCTCAAGGTGTTGGTGAAATATCCAAAAATGTTCCGAATCCAAGACGGTTTGTTGGTGAGGAGATCCATAGCTGGCCATGACCGTGGGTGGTCCCTACCTCATTCCGAAGCCTGATGCTAAGTCACGTCCATGATGCAGCCACAGCCGGTCATCGGGGGTTTCATACGACATTAGAAATTTTATGAGAGTTAGCATACTGGCCACACATGGGGCAGGACCTCGACCAATACTTGAATGGGGGTCTTGTGTGTGCACAATTTCAGCCAACATCACTCACACATCGTGCTCCCCTCCAAAAGAGGGGGATGACACTGCCTTGGTCAGATTTACAAGTCGATTTTATCGGGCCCGTGATTCGCTCCTCTATGGGGAATAAGTACATGTTGACCGTAACATGCTTGTTCACTAAATGGGTGGAATGTCTCCCGGCCCCAAATTGCAAGGCAGAAACAGCAGCTGCCCTGATGATCAATCACATCTTCTTGTGTTTTCGACTACCCCAAACAATTGAGTCAGACCGAGGTAGCCACTTCACCAGTGAAGTGATGACGAAGATGTGGGAGATACTTGGGGTAAAAAGGAAACTAAACATTGCCTACCGGCGGTCCTCTAGTGGTGGAGTTGAGAGGTACAACAAAACTATTGTGAGCATTTTAAAGACGTTTGTGCAGATTCTGGGCCAAGTTGGGACATTTGATTACCCCTTGTCCTGATAGCCATCAGATCTACCCCTTCTTCTGCAACTAAAATGTGTCCATTTGAGCTGATGACTGGACGAAGGATGGTGCTACCCCAGCATCTGCTCTACAGAACCCAATAGCAGACCTTGATAAATGCCTCCACAACTCATGAGTATGTTGAGAATATGCAAAAACACCTTCAACATGCTTTTGCCTGTGCTCAGCAGAATCTAGAAAGATCTGCTTACAGTATGAAGACCCACTATGATCTCAAGACAACTAAAAAGCAATATCAAGTAAGAGACCGGGTCTACTTGTACAATTTCCAAAGGAACCAAGCCAAATAGTGCAAATTCCTCCCAAGTTGGCGGGGTCCTTTTGAAATTGTGGACAGAATCTCACCAGTCGCCTACACAATCCGCATCCCCAAGGGCAGTTTGGCAGAAGGGGAAGACAAGTGGGTCCACATAAACCAGCTGAAGAGTTGACATCCCAGGCATACTTTGCGGCAAATAGAGGAGCCAACCTGAAACCCAGAAGGGGAAAATCCAGAAACCTAGAAGAATCACTAAAGGTTCACCATGTATGTGCAAGAAGAGTGTTAAGACCAGTAGTAAATATAGATGGGGAATACTGTCAATTATAATCCATGCACGTGTCTTTCTCACTGCTGACATCCCCAAATGACGTGTGGACACAGGAGTGGGAAAATATCCATAACCATGCTATGTTGTATCTTCTAGCATCTGGACTAAGAATCATCCAAAGGGATTACCAAGGAGGACCACTCGGGGACCGGGAGGAAAGACCCAAGGAGCCTGGAGTGCCGCTCCATACTCCCAACCAGAACTAGCAATACTCCTGACCAGAACGGTCAAGGAGAGCGGGTCGCCTACAGCACCGACGGGAGAAGCAGCTGACTTTCTCCACATGGACAAAAGAAAAGAGCATCCCAATCTCCCGACTTCCCCTTGACGGGCAAAACAAGTTGGGAGGGGGGGCTGTGTGGGATGTATTGACCCACTCCGCTATGCTATGCTATGTAGCATCACCCTGCCAGTTAGAAACAGCAATAATGGCGGCAGAACCATTGTGCGTGCCAAAAACCTACCAAAACCATGTGCTTCAGCACAAAAAAAGAGGAATGCACAACCTGCCACCCATGGTGCATGTGCGGGGGAATAGAGCACACCCTACAGAAATGTGCCAGTGGGTTCCATGACCAGCAAACAGAGTGCAGACAGAGAAGCAGCGCTGTGCAAGTGAAACCCCAAAATCTGCCTACAAATGTCATTTGCTTGTTGCTAAACACTCCAAAATGCCTATAACACAACACTTTTACATTTTAAATCTCGCCTGGTGCTAAAATTCAAGTATCTAATGAAGCATTATAAATATAATAAGTCCTAATATGAAGAGCAAAACATTCATCAGAAAACTGGATTGTCTGTTAACTGACAGCATCTATGCCAAATATCTGGGTGCAGTACCCTGGGCCACCTGAATGACATCTATCAGAGGAGTTACTGATGAAACTTTAAAAGTGAGCTAAAACTGAAAATTCTGCTGGATTAGCAAAAAGAAAAAGGATTGTTGCCAAAAAGGAATACAGATCTTAGTTGTGTTTTTATCCCACTGATTTTAAAGCTAAGAAAACAATGTATTATGTTTGATGCAACAAAGTTGGTTTTGCTGGATTTAAAAGTGAATTACCCTGGCTGGGGCAACAAGAACTGGAAAATCAGATTTTTCTCCTGGAAGGAGGGCCTTCCTCTCAGCAGAAACTCACAGGGAGGTGTTAATTGCTGGTTAGCCCAGACTCTTGTCTATAGAAAGCTAAGGAACAATGGACATCCTCCAACCCAGGATATGGAAGGTGTAAAAGGCAGTAAAACTGCTGCAGCCTAGGAAACTCCTGGCTGACAGAAGCAAATTCCAAAGGAGGGGCCACCACATGCTTCCAGGCGTGACAAATACTGACCATTTGGTGTTGACAGGATATGTAATGGACATTTTTAACAGGTGTATAACTTATTATCAAAAGGGGTGCAAAATCTGAAAATGGTAGATCAATTAACCTAATTCTAGCACTATCTTTGAAAAAATTCTGAACAGGAATGGCAATAAATGTGGGTTTATGGGGTCTGTATTTCAGCTAGAATTGTGAAACTTTATACACTCATTCCCATGTTAAACACACACATTTGTGGAAAGTCGCTTAAAATTTGGAATTTGTGTTCATAGAGAAAAGGACAAAATTCTGTAGAAAGTTAAAACAAGATCCTACAGCTGCGAGATTTTGATGAAAAGGTGGTACACAAAATATGGCATCTTTGTGTGTAATTTGTATAAAAGTGACTAATGTAGAAATGTGTGTTTAGTGTAAAATCCGATTTTGAGACCAGTGGCTAAAGGGAGGTCTCTAAGGACTGTAAAGCAAATCATAAAATGTGACATCAGCCGGACTTGATCCAATCACCCCAAATGCAAGGCGGAGATGAAGTGTTGACCCTATCCCAGCTCAAAGGGGCAAGCTTAGCTAAGCCAGCCCATACACCCCTTTGTGACATCATTTTTAAAGGATAAATAGAGACAGCTGACAGCACATAGGGATAGACAGATCCACGCACTTTCCGGATGCTGGTGGAGCGCCCTGCTGTTGAAATCTACATCTTCCTTTTTCCAAACTCCCGAAACTTGGCAAAGCAAAGGCCTATTGATTAGCTGAACCATTCCCAGCTAGGCCTCAAATTCTAGAACAGAGCCCCAAAAGCCTAGGGGAAGTATCATAATACAGTCGGGCGTGCTGTGAATGCTTGCCAGCTGAATTGAAACATCCTCAGAACCAAGAAGGGCGGATCCCGTCCAGTCCTGTGCCGTGCTGTGACCAGAGTACCTTGCTGACCTTGTCCAGTCTGATGTGCCCAGCTGTCCGTCCCTGATAGATCCGATCCAATGGTCCAGAATCCTGATGGTCCAAAATCTTAAATCCAATTGTTTTGTGAGTATTAACAGGAAGCTAGAAACTGTTGATTCCCATGCATTATCTTGTCCCCTCCTAATCTCTGAACTATCCTTACTTCCATAATCAGTAATACTGTTTAAATCTGTAGTGAATTCTTATTCTGTCTATCTGTAAAAGCATCCTTTTCCTAGTCATCTTGTCAACTTTGATCTATTAATTTCATTCGAGTGACCAGCCTAGCGCTCCATGATGGACAGCGAGGAACCAGGACTGAGTTGCGAATCACTCCCGACACTTACCTGTGCCGTCCTGGTGGCTTAGCTTGGATGCTCTAGTCCATAGTCAATATTTTTCTGATTTTAAAACTAATGCCTCTGTCCAAATCTGCACCTATCTTACAAAAACGACCTTTACTAAAACCTCTATAACTCCCTCAGTTTTTGTGATAGAAACAAAATTTCAACTCCTACTTGTACCTAACATCCAAAGCTATCCATAGAACCCAGTGCGATTCTCCCGTTATCGCAAATATCGCGCACAGAAAAGTTTGCCGCGAATTCCCATTTTGAGAAATTTTTACACGTGTGAAATAGCTTCCATTTGTTTCCAACTTGGATTTTAAGATTGCAAATGTTTTCTGCTGACTAAATCATTGCTTATGTTTGTGGGCAACTGTTCAAAATGGCTCCCGTAGGAATTTAGAATAATTTAAGCATTTTTCCACACATTCAGAGTTCTTGCTCAGCCACTTTAAAAGTGAATCTGACAGTTGAAAAGCCCACTTCGTTTTTCACTTTCTGTGCAAGGGGGGAAGAGGGAAGTGAGACACTGTTTAATCTGTACTATTCCTGAATACCTGCTCTCCCCTTCCATCTCTTTGCATTGCCTATTGGGGGTTGAGGGATATTGCAGGGGGAATTTCTAACCATAGTGCTATCTGATCTGAAACCAACACAAAAGTATTATTTTCTGTGCTGCATTAGTTTTGCTCATTACTTGTTCCCAGTGTATTAAAGATATTTTTCAGCATTCTGTCACCCTATTGGTGATTGCTGTTTACCTATTAAAATATATATTGTGATTTTGATCTTAAATAAATAAATAATACCTTTTACAAACCAGCCTGATTACTGGTCCAGCGTAACCCGGGGTATTTTTAAGTAAGGGGTGTGATACGAGTGGTACATCTTTCAAATAATTGAATCCATATATCAAATAGGTTTTTCCATTGCGCTGTACACTAGGCTGAGAGCAGAGTGTATCGCCTGATTGAAATCCTTAACAATATCAACTCTCTTATAACACATTACATCTCAAACACACTCTCCCAACATCTGTAAGTAACTACTACAACATTGTAAGTCTCCAATACCACCCTATATAACATTGAGCCTCAAGAACACACCTCAAGCCCAGAGCTAGGCCAGTGATTATGAATGATTTGAAACATTCCAGCCATCACCTTTCTGTTTTGCTTATTTTGTAAGTAACTTGCAGTTTTTTTTTTGCCAGGTGGGAGATAGAAGGGAAGGATGTGTTGCAGGTCACAGTAATTGCAGTTTTAATTTTTTTAATGTAAATAGCAGCGGCTCCATGAAATCACCCCTAGAAAAGTCATTTTATTATTTTCTTTGGCCCTTTAAATTTTGCTTAATGCCAGATTCTAAGCACTGAAACAGGAACTGAACCCATGTTGCACTGCACCTTCTTATTCCCAAAGCAAATGTGTTGCCTCTGAGCTATCCTTCCAAATATATACATTTTCTGCTTGAGGAAGCAAGAGATGGTTTACCTTCAAAGGCGTAGGGCAACTTCATGCTAATTATCTGACCTTGCATCTATCTAGAGTGAACCTATGATGCAGCTCTGGCATATCTGGGTCAGGTCACACAGTGCCCAAACAGGATTGTTGGCAGAAGCCACTGGTGCACACCCCTCTCATCAAATGCCCAGTGCAGCAGACAACTAGAAACACTTGTTAGATATGTGTAGATATGTGTTCATGCTGTGCTGTACTTCAGACTGCTCTTACCCATTCCCATCTAGCTAGACCTTGCCCCCTACAACCTTCCTGTTGCTACAGTACTGGGTATGAGCTGCACAGACCGCCCCACCACTGAAACAAACCATTTAGGCATTCCTCACTAATGGACTGCTACCCTGTTAGTGATGGGGGCTTCATGATTTTTTCCTGCATCCCTGTTATTTCTCCAGCTAACGAGATCTAGATTCCAGTTTTTAAAAGCTATGGCACATTTAGCTGCATTTACAAGCAGCTTTTTACAGGTGCAACACAGATATCTGCTCTTGGCACTCCCTCTTTGTTCAGTGGCCCAGGGGTTGCAAGGACAAATCTATGGGGAGCAGAGCGGGAACCAAGAGTAGCAACTGCTACCGGTGGCAACCCCCAAATGACATCCCTGATCAAAACCATTTTAAATGGTATAAGGCATTTAAGTATGTAATCAGCATCAATAAAATCAAACACCATCAACGATTCTGAATTGATGAGAATAGACCTTCGTTCTTCTACCTTGCACCCGCAACCGGAAATAGATGGACAACAGTTGACACTCCAAGGTCCGGCTTTGGAGAAAGTAAGGTTGAAGTGGCTGATAGGCTAAGCCATTTAAAGACAAGAAACCCGAAAGCCAAGAGCCATCATAATTCCAAGAAGAAGAAAAAAGTCAAAAAATTGTCTTCCTTACAGACAATATAGGTCCAGAAAATTCTTGAGCAATACACAAAGATCTACTCAAAATCAAGCCCATCAAGACTTAAACGTGGCTACCAACAGTCAATCTGTCCAGGAAGTGATATTGATAACTGATAGCCTAATTGAGGATAGTTTGCAACCCATAACTCAGAAGGAGTCAAAAACACAGACATTGTACGCAACCTGCAACCTCAAGCTAAAAAAAAGAAATACTCGAAACAAAAAGAATACGCTAAAAAAAGTAAAGGATATAAGAGGATACTTCTCGTCAAAGGATAATTATTAGGAATGGAGTGACCCGCCACTTGACTATCACAGTTTAGACCTACCTAGCAAAGGGGCTGACAGTGTTCCCGTCTTGGATGGAGTACGATCTCATGCTGTGGAGGAAACCAGGGTCCTCCCTTCAAAGACTGCTGTGTGGACAAGAACCATAGAGAGCCAGATGGGGAGGTAGGAGAACTGTTCAGGACAGAGGAAAGGTAATTGGGAATTTGAGAGAGAATGGAGTGGGGCAACATACATGTATTCAGATTGAATCCATTTTTCAAGACAATTTGAACTGTCCTCTAAATAGATCTAAAATTCAGGCAATCCTCAAATGTTTACTCTCCATATATGCTCTCTCCTCTTCAGATCTAAAATTAATTGATTTTCATGGTATGTTATGTAAAGCATATTTGTAAAGTGCACGTACACCGGAGGCATCTTGGCGCTAAGAATTGAACAGAAGTCCAAGAAGAGAGAAAGTGGGGAGGTAGATAAGATGGATCTTAAGGAGACAGCAAACAAAGATGGTCTTTAACAGTCCTGAGTTGAAGCAGGAAAGAATTCAAAATTGTGGCTGCTGCAACTGAAGAGGAGCTGCCACCGCTCCTGGCCAGGCAAAAACGAGGGCCAGAGCTCAAACAAGTCCCTTGCAAGCAAAGAGGTCGCGCAGGGATGTCTAGCGAAACTTAGCCTGCAAATATTCTGCACCATGACCATTAAAGGCAGATTGAATGATGCAGGGGGACTTGAAAGATAAAAGTTTGGAAACAGTTAACCAGTGAACGCAATGAAGCATAGGGGAGATATGTGAACCAAAGGGGGCTTCAGTGGCAACGCTAGCACCCAGATTTTCGAGCAGCTGAAGTGAAGTGAGTGAGATAGAAAGGTTGGACAAGAAACAAGGAATGCAGTAGTAGATATGGCTGAGTACAAGTGCAGCGACCACTGGAGCACAGAGATGAGAAGGAAGAAAGCAAAGGACCCCATGAAGGACCTTAAGCGGAAAATTGCTGGCCTGGCAGATCGCACTGACTTGTGGTGTGGTGGTCAGTGAGGCAGCAATTTTAAAGCCCAGATTTCTCACCACCATCACCGGTGTCAGGAGGAGATCAAGTTCAGGGGGTCCAGAAGGAGTAGGTCCAGAACAAAGATGAGGAAGAAGAAGGAGAAAAAGAGTCAGATGCGGGGGATCCAACCACAAGTACTTCAGTCTTGTCCCCATTCAATTTGAGCCAGTTGCTGCCCATCCATCCTCCGACCGCTGCTAAACAACCCCTAAGGTGAGATGTAGCGTCCACCGAAGATGAAGCAAGATGGACAATTTGCATGTCATAAGCATAGGAGTAGCAGGGGAAGACAAAGGAGTGGTTGAGGAGCACCAGGGGCTGGATGTAAATGTTGAATAGGGTGGGTGACAAGGTCAAACCCTGGCGGACTCCACAAGAAAGACTATGAGCAGAAGAATCGAAAGAGGAAAGTGATAGGACCTCGCCCCAGTCAGCCAGGAAGGAGGTAAACCAGGCCAGGACAGGGCCAGAGAAGCCGATGGAGAATAGACAGCTGGGCTGGAGTGAGTGGTCGACTGTGTTGAATGCTGCAGGAAGATCTAAAAGGATCAGAGCACTGACACCCACCTGATCAATAAGCTGATTAAGGTCATCCACCACTGACACCAGTACACTATCGGCACCCCGGCCTGGATGGAACCCGAACTGAAAGGGGTCAAAAGAGCTTAGAAGAGCGGAAACTAGAGATTCCAGAAGTTCCATGAGGAATGGGAGGAGACAAAATGAAAGTTTGTAGAGATAGTAGGTGTTGCAAGGGAATGAGGGCACAGGCCTTTTAACAAAAGGAATTGAGACTATGGCAGGGAGCTGGAGGCGGGAGGGGACAAGGGAAGTGAAGGGCAGTATTTAACATGGGGGAATAAAGGGAAGGTCGAGAGGAAAGTGGATCCCATGTCGTGTGTGTGGGGCAGGTATGCAGAGGCCCCCACGGTGGTCTAACAACTGGCGACGAGGGGAAACGAGCACCAGCAGTATCAAGAAGGAAGAGCCCGGCAGCAGGAAAGCAGGAAGAGCCCGGTAGAAGACCAGTGACTCCAGCCCATAGAGAACCGCCGTGAAGGTGATGCAGCGTGAAAGGGAGCCGCGGAGGAGGGCAAAGAGTGACTGACGGGCTCAGCCCAGCAGTGAAAGGGAACGTACCCCCGCCAGAGGAGGACCAGTGTGGCCAGCAACAAGTAAAGTGCCCAGCAGCGAGAGGGACGGGAGACTGCTGTACCCAGCAGTACGCCGGCGAGACGGGTACGCCGGACAGACAGAGAGCCCAGCAAGACTGCCGCATACGCAGCAAAGAGGACGAACAGTGCCCAGCAGAAAGGAGGGTTCACAGAATGGCGGCTCGCTGGCACGCAGCAGAAGAAACCACATTGGGGGCAGAGGAGGGTTGCCAGTACCCAGCAGGTAGGCACGTGCACAGCACCCTCAGAGAAGACCCGTGACAAACAGGCCGTGCGGTGGAAGAGGAGCACCCAGCAGCCCACACCACGGAGGAAGAGTGGCCGGTGAGTGGAGCCCAGCAGCGAGCAAGCCCTGCTCAGCTGCTAGACACGGTGAGAGGCGCCAGAGCCCCTCACAGCGCAGTCCCATACCCAGGAGCAACGAGAGACATTGCACACCACCTCCACCCCAGTGGGGTCTAACAGTAGGAGCTAGAGAAGGATTTTTAGGAGAGGAATCACAAATGCCTGCAGGGATATTACCTGTAGTGGAGGACAGGTTAATGGCTTGCACCACCAGAGAAGCAATGAACGGCATGATTTCTTTCAAAATGAATAAAGGTATGGAATCCAGAGAGTAAGCAGATTTACGACGACCAATAGCCAAGATAATATGATTGGGGCTGAAGGTGGGAAATTTGTACCATAGCCTGGAAGGGACCAGTTTGGGATGACTGTCCACATACAAGGGCACAGTGGGGTTTCCAAGCAAAATTGTGTTCCCAATTATTTAGATTTTGTTAATGAAGAAGTCGGCAAGCTAGTCACACATTTCCTGGGAGGGAGTTATCCCTGCTAGGCGTCCAGACTTCATAGAAAGGGACCTCACTAAGGAAAAGAGTTTCTTAGGTTTATTAAGAGCTAGGGTAACCTTATCAGCATAGAATGTACATTTAGCCTCTTTGCCAGAAAGATTTTATTGTTTAGAGGCAGTCTGGACATTTCCTTTGCTTTCATTGGTATAGGTGTCCCGCCACTTATGTCCGGCTTGCCTTTGCCTAAGCCGAAAAGATCTCATATGGTTATTAAATCAGAGATAGGGGGTCCTAGGGCGAGCTCTAAAGGATTTGAGTGGGGCCAGATGGTCAGCCACTGAGGTAAAAGCTAGCAAAAGAGCAGAAAGATCAATAGGACTGGCAAAACTTAATTTGTCAAGCAAAAAGACAGAAATATCCTCCCTTGGGACAGAGAGCCAGCAATGTCTGAGAATAGGCCTGACATTAGAGGCCAGATGGCCACCAGGAATGTGCATTAAGACAGGTACAACCGGGTGATCGGACCAGTTACCGGGAAAAGGAGCAAAGTTGAAGTTAATGCTAATTCTGAAGAGACAAAATCCAGGAGTGGGTGGGTTCCAAGTGTGCTGCACATAGCCGAAAATCTTCATGGACTCAAAACATTGGATGATTGAGGGTGTAAGAGGGGCATTGAATTTGAGATTAAAATCACCAACAATTAATAGTTGGGCGAGACAGTTGTGGAGGCTAGGTATTAGCTCAAGAAAGAGCTCACAGAAGGAAGAATCGGACCGGAGAGGCCGATAAACCAGCAGGATGTGGATTACTATAGACACTGATATAGTAAAACGTAGTAGCAAAGCAACACACTTAATTTTATGAGAAAGTGGAAGCGACACAAGAGTACATTGAGATTTATGATTCAGAGCGATTCCACCTCCATGGTGTCCATTTGAACAGATGCACTGTCCACTTTTATTCACAGCTGACTTTTGAATGAGTTAGGGATGCCCATGCATCCCTTTTACAAAGACGTTATGACTCTTACATATTTAAGCCAAATGTAGTGCCAAGCACGAACAAATCAGTAATTATGATAGAGTTTATTTACATATCGCCTATACACAATGTGTTTCAAAGCGCTTCAAGGCAAGGGAGGGAACAAGGGAGGGAACAAGGGAAATACAATGACATTCTTACAGGCCATGAACAGTAAGGATGAGAAATTAACTATCGTACTCGGCCTGACAACATTTCAGATAGTGCAAGAGCTAAGACATAGATAAGGAAGGGAGGGGGAGAGTGGGAAGGAAATGGAAACAGACAGGCGACTACCGTACTAGGCCTGACGACATTTCTGATAGAGCCAGAGAAAAACAAAATTTGAGGGAGAGGGGTGCAGAAAGGTAGGGGAGGAACAAAACATGCGACTGTCATACTAGGCCTGACGACATTCCAGATAGTGCTGGAGGGCGGGTGGGGAGGAAAAAACCAGTAAGGGGAGGGGGGAGGAAACCGACGAGGTTGCTATCATACTACGTCCAGAGACAATTCTGATAGAGTAAGTGCATAGAAGAAAGTAAGGGGAGGAGATAGGAAAAGGGAGAAGGGAAAAGAGGTGAGAACAGAGAGTTAGCAGTCAAAAGATTGGAGAAGCAAGAGGGAAGAGTGAATAAAATTGCAGAAGTCAGCAGTAAGACATAGGCCCTCATTACAAGTCAGGCGTTAAGGGTTTAACGGCGCCGTTAACCCTTAACGCCTGATTCACACTTTAACGCCTGCTTTTTGCAGGCGTTAAAGTCCAAGGCGCTAAGCGACCTTGGTGCTAATTACGGCACCGTAGTTTACGGTGCCGTAATTAGCGCCTTCCCCATCCCCATTATGCCCTATGGGGCAAAAATGGGAATGGGGAAGGGCAAATGGTGAATGGGGAATTACCGCCCCACTCACCTTGGAATGGGGCGGTAATTCCGCCATCCACCATGGCGGAATCCGGCATGGACCATGGTGCTAATAGCACCATGGTCCACCGCCTGACTTGTAATGAGGGCCATAATGTTGCAAGCCAGGATACAATATGAAGATGGGAACAGCATGATTCAGGGCCACCAGTACAAGATGCAAAGGAAGTTCAGCATGTGAGTTGAGAAAGGGTGACGCACCGTGAATGAATGAAGTCCATAAAAGTCAAATCCAGCATTGGCCTCAAGACAGTGATGGTGAAACCAGAATTTATCAGAACAGACTCCTGCAGAAGTGGGGATGAGGGGGGAACAGGGTAGAAGAATGAAGCAAAACAGGCAACACCTGTGTGCGAGGATGGGGATGGCCTGTGGGGACAGAGGGAGTAACACATGTTGATGCATGCTTACCTGCTGTGTTAGCAGGGGTTCGGATCCTGGAACCTCCTGGTCGGAACAGGAATGGCCATTTTCTTCATCTGCCCTTCGCTTAGGACGCTGGGGCGAGAGACGCCCTTGATCTAATAGTTAAGAACAGGAAGGAAGAGGCAGGGCTAAGAAGGTGGGCGGGGCTTAGGCCAGGTGACCTAGATCCACTTGCACCTGCTCCCCATCTGCAAAGGAAAATAGGCTGGAGGGCTCCTTAAGCAGGGAAAAAGAGCGGCAAGCAGGAAGGCAACAGGTGGGCGGGGCTTGCTAAGTGGTGAAAAAGAGCAGCAGGCAGAAAGGCACCAGGTGGGCAGGGCTTAGGCCAGGTGACCTAGATCCACTTGCACCTGCTCCCCATCTGCAAAGGAAAAGAGGCTGGAGGACTCCTTAAGTAGGGAAAAAGAGTGGCAGGCAGGAAGGCGCCAGGTGGGCGGGTCTTAGGCCAAGTGACCTAGATCCATTTGCACCTGCTCCCCATCTGTAAAGGAAAAGAGGCTGGAGGGCTCCTTAAGTAGGGAAAAAGAGCAGCAAGCAGGAAGGCACCAGGTGGTCAGAGCTTGCTAAGTGGTGAAAAAGAGCGGCACGCAGGAAGGCACCAGGTGGGTGGGGCTTGCTAAGTGGTGAAAAAGAGCAACAAGCAGGAAGGCACCAGGAGGGTGGGGCTTGCTATGTGGTGAAAAAGAGCTGCAGGCAGGAAGGCACCGGGTGGGCGGGGCTTAGGCCAGGTGACCTAGATCCACTTGCACCTGCTCCCCATCTGCAAAGGAAAAGAGGCTGGAGGGCTCCTTAAGTAGGGAAAAAGAGCGGCAGGCAGGAAGGCACCAGGTGGGCGGGGCTTAGGCCAGGTGACCTAGATACACTTGCACCTGCTCCCCATCTGTAAAGGAAAAGAGGCTGGAGGGCTCCTTAAGTAGGGAAAAAGAGCGGCAAGCAGGAAGGCACCAGGTGGGCAGAGCTTGCTAAATGGTGAAAAAGAGCAGCAAGCAGGAAGGCACCAGGTAGGCGGGGCTTGCTAAGTGGTGAAAAAGAGCAACAAGCAAGAAGGCACCAGGTGGGCAGGGCTTGCTAAGTGGTGAAAAAGAGCGGCAGGCAGGAAGGCACCAGGTGGACAGGGGCCTAGATCAGATGACCTAGATCCACTTGCACCTGCTCCCCATCTGCAAAGTAAAAGAGGCTGTAGGGCGCCTTAAGTAGGGAAAAAGAACGGCAAGCAGGAAGGCACCAGATGGGCGGGGCTTGCTAAGTGTTGAAAAACCAGAGAGGTTGAAGGGAAGCTAATGTTGTATATAACATGAGGTGTCATGTAAATAAAGTTTCAGGCGTGTTTCCTTGTTCCCATCCAGATAAGGACCATTACAAAGACTGGCACTGCTTGTCCTCTACCCTCCCTATTGAGCACAGTTTACGCCCAAGCTGGTAATGCCCAAGCTGGTAATGCAGAACCATTATCTTTGCCATGTTGGAACACAAGAGGCTATGCCAGCTGCTTAAAAGTTAATATGATGGAACGTTTTTATGAAACTAGAGGCCCCTATTTTTGATGCTTTTAACATTAATATTAAGAACGCAAAAAAGGGTATTCGAAAAAGACCATGAAGTGTACTAAACTGCAGTCAAAACTAACTTTGGGGGTGTCTGTTGTAATGGTAAAAACTGTTTTGCTAATTAATATGCACTGTAACGGGTGGGTGTGAGGACTCTGAGGACGGAACTAGATAACATTTTGTTAGACTAGGCGTCAGGACACTCCCTTGCCCTCAGTCATATTCATCAATTTTGGCATGAATAACCAAGGGGAAGGAGAGAGGTATAAGGTGGTGTGAGAAACCGGAGGGCATCCTCAAATCTACTCCTTAGGAATCTTCTTCTCAGGTGGCCAGGGAAAGGCCATCACTGTTGGATCCTGACCTTGGGGCCGAGAAGCGAGGGAGGATAACCTGGGTGGAGGGTCCTTTGGGATTTGGGGAGGATGCCCACAGACGAGACATCTTATTCCCCTTTTCTGTGTGATTACAAACTCTACCCTTCCCCTTCCTTTATAAGCTAATCAGTCACTTCCCATTGTTTCCCCTCATGCTGACCACTATAGTACTGGGACAAGCAAGAGGCAACTAGGAGTGGTGCACACTGGCCATTTGACCACTCTGGTACTGAGACGAGGAAGATGCCTGGAGTCTGTTGTGAGGGGTCAGGCATGTCAAAAGAACACCAGTGATGGTCAGGAAACTGAACTTAATGACTCCCACCTGGAGTTATATAGCAATTATCATAACTACAAGAAAGAGTGCCGTTAACACAGAGAAAAGAGCTGCAGCAGAGCAGGAGGAATGGAGACTGCAGCCGAACGTTAGGAGACACAGAGACAGATACCCTGTACCACTGAAGTTGTGTCTTGAGACCGGTAAACAAGCCTATGCACTTCACTGAAGGAGTTGTGCAGAAAGCAACGTTACCGTTATAAAACCATTTTGACTTTATGGAAGACTTCAGAAAATAATTGTTGGCTCTGCCCATTTGAAAGTAACCTATGGAAAGAGAGCAGGAGTGTGAAGAAGTGCAATAGAAAGGTGGGCAGGAACAAGACCACCACAAAGTGAACTTTATGAACAGATGCAGTGTAGCAAGGCCAAAGACGGGCAAGAGGTGTGCAACACGTTATGGCAAAGCCAAGAGGCTAACCAGTAGAAGCCAGGGGAGTGCAGAGCTGCGCACAAAGCCAAGAGGTTGTCAAGGAGAAACTAAGTGAATGTGAATCAATACACTGGGACAAGTATAGAAGAACCTGAGTGGGCTGAAGAGAATAGGGTTCTGGTTGCATGACCTGTGATGGGTCGACCCTGTGGTCTGACAACTGCCCCTAGACCAGTGAGCCCTGAATGGTGAAAGTCAAAGACATTGTGAAATAAACCCCAGAAAGCGCACTGTGGGTGAACTGGTGAGGCAAACCAGAAGGAGGGTCAAGTGGACCTAGATTTAAGTGGAACTTTGAAAGATTGAAGCTAATGCAAGTTGGTACGTTGAAGTCTTGGAGAAGGGAACCCTGAGACTTGGTGAACTGAAACGAGTGTCTTGAGGGTGGAGGCTCAAGACTTTTTTTTGTGTGAACTGTGTTGCTTTGAACTAGGGGAAGGGAACCCCAAGGATTGCGTAGAACTGCATTGCCTTGAGCTGGGAAAAGGTAATCTTCAGCATTTTGTGGAACTTTCTTGAACTTGGGGAAGGGGAGCTGATGAGAAGCTCTTGTGCAAAGTCTTTAGAGGACATCTTAAGGGTCGTAGGGTTTGTCATCTTTGACAACTACCAGAGTACTCTTCAGGATGCAACCAATGCCCTTCCACCTTTAGAAAATAAAGAATTCACCCAGAGGCAGGGCACTCTTGGTTTACGCCAGATTTACAAACTCTCATGAGTGCCAAGATGAAATGCTTATATAGATGGAAAACCTATCTTAATGAGACCGATAAAGAGGGTTATAGGTATGCAGCAAAAACATTTAAGGAAGCTGTGATACTAGCATCAAAAGTCTTCTCTTGATGATAGAATTAACAAAGCGCGATGCCAATCAAGGGAATTGTTCAGAATTCTCAAGAAATTAGAACATCCTGCATACAGTACAACAGAGACCATCACTACGGATGCTAAATGGTGTACATCCATTCAGGAAGCCATGTTTGGAAAATTAAATACGACTAAACTTAACAATGAACTTGCCAAAAAATCCATGGCACTTAGAAGATATTACTGTAAGTACTACCCAGAAACTGTGGGGGCAAGATGAACAGCTCTATTTTAAACCCGTATCTGAGTCGGAACTGGCATTATTAATAGAAAACCTGAAGCTGACTTCCTGAAAGGGGGATTGTACCCTGCAATGGTCTTAAAAACATGTTCCCCTTTGTTGATCAGCATCCTGTGTAAATATGTGAATGCCTCTCCCAGTGAAAGTCATGTGTCGGTGGCCATTAAGAATACATGGAATCACAAGTCTGCTTAAAAAACCAGCTCTATGCCCTTTAAATCCTCTGAACTATAGGCCAATTTCGCACTCTCCGTTTTTGCTGAAGATCCTTGATCGCATAGCCTACACACAAGTCATGACGCACCTTAAGAACAATAAGAGCCTGAACAAATGGAATCAGGATTTAGGGAAAACCATGGCATGGAGACCGCCCTTCTGGATCTGAAGTCCAGACTTCTCTGTACCTTGGACAAGGGGCAGGCAGCCCCCCTGGTGCTGCTGGACCTCTCTGCCGCCTTCGATCTGGTAGATCACGCACTACTGATCTCTCGGCTGAGGAAGGTGGCAGGGTTCTTTGGATCAGCAGCCCGTTGAGTTGAATAATTCCTTACTAACCGATGGTGCAGAGTCAGCAGCGCTTTGGCTGTTGCAAAACCTGCTGTGCTTAGGCATGGGGTATCCCAGGGGGCAGGTTTGTCTCCCACTTTTTATAACATTTTTACTGTCCCATTCCTTCACCTTCTAGAGGAAAATATACTTGATTTCACTAACTACACAGATGATAAACAGTGTTGTGTCCCTCTCTCAGGTAATCATACAGAGGATGAGAAAACCATCAATTGGATTTATGGACTGATCCAATGCTGGATGAGTAATAATGGGCTGGTCAAGAACACAGACAAAACCAAAATGATGATGGTAGGCAGTAGGCACTATGGCTAAAACCTGTAAAATGGGAAATGAGTATGCCCAGTTCCGAATTGATGGTTGAGATATACAAACCAAAAGCAAAGTGAAAACTTTGGGGTCTACTTTGACTGTAATCTCAATATGAAGGCACAGGTGTCCTCAGCTTCATACTACATTAAACTGTTGACGCAAGCACCTCCTTTTATCTCTAGACCAAACAGAGATGTTAACCAGGACCATAATTGGTTCCAGGGTTGATTATTGTGGCAGTCTGCTTTCTGGCCTTGCTAAATCCAACATAGGTCGGCTTCAAGTCATTCAGAATAATGTGTCTGGAGATGTTGTTGGTACTCTTGTTCAGAGGAGAATTGCCTAGCATTTCGGTGCTGGACTGCCCCAGGGCAGGACAAAGACCGATATGTTTGGGATATTTCTTCTCTGTGAAAGATAGTGAGCTAAAGACTCTGGCTAAGTCTCTCGTAACTAGGACTAATGTCTGGCAGAGAGACTCCCAGGACCCCCCTTGACAATTTGCATATTTAAGTAAGTTTGGGTCTCACTCTAATTACTAGGGTTATCCAGACGTGGACCCCTTGCTCACTATTCTTAGAGAGGCACAGTTCCTCCTTACTGATGAGGTCCAACCAGACCGAAACACGTGTCTGGGGATGCTGTTGGTTCTCTTGTTCAGAGGAGAATTGCCTAGCATTTCGGTGCTGGACTGCCCCAGGGCAGGACAAAGACTGATATGTTTGGGATATTTCTTCTCTGTGAAAGATAGTGAGCTAAAGACTCTGGGTAAGTCTCTCGTAACTAGGACTAATGTCTGGCAGAGAGACTCCCAGGACCCCCCTTGATAATTTGCATATTTAAGTAACTTTGGGTCTCACCCTAATTACTAGGGTTATCCAGACGTGGACCCCTTGCTCACTATTCTTAGAGAGGCACAGCTCCTCCCTACTGATGAGGTCCAACCAGACCGAAACATGTGTCTGGGGATGCTGTTGGTACTCTTGTTCAGAGGAGAATTGCCTAGCATTTCGGTGCTGGACTGCCCCAGGGAAGGACAAAGACTGATATGTTTGGGATATTTCTTCTCTGTGAAAGATAGTGAGCTAAAGACTCTGGGTAAGTCTCTCGTAACCAGTACTAATGTCTGGCAGAGAGACTCCCAGGACCCCCCTGGACAATTTGCATATTTAAGTAACTTTGGGTCTCACCCTAAGTTACTAGGGGAATCCAGACGTGGACCCCTTGCTCACTATTCTTAGAGAGGCACAGCTCCTCCCTACTGATGAGGTCCAACCAGACCGAAACACGTGTCTGGGGATGCTGTTGGTACTCTTGTTCAGAGGAGAATTGCCTAGCATTTGGTGCTGGACTGCCCCAGGGCAGGACAAAGACTGATATGTTTGGGATATTTCTTCTCTGTGAAAGATAGTGAGCTAAAGACTCTGAGTAAGTCTCTCGTTACCAAGACTAATGTCTGGCAGAGAGACTCCCAGGACCCCCCTTGTCAATTTGCATATTTATTTAACTTTGGGTCTCACCCTAAATTACTAGGGGAATCCAGACGTGGACCCCTTGCTCACTATTCTTAGAGAGGCACAGCTCCTCCCTACTGATGAGGTCCAACCAGACCGAAACACGTGTCTGGGGATGCTGTTGGTACTCTTGTTCAGAGGAGAATTGCCTAGCATTTTGGTGCTGGACTGCCCCAGGGCAGGACAAAGACTGATATGTTTGGGGTATTTCTTCTCTGTGAAAGATAGTGAGCTAAAGACTCTGGGTAAGTCTCTCGTAACCAGGACTAATGTCGGGCAGAGAGACTCCCAGGACCCCCCTTGTCAATTTGCATATTCAGAATAATGCAGTCAGAACCATCATGGATCTCAAAAGAAGGGATGAATGTCTGAGAAGCAAGAAGGAGCCTGCATTGGCTTCCTATAGAAGCCAGAATTGACTTTCGCCTTCTCCTAATGACACAGAAGTGCTTGACAGGATATCGTTATATCCGAGTGAAGTGCTGGAGACAAAATTAAATGCTTGCAATCTTAGATCATACTACACCAACCAACTTAGAGTCTCAGTACATAGCATGACCAAGGTAAAAAAAAAGCATTTTTTTGTGGCAGCCCACATGGCATGAAATGCTCTTCCCCCTGACAGTAGGGAAGAGAAATCAACAGCCCTGTTTTGGAAAAGGCTGAAAACGTTTGTTTAGATAGTGGCCGATTACTGCACTGTCCTGTGACCAGGATCTGACACATGTTTCTGTATCGCCCTGGAATTGGCTCATGTCTGTTTGGCCCTCATTACAAGTCAGGCGTTAAGGGTTTAACGGCGCAGTCGGCGCCGTTAACCCTTAACGCCTGATTCACACATTAACGCCTGCTTTTTGCAGGCTTTAAAGTCCATGGCGCTAAGCGACCTTGGTGCTAATTACGGCACCGTAATTTACGGTGCCGTAATTAGCGCCTTCCCCATCCCCATTATGCCCTGTGGGGCAAAAATGGGAATGGGCAAGGGTAAATGGTGAATGGGGAATTACTGCCCCACTCACCTTGGAATGGGGCGGTAATTCCACCATCCACCATGCCAGACTCCGGCATGGACCATTGTGCTAATAACACCATGGTCCAGCACCGGAGTCGTAATGAGGACCACTTGTTTATTAGTTTTAGGTTTGCTTGTGTTGTTGCGCCCTTAAACCTCCGGGTCAGTGGTGTGCATTATAAATATAATAAAGTAAAGAGGAATCTAAGAGCTGGAAGAAGCTCAGAACTTTGTGTTGATCACCATTTCTTTCATTACTGACATTCCTAGAACTTGTTTAGCTTTAGTTGTGAGGGCAAGGATAGGTTTTGGACAGAGACAGACTTTTAAATTGGACTTTTTGTCTCCGGCTTTCCTTAGTTTCGCTCAGGTAGGGCACTCCCACCTGAACCTTGAGTAAAACAAAGGGAGATTTAAATGGAGACTGCCCCAGCCATCCCACTTGGTACAGACCGTCATCCCACTCAATCATTGATTTTATCTTTGTCTCAACCTTCCTTATAGCTGAAGTATATTCGCTTATTGTGGCAAAAAAGAAATAGTAGCGATAAAAGATCTTTGGTTCTGAAACGTAATCATGGTTTTGGGAACTTAAACAACTACAGCTATATATGTAAAAAAAATGGTGGTAAAGAACTCATCCAGTAGGCTGAGACAACACCTTATTAATATAAGAGGAATTATTCTAGTAGCAAGCGCTTGTTGGATGAGATGGTCGTTTTCAGAGAGGGCATCAAGTTGTGCACCGGAAGACTTTTCAGAAACTGAGTATCTGGTTATGACATCCCAAAGTAAAGAAGGAATGGAAACAATGTCCCATCGATTTAACTCATAAATATCCCTTTGATTTGGAGGATAGAAGGCGTAAATCTGCAATGTGACAAGAATTAAGGATGGTTAATGAGAATATATCCCTGAGCTCCGAGGATCGATTTGACGAACACAGGCGGATAAGACAAAGATAAGACAAAGATACAAAAATTGGCATACTGGCCCTGATTCATGGAAGTGTTTTATAATGGTGCAATCCTATAGGAAAACGTTCCATGAATCAGGCTGAAAGTGTTTAAGGTTCAAAATTACATATATTATAATCTTGAGACATAACAGACATAGCATAAGGACTTTTTTATGTGCAGGGCAGAGCCCAGCCTCTAAGACAAGCCAACAGTATTTGGAATCGGTCTGGTGTCAGC
The DNA here is from genome assembly GCF_040938575.1 of Ambystoma mexicanum. NCBI lineage: Eukaryota > Metazoa > Chordata > Amphibia > Caudata > Ambystomatidae > Ambystoma > Ambystoma mexicanum. The sequence continues at coordinate 322,123,022 of NC_090939.1, read as the reverse complement.
ATTTCGAGCGGCTCTACACTTACACGGAAGGAGAGGGAAAATGAAAGCTTACTGTGCCTGTTGATTCTTAGGCCATTAACTTTGAACTTGTTGACTTAGAAACAGCTACAGTAAAACTAACCAGACAGCATATGCAACATGGTATTATAGGGCAATAACACTATGGGCGAATATTTTGCCAGCAATGTTCGCCCAAGTAGTAAGAGGTGGACGGATACCCGAATCATACCATTAGGCATAGTACTCATTTATTTTAAAAAAAAAGGGGGGAGGGTCATAATTCGCCCACAAGTAATAGACCGATTTCCCCGATTGATACTACAAGTAAGGTATTAGCATCTTTTTTGCTTAAAAGGCGTGACCCAGTGGGCTCAGAGGATGGAGAGGCTTAGTATTTATCAAACAGGCTTTCGCAGAAACATGGGAACTGCCCTAAATGGCTTGGTCTGCACCTTATGTCAACTTAAAGCCCTCAGACCGAAGGGGCCAGGCCCTATTTTCAGCCAGTTTGGATATGTCTGCTGCATTTAACAAAGTGGAGAGAAATCGTCTTGGGGACAACTAGCCAATTGGGGTATCCCCTCGCCTTGTTGAATATGTTGTTACTCTTTGACACTGTCAACAGCCTGAGAATACGTCTAGACTCAGAAGGTGCACTTTCTAGGGAAGTCGAGGTCAGTTTAAGTTTAAGGCAAAGGTGCTTTCTCGTCCCTTCCTCATTCATTTACACATATCAGACCTTCAGGAAGAATTGTCTGAATGCAACCTTTCTCCACCCAAGATAGGTCACCTGGAAGTGGGCTGGATGGCATATGCAGATTATGCGATTCTGCTCAACTCCACCCTTCTTGGGCTACCAAAGGAGTCACACATGGTCTCGATTTGTTCGAAATTAAAGACAGGAAATGGTTACATGCCATCGAAGGGAAACTGTGGAGAGTAGCATTGGGACTATTACAATCCTTGCCCATGGCCCTACTGAGATTAGAGCTGGGTCTAAAATCATGGTGGCACACAGATAAATGGAACACATTGATTTTATATTTAAAAATGAGAGAAAGGGGGAAATTATTTACGAAATTAGGGAAGGTCACAAAAAAAGCTGATTACTCTGTTACAATTTACAGCGTGTTGTGAGTGTTATTTATCTGAAGCGTGAATTGATTTGGAAAAGGTGGAATTCAACATTTTTGTTTAACTCCACGCTCCCATGCTGGACCTGTAATCACAGCAATAGGGCGCCGATGTGAAAGCATCAGTGTCCTACCGTGATGAAAACCGCGCATGAGCGGGGAGGTAATCGTAATAGGGTGCTGATGCAAAAGCATCAGTGCCGTAATGTAATGAACGCCTGCTGCCAGCACGTGAGTGGGTGCATATTAAAATAGGGCACCTGCCGTGCACTCTCACATCACGCTAGCTCGGGGGAGGCCTTGAGACTCCCCTGAGCTGGCATGGGGCTTACGTGGCACCCCAGGCTGTCGCCGCCCTGCCCACCCGTGTATGAAGACGGACCTGCATGTAACTCATCACTTCACTCCTCGTTCTAGTTCAGCGGTATTCAAACTCTGGGGCGCGCCCCTGTAGGTGGCCGTGCCCGCATCCATGTGGGCCGTGAGAGGCCAGCATGAAATGTAAATGTAGATTGGAAGAAATGGGCAAGGGCGGCTCACATGGTCAGACTGAAACATGAAACTGTCTCAGGCACCAAAGAAATGTTGCCCGCAGTTGTAAATGGATATTCATTCCTTTAGTCACAGCCTGTTTGAATAGTACCCAAGGGGGTGCTTTGTGTTAAAATGCAAATAAATTGTGATATTTAAAGAATATTTATTCAGCAACAATGGTCAAAATTACTAACTGCATAGTGAAGTAACTCATCAAACTGGCTGACATTGGGCAAAAAGGTGGCCATTTTTACTGGCCAACACTAGCATGTTGCATTTTTTGTCCAGGCATTGCCCTATTGTACTATAGGCCAGTCTGAGCGGCTCATCCATAATGGCGAGGGGGTGTACGCCCAGTGGCCCCCTCATCCATTATGGAGGAGCTAAGGAGCCAGCCCAGTGAAACAATCAGCACTCCCTCAGCTGCTTCTTCCAGCTGAGGGAGTGCTCCTGCCCTGGCTGAACTGTCAAAGGGAAACACTATTTCCCTTTGACAGTCAGTTCAGTTCCCCAGCCACACATGCTCACTGAGCCATGCAAGGCTGGGGTGTTTTGCTTTGTCAGCATTGGATAGCTTATTCGAAATGCTGGCTGGGGCACTTTGCTGGCTGGGGCACTTCATGTCTGTATGTGCGAGGGGGAGCTCCTGCGCCTGCTCGCACATACGGACAGAGCAGCCTGGAGCAGGGTGTTTCAGCACCCACACGCAGGCCAATGCAGAAGGTACGTTTATGTTCATTTTTATTTTTATTTAAATGTGTGTATGGATGCCTGTATGCTTGTGTCTTGAGTGAGTGTATGGTGAAGGATGCTCGTGTGAATGATACAGTGATTGCTGTATGAATGAGTGTGTGTTAGTTTGTTTTGATCCATTGAGCTGATTTTGGCAAGTGCTGGATGGAGGGGGGAAGCAGGGGTGTACAACAAAGGCATTTTAAAAATGCCTAAATGCCTTTGTTGCACAATCCCCCTACTCACCTGCCAAAATCAGCTCTCCTTCTGAGGCACAGTGGAGGCCAGTGGACAGGGTAGTATTTTTTAACTGGATTTCTATCATAGATGTCCAGTCAAACATACCATGCGTTCTCCCTTGGGACCCCAGCGCCTTGCATACACACATAATCATGTTGATTGTGTTAGGCATAGTGGGGCCCAGGGGACAGGGATGGTATCTTTTTACTGTTCATCTATCATAGATTTCCAGTAGAAAATGTCATGCCTGCTCCCTCAGCCCCTCAGCACCAATTGCAAACTGTTTGGCTATTTACCCATTTTTTTTAAGTATGCTCTACAATGTAACATTTTAACCCATTATTTTAAAATAAATTCACGGGGGAAAAACCTCCCTGATACCCCATTGACTGGTTCGGGCACCCTCGCTGCGCTCAGTCGCTATGGCATTTTTGGGGGAAATAGTTATTCCCCTCCACTTAAAAAATTCACTAGCCACCAATGGCCCTCACCTGTGTTGGGAATGGGATGGGGGAAGCCCAATGACTGGTGGGAGCAGGATGGGCGGGAACCATGGGATAGTGGTGGGAGCATGGTGGGGAGAGCCCAGGGTGTGTGATGGGGTCATCCTCTCCTGAAGCCTTTTTGAGTTCTTTTACCGGCACAGAGTTGGGTGTCGCTGCCTCCACCACGAGCTGTACGTGTTCGTCCGCCTCCTCAGCACATGTGGATGGCACCCCACCAGTTCCTTCTTGCAGGTGTCTTGACAGATAGTATGCCGCGTTGTTGCTTCCAGGCCTATATACTAGCGACACACCATACTCTAACAGTGCCAGCATCCACCGTTCTATTCTGGCCGGGGGTTTGGACGATGATCCCGCCAGTATGGGCAGCAGGGGTTTATGGTCTGTGACCACTGTCACTGGTCGTCCCAGAACAGAGTCAGAAATGGCGGCAACTCCACAAGACAGCCAGAGCCTCCCGCTTGATTTGGGAGTACCATTGTTCGGTCTCCGATAGCGCTTTGCTGGCATACGCAATGGGGCGGACCTCTTGATTGGCGTCTATCTGCGTCAGGACTGCCCCCAGGCCAAACAGGGTGGCGCCCACTACTATTTCCGATTCCAGTGCAGGGTCGAAGAAGGCCATGATGTCTTCCACCGTGAGGGCTCCTTTAATGTCATCAAAAGCCGCCTGCTCGAGAGGGCCCCACTGCCAGGCCATGTCCTTTTTTGTGAAAGCTCTGAGGGGCTCTGATCTTGCTGCCAAGTTTCGGATGTAATGGCCACAATATGTGACCATTCTGAGGAAACTCCTCACCTCAGACGTTTTCGGGGGCCCGGGCCTCCATGATGTCTTTTATCTTGCGTGGATCAGGAGACACCCCACCGGCCCTGAATACAAGGCCAAATAACTCAATGGTGGTTCGGAGAAACTGGCACTTCTCCTGGTGCAGGGTCAGGCCCAGCGACTGAAGGCATTTGAAAGTCTTTGCCAGCTTCACCAGGTGTTCCGACTCCGATTTGGCAAATACAAGGATGTCATCGCTAATCTTTAGGTCACCCTCAAGATCTGCCAGCACCCCACGGATGATATTCTTTAAGACTTCGGCCACAGATGGCACCCCAAAGCTCAGCCTCTTGTATCTGTAGAGACCCCTGTGAGTGGTGAAAGTTGTTATGTACCTCGATTCGGGGTGTAGCACCACCTGATGGTACCCTGCACAGACGTTCAGCTTTGGAAAGAACCGGGCACCCTGTAGTTCAGAGATGTCATCAATTGTGGGCGTGAGGTGCCGCTCCCTCTTAATAGCCTTGCTGGGCAGGCGCATGTCCACGCAAATGCAAACAGAGTCCGGTTGTTTCGGTTTCCCAGCTACTATAATCGGAGACACCCATGGTGTCGGGCCTTTCACCTTCTCTATTATGTCCAACCTGAACAAGTTGTCCAGCTCTTTGTCCACCATATCTCTTAGGTGAAATGGGACCTGTCCATGCTTGAGGGCAATGGGTTGAAACGAGTCGCCTATGTGTAGCTTTACCGAGTCACCACCCATTTGCCCAATCCCTTCAAAGAGAGCAGTGTGTTTCTCCAGGAGTATCTGAAGGTCATCAACGTATACAGAATACACAAAGGTGACAATGCTCAGTGCTTCTGCCGCCACACAGCTCATCAGGGTGATGCTGCTGACAGGCATCACGCAGAACCGGGCCCATTATCACAGACCTGCCATGTTTTACGTCTGCAATGAACGCACCGTCTAGCTGGATGGGGTCTGTGCCTCCAAAGGTGAAAATGCAAGCTTTGGGCTTGGTCAGGATAGGAGGGCATACCATGGCATCATAATGTTCATGAGCCATAATGTTCACCGAAGCCCCAGTGTCTACCAATACGGGGACAGAGGATTCCTTCACCAGCACCTGGCTTCGAGGCTGCCTCCTTGTCTTTGTCCTTGATAAGCCTATGCTGGATACAAAGAACACTTTCTCCTCTTCCTCCTCCTCTTCCTGGGCTGGATTGTCCTCTGCCTGGTCAACTTGAGCAACATTCGATGAGCGCTGCTGCCGGAAGAACCTAGCCCCCACCGGACCTCGGGGAACCACCACGGGGGTAGTGGCTCTGCACATTGTTGCATAGTGGTCAGCACCACCACACCTGCCACATGTCTTTCCCATAGCTGGGCATTCTGCTGGATGGGGAATGTCATATCCACACTTGGAGCACTAGTGTTCAGGAGCCGGCCCCTTTGCTCATTAATTCATCCCTCAGCGTCTGGCTCCCCTGCCACGTCCCACTGCACAGACCGCTTCAGCCTTGCTGGGGCGCACCCCAGCCTCCATTCGGGAAGCCCGCAGGTCGGAAACCTCCTGGCACCTCCCGAGCTCCAGAATGCATGGCAGGGTGATGCCGGGTTCTCTCAGGACTTGTCTTCTCAACTTGCCAGATGTGCATCCCTGGATCAGCTGGTTCCTAATCATAGTCTCTGGATCCACCCATGCACATGGCACTGCCAACCTTCTCAACCTCCAATAGAACATATCAAGTGACTCATCTGTCTGGCGTGCTGCCCCCATAAGGAATCTCTCATAGTCTGCATTTGCAACGGGGAGGAAATAGTCATGGAGAGCCTCCTTCCGGGTCGCATATGAGACATCACGTGGCTGGAGTGACGAAAATAACTCATGCATCACTGGTCCTGCACAGTAAAGCAAGGTGGCTAACTTGCTGTCATCATTAGTCTCCATGGTGGTGCTGAAGTACATCGTCAGTCTATCCATCCACATCTTCCAGCGTGGCCCCAGGCTCGAAGGTGCCCCTGAGATATCAAACTCAGGCATTGGTGGTAATGCACCTGGGGGTCTTGCACCCGGTAGTTGTGTTGCAGCCATTGCGGGGGCTGCGCTGGAGGTTGAAAAGCCGCTGTAGGAGATTGTGCTGGAGATTGAACAGCCTCTTCAAGAGGTTGTACAGCCACTACAGGAGGTTGTGCTGGGGGTTGGATGGCCGCCTGAAGGGGCTGTGCTTGAGGCTGACCTTGATCTGGTTGCTGTTGAGGTGCTGCCTGTCCACCCCCATCCATGGCATTGAGCACACAATCACCTTTGAGATACCAAAGGCCGCAACTCAAACTCCTCCTTCTTGTAGGCAGGAAGGTGTTCACTCCACCCCACCCCTTCTCCATCTGGATCCTGGAATGCACATTCAATCTTGCCAGAAGAATGTGGTCAGCAAGTCTCTTCCATCCTGTGGGAGTCCCAAATATTGAGCTAGGTGGGCCCATAGTCTGTCCTACCAGTTTAGCAGGTCTCCCCTGGATCCACCATTCACTCAATGTAAAACGACAAAAATATACAAAATCTTGATCCAAACCACAGCATGTGGTATAAGCAGCCTTCCGCTGCTAAGCGTTCCAAAAATTGGCCTTTGATGGCCTCTAGATGCTTCAGAAACAAAGCCACGGCCTTCCTAGGCCCAGTCACAAAATGGCCACTGACCATGTGGACTGCATCTTTCCCTGCGGCATGTTCGAACGGTGCGGTTGTTACTTAAAACAAAAAGAAATCACTGCGAATACCATCGCCCGGCCCGGGATGCAGTCCAGCCTCGTCGCCACTGTTGTGGTGCGCCAGACGCGCACCCTGATGTCCATGAACCCCCTCCTGCCACAGACCTCACGCAGATATGTCTGTGTGGTTCGGGCTCCCCGGTCGCTATGATCGGCCGGGAATGCCCCCTTTATTTATACTGCATGTGGCCGAGTGCAACCTCACTCCGCCACGTGCATGCAGCCCTTAAAGGGGCAGCATCACACTCTAGTTGAACGCAAGCACACATACGTCTGCCATTCACAGTATGGCAGCGTTATGCCTCAAATCCCAATCACAGCAAATGGCTTCTTTTGATTGGGGTGGCGAGACAGAATGTTAAAAAGCAGGCAGAGACAAGCCATCTTCCTACTTTCTAGCATCTGTGTGATTTTGGTTAGGCATTTATGGACAGATTGGGGCACAATTTAGAAAATCCTCTGCAAATGTCGCTCCCTCCATGCGCGAAAACCACCAGTGTCACCGCCAACATCTAATTATAAAGCAGGCCGAACGGCTTGATTCCTTACTGGTTCCAGCTGTGAAAGGCAGGCGCAATTTGCACATAATAACATGGGTGTTTGCGTTTCCGCCTCTTTTCTGTTCAGGGCGAAACAACGGCAGACAATCTGGATTCCTGTGCCTTGCAATGCCTTTTGCCCATTTCTTCCAGAAAAGACTCAAACTCACACTGAGAAGCCACTAGAGTCTACTCAGTCAGGGTTGTGGCCCACACTTAAAACGAGCACCCATATATTGTATCTTGCCGTAATTAGGGTGCCTAAGAGGATAACATAGCTCAGTGCGTTAATGTGGCTGCAGCAGGTAAAAGAGTGTAACTGCAGGGTCATTGGTTTGAATCTTGATGGGTTACTTCTTTCCTTCATCCATCTAAAGTGATTGTTTGAATACAGTAAAATCCATTAGTATAGTAGTTGTCACCAGCATAATTATGCTGCGGTATACATAAACGAGGGTTCATTTGACTTTCATTACTGAATTAATAATGTAGTCATCCTAGAAACACCCTTTCATATGAATGTTCCTAAATGCAAGACACCAGTTTTGTTTTCCTTCCTCTGTAGCAAACACGGCAGCCATTCCAAGCCACCTTCCCAGCTCTGGGGGCCATGGTGTAAAACTGCGGAGCAGGAAATTACCAGGCCCCGCCCACATTGATAGGGAGTTAATCTTCTCAAACTGGCAAGCTGTATCGGGCTCTGCCTCCAGCCAAGAGGTTGTAACGTTGTCCTTTTTTTATTTTCCAATTTGACCATTTAGCACTTTTCTCAATCGCCTAATTATTTTACTGTATTTTATTTCTTTCGATACTGTGACTACCATAAAGACATTAATCTTCTAACTCCCTTCCAGTCCCCTTTCAAATTCTCCTATGTCCCTTCTGTAGCAGCGTGTGGGAAAATAACGAAGGCTTTGCCTGTAATACAATGCTTTTAATTGCAATGCTTTAAAACACAATCCAGAGAAACGTCGCTTTATGCATCCAATGACGCAGCAAAAAGGCTGCCTAATTCAAGAACAGCTGTTGCAATGAGCCTGCTGTCAAGCGCAGAACAGAGAGCTGCCCTTTAAATGAGAATACACGTTTGCACGTCACAATGTTGAGTTGGCATCAGGGTCCATGATTAAACACTCCAGAAAAGTACACGGTGGCTACAAACACAAGATTAAACCGCTGCTCCACAACCTAACTACCGTAAACGTGGCACTGTGCATGCGCACAGCAGGGTTTTATCATAACCAAGGAACTTGGAGATAGTGAGCGGGGTAGGCCATACAGTGCGTTCAGACCAGGGTGTAAGCCCACTGTTTCCAGAAGCCTGGAAACACACTCTGTATCTACCATCGTCACCATTTAGATTATCCGAGGCAAAATCGCCCTGTCGTGGGAAACGGCATGGTGACTCCACAAGTTATCAATTTTATCTCTCTGGGGGTCAGAGAGCAAGAGCGCATTTTCCAATGTTTGCTCTTGTATTGAGCACGGCTAATAAGCATTTTGCAGCTACGGAACCTGCCAGTCTTACTTTCGCTCAAGCTATTAATGTAAAACACGTGGACAATAAATATACCTTACGAAGAAGGCCAAAAGTACACGGCTTTCTTATACGATTCATCTGCCTGATCAACAGTACAAAAGCTTTGGTCTGCAAACACAGTCGGTCTACATCTGACCACTTCTATGTAGGAATTGTATTCAACTTCAACAGTCAAAAGACTAGTTCGATAGGCTGACAATGGGTGCATGTTTCTCCAACTTCTCATCTGGAATAAGTTACTTACCTGTAACTCCTGTTCTCCAGCATGGATTCACATGCTCATGAATATTCCCTGTCGTCAGACTGAATCCGCGGTAAAAAAAAGATACCTGAAAATGGAATTTCTGCTCTATAGCCAATCACTGTCCTTTGGGTCATACTGCCCTCATCCAATGACAGTTGTCTCCCCTGGGTGCCATCTTCAGATTTGGTGGAGCGTGTAAAGTGGCAGTATGAGCGAAGAAGAGCCACAGAGGGGAAAGAAGGAGGGTTTGTATGTGAATCCAAGCTGGAGAACAGAAGTTACAGGTAAGTAAACTGTTCCTCCTCCAGCATGGGGTCTGGTATAGATTCACATGCTCATGAACATGATTACATAGCAGTACATATACACAACCACGGGAGGTGGCAAGACTCAACAGAAGCAATAAACGTACCCCTGGAACCAACTCACCTCAAACAAACAGGTTGGGCAACACTGGTCGGCCGACCCAGGACTCCTCCCTGGAATCCCTATCGACACAGTAGAATCTTGTGATGGTGCTGGTCAACCTCCACGCAGCAGCTCTGCAGACTCTGGTGGAGTGGGTGCTCAGCCAGCTTGGAAGAGGTCTGTTAGCCAGACAATGACAGTACATGATATAGCTGTAGAGCCACCTCGATAAGGAAGCCTTAGACAGGGCCTTCCTGTGATTTACAGGTCCAGAATTAGCAGAGTTTTGATGTCTTCCAAATGGCCTTTGTGCGTGCCACATAGAACTTCAAGGCACAAGCAACATCCAGCAAATACCACATCCTTTCTGCCGGTGTAGGAGGAATCGGGAAGAAAACTGGCAGAACCAAATCCTCATTGAGATAGAATTCTGATGGAACCTTCGGCACAAAGCAGGGGTGGGATCGCAACACCACCCTCATAGAATGGAAAGACAAGTACGGCTGCTTGCAAGAGAGGGCCTGGATCTCCCTGACCCGCCTTGCCGAGGTGATGGTCACCAAGAAATCCGTCTTCCATGAGAGAAACTTCAAAGGGGGTTGATGCTTTTGTTGAAACGGGGTCCCCATGAGCTTAGTCAAGATGACGTTGAGCTCCCAAGCTGGAGACGGAGCCTTCACTGGTGGAAAAGTCCCAAAGAGGCCTTTGAGGAACTCCTTGATTAGCATGTTCGACCACAGGGATAGCTGACCCAGTGCCCTGGTGCAACAGGATACGGCAGCCAGATGCACCATGATCGAGGCAAGAGCTTGGCCACCCTTGGCCAGGAAAAGCAGATATAGAAGGAACTGCAGAGCTGTGACTCACAGCAGCGTAATACGAGTCCTGCACCACACTGAGAAGAAATTCTGCTTGTGGCTGTAGCACAATGTAGAGGAAGGTCTGGCCATGGCCAGGATCTTCTTGCATTCCAGTAGCAAGGAATAATGCATTGTGTGAGTGTGTTGATCACATGTCGTAGGAGCAGTATCAGATGGAAGGCGTACAAAAAGAGCCCCTCCCTTGGGACAGAGAAGGCACCCTCCAGGCTCCTTAGCTGAGGAAGCCTGCTGGCGAACCTCTGGCACCTTGAGTTGGCCGCTGTTGCAAAGAAGTCAATCTGCGGTTGACCACCCTTGTGGAATAGAAGGGATCGTTGATCTTGACGAAGCTCCCACACGTGGCAGGACCGCAGCTCCCTGCTGAGCAAGTCTGCAAGGGTGTTCTTGGTCACTGCCATGTGAAATGGGACAAGAAACAAACCCTGAAGAATGGCCCAGTGCCACAGGGACTGGGCTTCCCTGGAGAACGCAAACCGCCCTGCTTCCAGATGTAGAACATGGTGGTGGTGTTGTCCATGAAGATCCTCACCACCTTCCCCGGCAGTTGAGGCAGGAATTAATTGAGGGCCCAGAAGACAGCCCGGAATTCCAGGACGTTGATGTGAAGGTCTTTTTTCTCTGGGAGCCAGCGGCCTCCGGTGTGTGATTATCTGGCGTGGGACTCCCACCCTTCCAGGGAGGCATCTGTTGTGAGAGTGGCCTGGTATGTGGGATCTGAAAAGGAGACCCTTATGTAAGATCTGGGCACATTCCCCACCACTGTAGAGCTTGTCGGAACTCCTAGTTGAGGGTGATCTTGTCCGTCCAAGAGCCCGTGACTTACAGCTTCTGTGCATCCAGGAACTCTTGAAGAGGTCTCACCCGGAGCCTGCCAAATGGAACGAGGTGGATGCAGGAGGACATCATGGCCAACAGCATCTTGATGGTTCACACTGTTGGGGATTGTGCCGACAGTCACTGTACCTTCCCCAGGATGGCCAACACCCTCTCCTCCGAAGGGTGTAGCCAGGCATGCGACCGTGTTAAGACAGGCACCCAGGAACAGATCATTCTGTGATGGCTCCACGCAGGACTTCGGATAGCAGATGGAGAATTGGAACTCCGCTGGAAAGTGAATTGTCTCCACAGTGTGCTGGATTGCCAGCGCATGGAGCGGGAGTAGATACGCCAGTCGTACAGATAAGGGTAGACATGGATGCCCTTTAGACGTAGATGCACCACCACTGGAGCCAAGCACTTCATAAACATCTTCAGAGCTGATTTCAAGCCGAAGGGCAGGGCCTTGAACTGATAGTGCCATCCTAGGACCACAAACCAATGTTTTGGATGAATGGGGACGTGAAAGTAGGTTTCCTCCAGGTCCAAGGTTGCAACAAAATCCCCCTCCTCCAGCTGGTCAAGCACGTACAGCAAAATTACCATCCTGAACTTTTGGGATTTCAAATACTTGTTGAGGGCCTTAAGTCTAGGATTGGCTGCCACCCTCCTGACATTATGCGTACCAGAAAGTATCTGGAGGACACTCCGGAGCCCCGGAAGCACTGAGGGACAGGCTCCATCGCCCCCTTTCTTAATATGGCCTGAACCACCTGCAGCAGTTGGACCATGTGTAGTTTGTGACATGCCACAGGAGGAATACGAGGACACCTGTATTGGAATTCCAGGGTGCACCCCTAATGAACAACATTCAGCACCAGTTTGTCCATGGTGATGGTCTTTCACTTGATGACAAAGTTCACTAACCAAATTGGGAGCCCGATCCACGGCCGGTTCATGTCAGCATGGGTGTCTGCTGTCCTCTGCTGCCATAGGCCTGAGACCCTGTAGGCCCCCGAGGCTGTGGAATGATGATGGCGCGTGTTATACCCCTTGGAGGACCTGTTGGACTTCCCTATCGTGTACCGAAAGGACAACCTGTTCTGCTGCAGCGTGCATGCTGTCTCTGTATCCATCTTAATTGTTTGGTGTCTGGGATATTTCAACCCATGCCAATGCACCACACTACATCCCTTTGCCAACGGGGGAAAGAATCTGCCAGAAATGGAGGCGCTAACTCATGTGCGCACCAAATCTGCAAAACTGTGCATGGTTCAGAAATCACAAAGAGGCTGCACATCCTGCCACACACAGACAAAGTTGATGTCAAAACAAGAACTCCCTGTGAGAAAATGCCAGTGGGTGTTGTTGCCGGTCACATGAATCAAGGCCACAAAAGTGGCCTAAAATCCCAAAACGCCCTTAAATACAGCTTCCTAATCAATGGCAACCTTCAAAGTGCTGTTTTGGCGCTAAATTCGGTCATTTCCCCATTGAGCTATTGAAATGCAAAGTTGCTGAAATCACAGATTCTACAGGTGGCTCAGAGAAGGCCAGGCCTCACTGACTGACAGATGCATCAGAAAATTAGCTGTCAAACCTACTTTAAAGTGTTCTTTTTCCTGAAGAGATTGCAAAATGCACCTATTTAAAGCATGTTTGTGAAGGGCTAATTCTTTTAAAATGTCCAAATCCCTTTCTAAATTGTGCTTATATTTTATGTGTGTGAAATGAAAAGACTTTAATTTAAAGGAACCCAGTCTGGAGCTAATCAACTATTTAATTATGATCCGACAGCCCAGCCTGGGAAAGGTTCACATTTCAGCTTGACACTCAACTGCTATAGGAAGGCTTAAGTGATGCTAATGGTTCCCACATAATGACAACAAGGAGCACAAAGAGGCCACATTAGACATTTGTCTCTGGCTGAGCCAAGAACAAAGGACAGGCTGAGCATTGACCTCTGCAGGGAAGGGACAGGATGCGTCCCTCTACACCTCCCTGATCAAAGGGATCGGACAGCTGTTAGTTGAAAGGAGAGAAGAAAAAAAACTCTGAACTTCTTGGTGTTTAAGTTTGTATTTGTGATTAAGTTTGAAACTATTTAACTGTGCAACCTGAAGGAGTATAAATCTAAAAATTGGTAGATGTTAACCTAATTTTAGGCCAATGCTTTTAAGACATTGATGAAATCTGTACCACTTAAGGAACCAAAGTTACAAAAAAATCCTTATGGTAGCAGAACCATTAATGTTGCAAGCCTAAGATTGTATGTACATGATCCACTGATAAACACCCAGAGGTGTACCGAATTAGAAATTATTAATCCAAACTGTTATGATTAAAATTGATGAAATCCCATAGAATGAGAAAGACATCTCTCACAGCGATGGGAATTGGACGCCAGGATAAACCATAACACATTTAATGCATGTGTCGGATCTTAGTACAGGGCATAATTGTAAAAATGTGTATTTATGGGAAAGCTAAATAGTGGTCAAAACCAATGTGGGAGTTCCTAAATCGTATTATAAAGATGACAGCTCTGTTCAGACCGCCAACCAGGATAAGGCAAGGGCCTGTGGCCACTCAAAGCCGTGGGGGTGTGTTTTTGAAATTCTGCCCACACCATAAACTGGGGGATGCCATTTGATAGTATAAATATAGGAACTTCACAACATATAGCACACTGCTTTCAGAACCCCTCCAGATTTCCACGCAGCACCTTGTTCCAGAACTCCTCATCTTGTAGCTGACTCCAGACTTCTTTGAAGATCCAGATTTCCTTGCAGAATCTAGACTTTAGCATTGCTGAACTCTTGCTACCTAGACCCAATTTCAAAACATCCAAAACTTAAAAGAATAATTCTGATTCAGCTTGGCGTGCTACCATTAAGGCTTGCCCGCTGAAACTTGCATCCTGTAATCTGCTGTGTCCAGTGACCAGAAGAGCCCATCCAAATCCAGTCTGAGGTGCAGTCCAAAATTGACCAGAACCACGCCACTGATCCAATCCCTCCAGAAGTGCCCTGCTGCCGGTAGACCTGATCCGACCCAATGACCAGAGCTGATGGTCCAATTTAATTACAAAGGACTAAGTATTAACAGGAAGAACAGTGACCCATAGTATATCTGCATTGTATTATCCCAATCTCAATCCATCCCATCTTTAAATTCAGAACCCTAGTATCACTAGACTACTTCTTGCGCTGATTTTTCTCATCTGTGTTACAAAACCATAACTCCTTAGTGATTTTGAGTAACTAAAGTAAATCTCATAATGAAATCGAGTATTCACCACGTGAATGGTTGCGCTGGCAATGTAGCTGTGAAGATTCATGTGTGCCCTCTTCTTTTTTATAGTCATTAATATAGTGTAATAAAACATATCTGTCATTTTTAAAACCAAATTCCTGTTCCATTTTAGTGCCTATTTTGCAAAAACACCTCTCACTAAAACCTACATAACTTGTTCGGATAGAAAAGAAATTTCAACTCTCACTGATACCTAAGACCCTTACCTACATCCAGAACTAAGAACCGCATTGCGGCACAGTTTATTTGACCCGTTTTTCTGTAATATTGCATAGTAAAAGTTTGCAGCAAATTCACAGTTTTCAAAAGTTTACACGTGTCTTTATCCCATGTCAAAGTGCTTCTTCCATCCCATCCTGATCTAAAGTGTGTACTGTTGTTTATATTATAGCTCATGTGTGTTAGGTACCATTTAGTGTTGCTTTCCTCAGAATCTTTCTCCATTTAAGCTTTTCTGCACCCTTTGGCATTATTTTACTAAACAATTTTCACCTGTCAGTTTAAAAGTGTTATTTTCCAAAAACGGTTTTCTCTCTTGTTTGGGGAGGGAAGATTGTATCTAAACTAGACCTTGTCTTTCATTCCTGAATACCTGCTGATTACTCACATTGTGTAGGATTGCTCATTTTTATTTAAACAAAACTTTGCAGGGGGGATATTAACCTAAACGCTATCTGTTCACAAATCAAAACTGTTTTTTTTTTCCTGTGTTTTCTATGCTGCATCATTATAAGTGAATTCAATTGCTTGACTTATATTCTGAATTGTATGGTCACCGTTAGGTGATTGCTGTCCCATATATATTTAAACTTGTATGATTTGAATATTAAATAAATACATCTTTACTTACAAACTAGCCTGATTCCTGGTTCAGAGTGACCTGGGGGGTATTTTGAGAAGGGTGTGATATGAGTGGTATATCATTCAGAATATTGAACATAGACAAAAATAAATAAGGGTTTCATTCCGCACTACATGCTAGGCGAGACCTGGGTGTGTGCCTGATTTAAATCCCTTACAGGAGCAACTTGTCCACAGCCTTGCCAAACAGATTGTCTCCATCAAAGGGCATGTCCACCATCCTGGACTGGACGTCCACCCTGAAGTTAGTGGCCTTCAGCCAGCTCTGGTGTCGGAGGGCCACCCCATTGCCCATCTGGTGGAACTGTGAGGAATCTGAGGGCATTCTCACTTCTTTCCCCAATATATCCTCTTCTCAGGTGGTCAGGGAAAGGCCATCGCTATCAGATCCTGACCCTGGTGGTGGATATGCAAGGGAGGATAACCTGGGGAGTGGGGTTGAGGCACCTTTAGGTGAAACACAGTATTCCCCTTTTCTAATGAATCTAATACCCCCAAGGTCTTTGTAGGTTACTGTCATGATGCCTAGCCCCGGGCATCTGGACCAAGCACATCAGCTCCAGGAGCAGGCATCCAGATACTTATTAAAACCCAAACAGCCCCAGCCGGGGGCTGTTTGGGTTCAGTCCTGGCACCTTAGGCGCCAGGCTCATCATGGAAATCAGTCCTGGTGCCATAGGCGCCAGGCTCATAGACTTTACTTACCTGATGCAGACCATGCTGCTAGTGAGTCCAAGCCAACATGAGGCCTGGATGGGACTATTTTTCTACAGGGACTATTTTTTACTTGGGCGTGGTTCTATGGAACTTCTTACCTGGAAATACTTTGGAGGCTATTTAAACCACGCCCAAACAACAGCACACGCTTCGCGTTATTCTGCAACCAGCAGCGTAACACTGTAAGCGGATTCAATTCAACACTTCAGCTAAGTCAATGCCTAGTCTGGGATGCTGAGGGAAACGCTTATTGATATATTTTTATGTCCAGTTCGTTTACTCTGGATGACAACCCTTATATAACACCCCTCTCTTAGAATCCCCCTGACCCCACTGGGCCAAGAAGTAGGTTTGTTTTGCAAATTAAAAGGTTTATTTGAAAATTAAACAATATATATCTATCACACTTTTATAGTAAATTAATATTTGATAGCACACTTGTGAGGATGATAGTGATCAACAATGGATAATGTTACAGTGTTACACTTTTTTGATGGCTTAGAAGTGATATAGAAAGGATAAAGTAGCTGAGAATGCTTTTATGGCTTCAAGGACAATGCAATGATGAATTAAAATGCAGTACAGAAAATAAACTTGATATGGCTTCAACAAAAGACAATGTATTCACTTTTCTTTGACAATTCACCCCCCCCCCTTTATGCAAGGTAAAGAGATGGGAGGAAAGCACACAGTTCTCAGGAATGCAATCAAATATAATTCAGTTCCCCCCTAGCAAGCTTAGAGGAAAACAGGTAGGAGTTTTAAACACAGGCAATATACTTTGATGTGGTATGCAAAGAAGTGAAAAATATGCTAAAATGATTTTAATTCCCTCTAGAGGTTCAGGGTGGGTGACAGCTACTTTGTATTAGTTCAGGATCACTTTAGCAATGCTCTATGAATGATTGTCAGGTTGCAAACGAATTTCAGCAAAGGAAAGCAAGGACAAATCTTTTTACACGTGGCTGAAATTAAGCAAAATGTCAAATCGCGGCAAATTTAGTCTCGTGCATCGAGCGCAATTACGGAGGGAGTATGAGGAGTAGCTTGTTGGAAAGCTTAGAATCCCAGCTTCAAAATAAAAGTTAAATCTCGCTTCTATCACAAACGGTTCCGGAGATACGGCCGATTTAGTAAAGGTAGTTTTTCGGATTTTAAATTTAAAAGCTCAGGATGACAGATGAAGTTTTCAGGTTTAAAGATGACAGAATGACACAATTCTAGGAGGCAGTTCTAAATAGGTTAAAATAGTTTGGATTAGATTATTTGAAACTAAGAGATTGGTTTTGGCACAGTGCTAGCTGGGTACTCACACTAGATTTTGGACAGGAATGCGACTTCGTCACGGATCGGGTCAACCGGTTGGACTGGACTCCTGGCGGTTCTCTCGCCACGGATGATCTCTGCCTGGTTCTGCTCACTGGATAATTCTACCTTCTGGGTCAGCTCTGCTAGCAGCACTGCACAGCGGCCTGGATCTCTGGTTCTGACAAAAGTTCTCGGCACTGCACGGCGGTCTGGTCTCTGGTTCTGACAAAAGTTCTTGGCAAAAATTCAAACACCTCGCCCGGCTGTTGAATAGTTTGCAAATGATTTGGAGGCCTGCTGAAAAAGGATTCAGCTTGTGGATTCAGGCATCTCTGCTAAAAATTCTGGAGTTAATTTCTGGTCTCTGTAGATTGATGGATTTTAAGTCTGGATCTCTGGATGTGAAGTCTGAAGTCAAAATGCTCCGCAGAAAGTGAAAAAGAAAGTCCTATCTGGCTTCCAGTGGCTCTTTTTATGTGTTTAGAAAGTGGGTGGGTCGGCTAATTCTGCATGCCCAACCCTCTCAACTTATCATTGGCCAGTTCCTCCTCTCTTCCTTGATTGGGGGAACTGGGTTTTGAGTCAGAGTGATGAGGTAGGTTTATGGTCAGAGGATCCTCCCCTTGTCAAATTGCACACAAATCTATTTCTGATCCAAATACATTTTTATCTATGTACCATTTTTCTAATATTATACGTCCAGTTAACATTTTCTGTAGCACCAAACCATCCGATCCCCGTCTTTGTAAGATGTCGTGTCCACTTATGACAGAATTCTGCCCTTTTCATCCAGATCACGACCTCTAAACCTTTCCAGATTTTACACAAATGTGCACCAGGGATATGAGTTTCAGATGATAAAGTGTCAGATTTTTAACATGCCTACATTTGGAGTAACAACCTTTTTTTCCGCTACTATCCCCAAGAACATACCACAGGGTCCTAACATCTCTTAAAATGTGCACAGAAAAATCACAAGAATGATATTATTTATATAATTTTTACAAGTCCGCACTAGGAATTATCCATCTTTTTAAAATTATGCTCTGGCCCCAAAGGGGTGTGGTTTTCCAAAGCACATGGTGGAATTTCTGGTTTATCCACTTCCCCCAAGCTCAGCTTGCTCACATATGCAGTGTCCATCCCAGTTTCTCCCAAGAGGAAGCCATTTTACGACCCCAATATAACATTTGCCTGAGTCCAGTACAGGGCTTTGTTCAATTTCCTGCAGTCTGCAGGTACCACTCCCCTAATTCAATCAGAGAGGTGTAATCTCCTTTTGGCAGGGGCAGCAGGATGCAGCCAGGCCTGGGAACACAGCTGCTGAATTCCCTCTCCTGTCGGGGGTAGTTGTCAGGCAGAATCCAGTTTCATTAAGCCAGGCTTCAGCTAAATGTCACTTTTGTTCCCAGTTTTTCTTCATTCAAATCAAACTCACAATTTTTACACATGCAGCTAGAATGCTGATTCTAAGTTCAAAACTATGACATTTAACAGTTGCAAACTATGTGACACTCAAAAGTAGGTCACTCATTTAATTTAAACATTTCGATTTTAGTGGTTTTAAATCCAATTTCAGTTAAGCTGCTGACATCCACAGCTCAGCCAGTTTTGTTATAAACATTGTTTTGAGCTCTTCATCTTTCCAGATTTTGTATGCACACAAAACCTAATTCTGCCAGATGTCTGCTGTTGTTCAGTAAGATTTTTGAATATCCTGCAATGTTTGAAATAGGCATTTTGAGCTTGCATTCAGGG
The DNA here is from genome assembly GCF_040938575.1 of Ambystoma mexicanum. NCBI lineage: Eukaryota > Metazoa > Chordata > Amphibia > Caudata > Ambystomatidae > Ambystoma > Ambystoma mexicanum. The sequence goes on along the minus strand of NC_090939.1, from coordinate 322,103,951 downwards.
AAACAAAGGTGATTTTAAAGCACCTTTTTAGACAACCGCCACTGCTGTTTTTCCTTTGGCACACATTTCACTCATGGCACTCCTGGCCCATCATGCTTGCACTGGTGGGTGGCAGGTTAGGCAACCATTTTGATGTGCGCACAAACTGCGCTGTTTTCCCGGATTCTGGCGCAACTGTGGGCTTTTCCGCCATCTTGGATTTTCTAAGCCCACAACACCAAATGTTGCAGCTTAATAGTCCAAACGTGGGTCAGGACACCCAACAAGCCCCCCCGCCCGACTGCACTTTGATTTCGAGTCGAGGGAGAGTCGGGTGCAAAGGATGTTTTGATCCAGGCGCTGGTATGTCCGCATCATCTTCTTCCAATTCCGTAGATGGCACAGTTCAGCATCTTTTCCTCCATCTAGTTGGATCGATCGGTTCTCCTCGCCGGTCCTGATGGGAATATTGGGCGGTACCCCGGGCCCCTCGGATCTTTGCTCCCGGTCCCCGGGTCATCCTCCTTGGTCGGTGTCCATGGTTTCATCTCTCCTAGGATGATAAAGCAAAGCGGCAATACACATTCCTAGACATTTTTCCACCACTATTAATGGTGTGGCGAACATATACATTTTATACATCCGAATCCATTTTGCAGTATTATTTTTAAAAAATAAGATATAACAGGAAATATTGACATTTGGTTACTATATTTTTGGTATGTGGAATATTTTAGGGTTGGAGCTTTTATTGATCTGGGGCGGCCCCCTCTGGGATTCCAGAGGATTCCTCCAGTTGTTGCAGAGTGTGCCTAGGATGACAACGCTTTAGCTGATTTATATGGACCCACTTATCTTCCCCCTCTGCCAAACTGCCTTTGGGGATGCGGATCTTGTAGGCTACAGGGGAAATTTTGTCTATAATTTCAAATGGTCCCTTCCAGGTAGGCAAAAAATGTTCGCTGTTTGGCCTGGTTCCTTTGGAAATTGTATAGATAGACCCGGTCTCCCACAGTATATACTTTCCTGGAAGTTTTCTGGTCATAGTGGGTCTTCATGCTCTCGGCTGATCTTTCTAGATTCCGCTGAGCATAGGCAAAAGCATGCTGAAGGTGTTTCCTTAAATTCTCCACATACTCATGAGTTATGGAGGCATTTATCAATGTCTGCTCTTGGGTCCTGTAGAGCAAATGCTGGGGAAGCACCATCTTGCGTCGGGTCATCAACTCAAACGGTGACATTTTAGTTGCAGATGAAGGGGTAGATCTGATGGCCATTAGGACCAGAGGTAATCGGATATTCCAACTTGGCCCAGAGTCTGCCACAAACTTTTTTAAGATGCTCACAATGGTCCAGTTGTAGCGTTCTACTGCCCCAGAAGAGGCTGGCCGGTAAGCAATATGTAACTTCCTTTTGACCCCCAGTATCTCCCACATCTTTGTCATTACTTCACTGGTGAAGTGGCTACCCCTGTCTGACTCAATCCTTTGAGGTAGACCAAAACGGGAAAAGATGTGGTTAATCATCAGGGCAGCTGCTGTTTCTGCCTTGCAGTTTGGGGCCGGGAGACATTCCACCCACTTGGTAAACAAGCATGTGACGGTTAACATGTACTTGTTTCCTCTAGACGAGCGAATTACGGGGCCTACAAAGTCGATTTGTAAATCTGACCATGGCAGTGTCATTCCCCTCTTTTGGAGAGGCGCCCGGTGTGTGAGGGATGTTGGCTGAAATTGTGCACACACAAGACACCCCTTCAAGTATTGGTTGAGGTCCTGGCCCATATGTGGCCAGTAAGCAACCTCTCTTAAGATCTCAAGTGTTGTATGAAACCCCCTATGACCGGCGGTGGCCACATCATGGGCGTGACTTAACATCAGGCTTCGGAATGAGGTAGGAACCACCCACTGATCATGGCCAGCTTGGGATTTCCTTACCAACAAACCGTCTTGGATTCGGAACCTTTTTGGACATTTCATCAACACTCTTAGGTCCTCTTTCCCAATGTAATCGGTATCCGTCAGGGGAAAGTTCTCAGGGTCCTCAATGTATTGGTAAAACTTACCAATTATTGGGTCCCCCTTCTGAGCTGTAATCAAATCAGCATCAGGGGTCTCCTTACTCCATTGTGCAGTTGAAAGATCATTGTGAGCATTTGTCTGGGACCTAGTGATAGCAGTGACCTGGATTTCCCCCAACAGGGACTCTATTTCTATTAGATCCCCCTTGGATGGCCCCGGTTTTGGCCAGCTGATCAGCTAAGTCATTTCCAGTTTTGTCTGGTCCCTCTACTTTGGAATGACCCTTGATCTTTTTCCAGTAGATGTTCATCCCCATTCGATGTGACCAGATCATCAATATTTTGGATTAACTTCCCATGTTTCAAAGGTTTATTAGCACATAGCATGCCTCTGGTTTTCCAATTAACCAGGTGCTCCACAAACCCGTTCCGTACATAATCTGAATCTGTGTTTATGACCAGTTCGTGGAGTTGATGTTGGACAGCAGGGAGGATGGCTTGATGCACAGCCATCAATTCTGCCACCTGACTACTTCGGGGACCAATTTTGTACCCAGCGGAGGGTTCTGGGGACTCATTCACCCATGCATTCCCTACGCCGGCCACCAGTTTTTTTCCCCGTTGTTGTCAACATGGTAAGAGCATCCATCCACATAGACAGTGGGCATTCCCTCACACTTGTCTTCTTCAAAGACTTTGTGTGGAGAATTAAGGTATGCCTCCATATTGTCCTTGATTTTTAGACTTTCGTGCTCGAGACATTTTTCTCTGGCACAATCATGCAAGTCAGCCAGACCTTGCGCGAGGGGACTCTTCTTGTTTTGGCCATATCTGACCTCCACAGGAAAGCCTTGCATTGACAGAATCCAGGAAGTAAATCGGGAATTACTCACATTTTGGCCCGGATTCTGTCACTTTGGAGGTATTCCAGAGGCTGGTGTGGAGTCTTCACTATGATGTGTTCCCCCTGGATGAACAGGTGGTAATTCGTCAATGCCCACACCGTTGCCAGGAGTGCCTTTTCACAATCGTTGAATTTTTCCTCCACAGAGGATAAAGTTTTGCTCGCATAGGACATTACTTTATTGGCCTTGCCATGCTTTTGGTATAATACTGCCGTCAAGCATGTATTAGAGAACCCTGTCTCCAGGAAGAACTCCTTGTTTCTGACAGGGTAAGCTAGGCAAGGCGCTTGTGAGAGGCTTCTTTTGAGTTGTCTTACTGCCTCGGATTGTTCTGGACCCCATTCCCACTTGGCCACCCCTTCAAGAGATGAATCAGGGGTCTGGTGATCTCTGCGTAGCCCTCAATGAACTTTCTGCTGTAATTAGTCAGTCCAAGGAGGCTCCTTAGTTCCTGCAGAGTTGTGGGATCCTTCAGTTTCTGAAGTGCTTCCACTTTCTTTTCCTGGGGACAGAGACCCTGAGGATTAATCTCATGCCTCAAGAAATTAACACGGGTTCTACACCACTGTGCTTTCTGAAAGGAAAGTTTTGCTCCGGCGCCCCTCAACTGCGTCAGAACATAACGGATCTCCGCTATGTGTTCCTCCACAGATGAACTTTTGATGAGGACATCATCTACATAAGCCAGGTTACCCCTCGCACCCAGGTTGGGCATGGCCTTATGTAGGAAAATGTTGAATTCATTGCCGGAGTTGAGGTATCCGAAAGGAGTTTGGGTCCATGTGTACTGCTGGCCCCAAAGGTAAAAGCCAGTTTGTATTGGTCCTCCCTACTGACAGGGACAGTCCAGTATCCATTGGTCAGGTCTATTGCTGTGAATACCCGTGACCCCTGAATCTGGGCCAGCCCTTGGTCAATGTAGGGCAGAGGCCATCGGGAAGTATGGACCCGTTTGTTGAGCTCCCTAAGGTCGGCGCAGAGTCTCCACTGGCCGTTTGGCTTCAATATTCCCAGCACCGGATTATTGAAGGTGCTGTTTACTGGACGGATTATTCCCCGGGACTCAAGGTTCTTAATTATTTCAGTAAGGGACTCCATGGATGCGAGAGGCAAGCGATATTGCTTGGACATGGAGTCATACACTGGAGTCATGCCAGGATCCGTGGGAATTGTTGTTGTGTGGATGTCGGTGCGACCACAGTCATATGAGTCTACCGCAAAGAGATCTTGGAAATCTAAGAAAACTTGTTTCAACTTTTGCTTCTGTACCAGAGTCACACAGGCATCAGCTAGGTTGACTCTCTCTTCCACCATCTGCCTGAAGCCTGGAAAGACTTCTGGTTTGGCTATCTCAGCGGCCTCCTCCAGCTGGGTGGAGAAGTCCCTGGTCAGAGTGCCGATTTGGACTGGAGGCTTCAGGTGGGAAAGGCAGCCCTCATGGACCTGGAAAATCACCTCATCCCTCCTGAAGTCACAAGTCACATCTTCCTTACCATAAGGGCAAGAAGTGTACACCAGGAAGTTCCCCCCATGCCGGGTGAAAATCCTGTCTGGTGTTGTATTGTCCTCACTGTCAAAACAGTCCTTGGGGATTGGTCCTAACAGTTCATTTCCTAAATCAATGGAGAAATGTCGGTCATCAACCGTCATTCCAATAATGGTGCCTGCGGCTAGAGTAATACTCTTTAAGTCGCTGTTATCCACCTCTATTGGAATGGTGTCATCTTCTATGTTGACTAATGGTGTTGAGTTTACCCCTAACCCTTGCTGTTGAAGGAAAGCATTTAGATGAATATAAGCATCAGGGCTTTTCAATTTTTGTCCTCTTAACTTTCACTTCCAGGGAGAATTGTCGGGTCCTTTCCGGGATGGTGACTTCCTCTTTAATCTGAATTTCAACTGCATAAGGTAGCAATTGAGCTGACCTAAATGCTTTTTCTGGATCATCAAAGCCCATGGGATTATCTGCTAATCGGGACCAAGCTTTGAAGTTTATTAGGTCCAAACTAATGGCAAAGCGATTGAGAATGTCACTGCCTAAGTAAAAGGCGGCAGTGACGTCTCGCACGACCCAACAATTATGGACTATGCTCTTGTTGCCAATGGAGATTTTGAGCATACACCTGCTTGGCAAGAGATGTTTGGAATTGGGTGCTTCCAGGTCCATTTCCCATTTGTCTATCAGTTTGAATGTGGGAGTGGCTGGATCTTTTGGGAGTTGGCGGAACATGGCTTCGCTGATGAAGCTCTTACCGTTGTTCACACACACTCGAGCGAGAACAGAGTCCTTCCCATCATTTGACTGAACAGGGATGAACAACTGCTCTCCAATTTGCTGAATATCGGCCAGGCTCTGAGCTGATTTCACATCTTTCTGGACTATAGGAGTGGGAGTTTCTGATTGTGGATTAGTAAAGAATTTCAGAGTGTTTCCTTCCAGTGTGGAATACCACCTCAAACTGGAAGGAAGGTTGATTTTCAGAAATAGAGAGGACCCCCCATCACCAGTCTGTTGTCCTACTGCTATTACTGTCACGTCTGGAATTTGGTTGTTCTGGAAGTGAAATTCTACTTGGTCAGATTTTTGTTCAACCATGTGGCAGGTGCCGTTTAAACTAACATGGTTGACACTCTGTTTTAATTTTATTGGTCGGCTAGTCTGGGTCCAGAGGACCTTGTTCTATTAGGGGTGACAACCTTCTCAGGAGGTCATTCCCTAGTAAACAAGGGGTGCCCTCTGGAGTCACTACTATGACTGGGTGTTTCACCTTGTGTCACCCAATTTTGATGTCCACATCTGCAGTCCCCTCGACGGGAATTTCCTTCCCGTCAAAGTTCTGCAGTTGTCCAGGAAGAGAGGTGAGAGGAATGCGGTAATTCTCCCCCCTTCCTGCATTTAGTTCATCAAAGGCCCTTTTGGACAGAAGGGTAGCTTGGGATCCCAGTGTCCACCAGCGCCAAGATTGTACCCTGCCCCTGTACTTGTACCGGGGCATAGTATCTTCCCTCCTTCTCCCCAAGGGGGCACAGATAATGCACATTTTTGGACAACTGGTGGGCGAATTTTCTGGTTTTGGACATTGCTAGCGAAGAGATTTGGGCAGTATTCTGTGGAGAGCCTGGGGAATCTGAAAGAAAAAGTTGGCAACTGGAAATGGTTTTGGGTTCTGGACCGCCCCCCCCCTTTTTTGGAGGCAGTCATCAGGATGGGATTGACCCATGGGATTTTGGTATTGTTGGTTCTGGCATAGAATGATGGGCAGTGACAGCTCAATCCCCACATCTACCCAGTCTGTTGATTCGATTTTAGGTTCCCCTGGTTCCGGTTCTGGGCCGCCCCTGCCTTTTTGGAGGCAGTCACCAGGATGGGTTTGAACCAGGGAAGTTTGGTTTTGTTGGTTCTGGGATAGGGTGATGGGCGGCAACAGCTCAATCCCCACATCCACCCAGTCTGGATTGGAATCTCTTGGGACCCATTTTTCCTTGGGAGGAGTTCCCCCATCTCTGAAGGAGAAGATCCTTTTCCCAGGATCCTCGGAGGATCCCTCTCCCTCAAATTGGAAGCCCTGTACCTCCTCCACAAAGTGGGTCTGTTTGGGTCCTTTGTTTCTCCTACCCCCCCTCTGCTCCTTGGGAGGCAGGCTTTCAGGGGCAGGAGATTTTGTTTCCGGTCCCTGGTTTTCCAGGGGCTGTTTACAAGTTGGGAAGGAAGCTTCCTCCAAGGCTTTACACCCCTCTTCCTCTTGTGCCTCCTCCCTGGGAACCGGTGGGTTATCGGGGTGCTGCCCCCGTCATTGTTCTGGAGCACCAGGTCCAGAGTTTGGGGCATTCTGCGGTGGCATGCTCATCTGAGGGTTCTGTTGAACCCTCAGTATGTGACCCAGATCCCGTGCCATATTTTGGACCTGGCGCTCAAGTTGGGAAACCCGCTCAGGTTGATACAGGATTCTGTTTTTTCCCCTGGGCTGATCCTGGGAAGGGTAGCTATCCCTTCTCTGGTAATACCCCGGGTTGGGAAGATTTGGGTACCCCTCCACCCTTGGCCTCCCCTCTCCCGGATTAGGTTGTCTGGGCTCAGGGAATTGGGGAAAGAAGGATGGATGAGTTTGGGGCTGGAAACCTTGTGGATACCTGGGGAAAAAGGTTCGGCCCAGGGTTTGGTGAATTTCTGCCCTCCTGTGGGAAGTTTGGAGGGAAGTTCTCTGGGTTAGGTGCTTGACTAGGCCCCCCCTTGGGCTGGAGGAGTCCACACATGACCCAGGATGGGTCGGTTGCCCTTGTAGCGGGTACTTACATAATCAGGGGAGCGAGGGACCCCATTTGTTGGACTACCTCCTTGTCTCCCTGTCTGTGACTGGCCCGAGGGCCTTCTGGAGTTAGATTTATTCTGCGCAGGCAGGTTTTTAGGCCCCCCATCTTCAAATCTAAAACGGGGTCAACCTTTACCTCTGCCACCTTGGCAGCAGCAGGGGTGCTGTTGGTTTCGGGGTTTTTCTGTGCATTACTTTTATTTTCTATGGGCTTCTGCACCTCATAGATCCGGGTGGCTTGCTCAATGACCCAGTCTAAAGATCTTTTCTCATGGAAATCTCTCACGAGCTGGGTCATTATGTACTTGGGAAGAGCATGGAAAAATGTGTTGATGAATTCTCTGCCGTCCGTGCACACCCTTCTGGTGGTCTGCGCAAAGGCACGCTTCAATTCTTGCACAAATTCTTGTGGGGCCTGATCCTCCCCACATTGCAAATTGTAGGCTGCCTTGCGAGCCTCTTGGGGATTTCTATGTACAGAAAAATGTTTCAAGATGACCGCCCTATATGTGGACCATCTTGAATGGTTTTGGTCCTCCAGCCCCGCAAATAAACTGGAGTATTCAGGGGAGAATGTCCATTTGACGTACAGGATGCACTTACTGCTGTCCTTCAAATGGAAAGTCTCCATCATTTGCTCATAGAGCTCCAAGTGTTCCCAAACAGAATACTTGGCGTTCTTATGCTAAAGCGTGATGACACTCCTGATGGCCTTAATCTGTTTTAAGGGGTCTTAAGCAAGGCCCTTTTCACCTTATTGGCCTTTTTGGTTCGGGTAACCCTGGTCCATTCATCCTCTGATTCAGAAGCACTGCTCCCAGAGGTGCCCGTCTGATCTTCCAGGTTTTCCCGGATTCTGCGAGCCTCGGAATAGCTGGCAGAATGTGGGGACCTGGTCTCCTGTGTCCTGTGACGCTCAGGAGTCTTCAGATCCCTCCTTGCTACCAGGATTTGATGGGTACCCCCCCACTGACCTAACTGGCCAGAGGTTTTCAGGATGCCCTTAGTGGGCCTACTCTCCTGGGGTTCCCCAGTAAATTGCACTGTACTTAGGTGCCCATACCCGGATGCCCGCCCATCCATTCCTGGGTGGTACTGGCCTACGAGCCCCATCCTTTTGGCTGGATAGTAATCTGCTATCCCTGTGGCCCTGTGCTCATGTGCGCCAGGGGACATGGGGTTGGCAGAGTCCAGGGACTGGGAGAGATGAAGGCCTCTGGTACTAGGGCTCCTGAGGTTATGCTCAGGCGTTTCCCTTTCCCAGCGAACCTCATCTCTATCAGCCCCTGCTCCCTGTTGCAATGCAAGAGCCTGCACTTTGAGTTCCTCAGTTAAGGTCTTACTAGACTATCAGTCTCTCCTGCATGGCTACCTGTTGGTGGAGCCTATCATTGTGCTGGCAGAGAGCCTCATTCTCTCTCTGTGCCCCCTGATTGGTCCTGGAATACTGGGCCAGTCTTTGCTGCAGGAGGGTTACCTCCTGAGTCCCATCCATACTGGCCTGCTCCTTTCTTGCCAGAGCCTCTTCCACCCTCCTGGTGTGCTCTAACAAGTTCTGATGCTCTTTTTGGAGGTCACCCAGCCCCTGGAGGGCCAAGTGATTTTCTTCTGTTTTTCTTTTTAAATGGCAGACTTCCTAGCCTAAGGTGTCCCTTTCCTGACTAAGAGTCTGCATCTGTGCCGCCAGGTCATCCCTTTGCCTTAGAAAGGCACCAGCTTTCTGGCGCTCCTGATCAAACTCTGCCTGGGTATCCAGGTCTTTCAGGATCAGTTTATTGCTCTCTGCCTTTTCCCTATCTAGGTGGCTTTGCAGGGTAACTACCTGTTCAGCACATGCCATATTGAAATCTAATCCAGCTTTTTCTGGCTCTGCAGTAGGGAGTCCAAACCTTCTTGGTACTCCTTCTGCAAGGCCAGAAATCTGGTATCCTGGTCAGACTTTTCCTGTTGCAGGAATGCAATCAAATATAATTCAGTTCCCCCCCTAGCAAGCTTAGAGGAAAACAGGTAGGAGTTTTAAACATAGGCAATATATTTTGATGTGGTATGCAAAGAAGTGAAAAATATGCTAAAATGATTTTAATTCCCTCTAGAGGTTCAGGGTGGGTGACAGCTACTTTGTATTAGTTCAGGATCACTTTAGCAATGCTCTATGAATGATTGTCAGGTTGCAAACGAATTTCAGCAAAGGAAAGCAAGGACAAATCTTTTTACACGTGGCTGAAATTAAGCAAAATGTCAAATCGCGGCAAATGTAGTCGCATGCGTCGAGCGCAATTACGGAGGGAGTATGAGGAGTAAGTTTAGAGCTTGTTGGAAAGCTTGGAATCCCAGCTTCAAAATAAAAGTTAAATCTCTCTACCACAAACGGTTCCGGAGATACGGCCGATTTAGTAAAGGTAGTTTTTCAGATTTGAAATTTTAAAGCTCAGATGACAGTTTTCAGGTTTAAAGATGACAGAATGACACGATTCTAGGAGGCAGTTCTAAATAGTTTAAAATAATCTAATCCAAACTATTTTAACCTAAGAGATTGGTTTTGGCACAGTGCTAGCTGGGTACTCACACTAGATTTTGGACAGGAATGCGACTTCGTCACGGATCGGGTCAACCGGTTGGACTGGACTCCTGGCGGTTCTCTCGCCACGGACGATCTCTGCCTGGTTCTGCTCACTGGATAATTCTACCTTCTGGGTCAGCTCTGCTAGCGGCACTGCACAGCGGTCTGGATCTCTGGTTCTGACAAAAGTTCTCGGCACTGCACGGCGGTCTGGTCTCTGGTTCTGACAAAAGTTCTTGGCAAAAATTCAAACAGCTCGTCCGGCTGTTGAATAGTTTGCAAATGATTTGGAGGCCTGCTGAAAAAGGATTCAGCTTGTGGATTCAGGCATCTCTGCTACAAATTCTGGAGTTAATTTCTTGTCTCAGTAGATTGATGGATTTGAAGTCTGGATCTCTGGATGTGAAGTCTGAAGTCAAAATGCTCCGCAGAAAGTGAAAAAGAAAGTCCTATCTGGCTTCCAGTGGCTCTTTTTATGTGTTTAGAAAGTGGGTGGGTCGGCTAATTCTGCATGCCCAACCCTCTCAACTTATCATTGGCCAGTTCCTCCTCTCTTCCTTGATTGGGGGAACTGGGTTTTGAGTCAGAGTGATGAGGTAGGTTTATGGTCAGAGGATCCTCCCCTTGTCAAATTGCACACAAATCTATTTCTGATCCAAATACATATTTATCTATGTACCATTTTTCTAATATTATACTTCCAGTTAACATTTTCTGTAGCACCAAACCATCCGATCCCTGTATTTGTAAGATGTTGTGTCCACTTATGACAGAATTCTGCCCTTTTCATCCAGATCACGACCTCTAAACCTTTCCAGATTTTACACAAATGTGCACCAGGGATATGGGTTTCAGATGATAAAGTGTCAGATTTTTAACATGCCTACAAGGTTGGAGTAACAACCTTTTTTTCCCGCTACTATCCCCAAGAACATACCACAGGGTCCTAACACCTCTTAAAATGTGCACAGAAAAATCACAAGAATGATGATATTTATATAATTTTTACAAGTCCGCACTATGAATTATCCATCTTTTTAAAATTATGCTCTGGCCCCAAAGGGGTGTGGTTTTCCAAAGCACATGGTGGAATTTCTGGTTTATCCACTTCCCCCAAGCTCAGCTTGCTCACAGATGCAGTGCCCCTCCCAGTTTCTCCCAAGAGGAAGCCATTTTACGACCCCCCCAATATAACATTTGCCTGAGTCCAGGACAGGGCTTTGTTCAATTTCCTGCAGTCTGCAGGTACCACTCCCCTAATTCAATCAGAGAGGTGTCATCTCCTTTTGGCAGGGGCAGCAGGATGCAGCCAGGCCCGGGAACACAGCTGCTGAATTCCCTCTCCTGTCGGGGGTAGTTGTCAGGCAGAATCCAGTTTCATTAAGCCAGGCTTCAGCTAAATGTCACTTTTGTTCCCAGTTTTTCTTCATTCAAATCAAACTCACAATTTTTACACATGCAGCTAGAATGCTGATTCTAAGTTCAAAACTATGACATTTAACAGTTGCAAACTATGTGACACTCAAAAGTAGGTCACTCATTTAAACATTTCGATTTTAGTGGTTTTAAATCCAATTTCAGTTAAGCTGCCGACATCCACAGCTCAGCCAGTTTTGCTATAAACATTGTTTTGGGCTCTTGATCTTTCCAGATTTTGTATGCGCACAAAACTTCATTCTGCCAGATGTCTGCTGGTGTTCAGTAAGATTTTTGAATATCCTGCAATGTTTGAAATAGGCATTTTGAGCTTGCATTCAGGGAAACAAAGGTGATTTTAAAGCGCCTTTTTAGCCAACTGGCACTGCTGTTTTTCCTTTGGCACACATTTCACTCATGGCACTCCTGGCCCATCATGCTTGCACTGGTGGGTGGCAGGTTAGGCAACCATTTTGGTGTGCGCACAAACTGCACGGTTTTCCCAGATTCTGGTGCAACTATGGGCTTTTCCGCTATCTTGGATTTTCTAAGCCCACAGCACCAAATGTTGCAGCTTAATAGTCCAAACGTGGGTCAGGACACCCAACAACGCTCACCGTGCCTGCAGTCTGCATCCAGTCTTCTGCCACGCCCACCTCGAATCTGGAGCTCCTAAAACCAAGAGGAAAGAAAAGGACAAGATTAGAAAACAAACTATTTCGGATTCCTCACCTAGTTTTCGGATCCATCTCGCCTCCGGACCTGGAAAGAACATCATTTCTGTACGCGTTGCATGTCCAACTGCCGCGCCGCGCCATACTCACCAGTCCTCGCATCATCTTTCGATTCGGCATCATTTCTTCACCGAACTCCGGCACCTGAGGGACAAAAGAAAACAACGTGAGCCGAGAAATCCAACAAATAAAATGCTTATCATCATAGACTTACCTGATTACCAGCAGAGGCATTATTCTATAACTCTCCACATCTTCATGTGCCGCACCTGCAAAGGGAGAGAAAACAACACGTTAAACACTGGCAACATTTACCGGACGGCGTCTGGTAATACAGACTCTTACCTGAGCGCCAACAACTGCCACAAGGGGTATCTTCTCACGATCTTAGTTGCAAGACAAGGAAGGAAGGGGGGACAAGAGTGAATCATCGTACATATTGATCTCTATACCAAACCTTGCCAGGAACCAATACTATCCAGAACTCTCCCACGCCTTCAAACCAGTGAAGTAACTGGCATCAACGCGCCCCTGCAACCCACGCAGGATGGAGAGCTCATCATTTAAATACATAAGGTGAGGTTCCTAAAAGGGGATATCGGAGGTAACAAAAAGGGAGAACGAGAACAGTGGGTGGGAGCTATCACTCATATGCACAGGTGGCTAAATCCCTTTCTCCACTTGCAGGAGAATACTTCTACGGATCAAGCAGACGAGATTAGGCGGGCCAGTCCAGACAGTCATCTCGGCACTACGCATTATGATGGTGGAGACCGCAGCTGTCTGGGTCCGATCGACGCCTCTGTGGGAACCAGGTGAGCGTAACAGTTACTACCAGTCCCATCCTGATCTTTTACATTAATCATCTCCCAATAAACACCAGTCAGGTACAGGGACAAAGAAAAGACACACCAGAGCCATACACCCTCTCTTTATTGAATCTTACACACCCAAAAATCACTTTGGTGCTGGGACGAGGAAGAGGCAAACACTGAGGAAAGACTGAAGAAAGACTGTTGGTTTGACAAGGAGTGGTCTAGTCTTTCTGAAACCTTAATTGTTGGGGGGGAACTTAAATTGAGGAAACAATGGCAAGAGACATACTTCAGTTTTCTCTTGGAAACACAGCAGGACACAGGAGAGGCAGAGACCTAGAGACGCTGCAGCAGCAGAGGAGCGGGAACCAGAGAGGCGCCAGGTTGAGACTAGCAGGTGAGCCGGGAGAAGCAGAACCGACATCTTGGAATGCTACAGAGACGCCGGGAGCAGAGAGAAGCACCGTGGGCATTCACAGCTGCAGGAACACAAGGACAGTGCTTAGCAGTGCTCCAGGGAAGGCAGCGAGATGAAGCAAAGTCGTTTCGAAGGGAATCAGAGGCTGGTGAGGCGACGGACCAGCCCCACACCAAAGCCAACAGAGACACGACTGGAAACCAGCAAGTCTGCCCAGAAGGCAAGGGGGCCCAGGGGCGTGTCAATTGCACAGAGGAAGCTAAGAAAACAAATACATTGTTCCAAGAACAGGGGACAGAGGAATTTTAAAGAAGCATTGCCAAAAGTCAACCAGATATCATTAAGTAATACTGAGAGGAATGAATGGTTGTGATGAACATTGTCAAGAGTCAAACAAGCCTTGCCAAGCCGTAAGCAAGCATTGCCAGATATCAATAAGTATTACTGAAAGAAACTAATTGTTGAGAAACGAAAACCTCTATACAAGAGTAAAATACGAAGAAACCTGTAAAAGGGCGCTAGATGCTTCGGTCAAGTGAATTGTAACAGCGACATTTTCCTGGCAGGAGTGTGTACTGGGAAGTTTATGATGGCTTGCACAAAAGAACTATAACAGAAACTAAGTTTCCCGGCAAGAGAGTGTACTGGGAAGCCTAAGATATTTTTTGCCAGCAAAAATTAGTTAAGTGAATGGTGGCAAAACAAGCAATAATAAAGCATCAAAGGCATGTGTTGAAACTGTGACATGAAGCAGACACAAGTAAGGTTGGTCGGTTGCATGACCTGTAATGTGTGGACCGTGTGGTCCGACAACTGAGCCTAGACAGAGTACACCCAGCTAAGGACAGCCACTTTTTGACTGAACCAAGGATGACATATGTGAACTGAAATTGAGGAACTGAACTTAATTGAAAGATAACCAAACCTGAAGTGCTGTGAAGTATCCCAAGGAATTACGTTTTTTTGGAAACATTTAGAGGGCTGGAATATGCGCTGAACTTTTATTTTGAACACTTCTCATTTGATGCCGGCATCCCTACACATTGTATACACTTATATGTGAGGGCAATAACAGGTTTTGGACAGGCAAACATTTTGCTTTGGACTTCTTCACACAAACTATCAGTTTTATTTAGGTAGGGAAATGCTACTTTAGCATAGGGCAAGTTAGGCCTTTTTCCAACCCTCCTTTTTAGTTAATAAAAGTTTATAGCCCAACTCTAGTCTACTTCATGATGCCTTTACAGAACCCGGAATCCACAATGTCCAATGCCACCATAATGGCATGGTTGGTCCGAGGCCACCTCACCTTTTCAGACAGGGCCAGCACCTGGACCTTCTTGTCCTCCTGCAGGAAGCCTAAAATGGGCCAGAGCTTATACCAGAGCTCCCTGTTGTAGCGAGACAGGATGGCCAAGGCATTGGCGTCCATGACGGTGGAGGCCGCGGTGTAAATGATGCACTTACCCATCACATCAAGCTTCTTCCCCTCCTGGTCCAGGGGCACCATGGAAGACGATGGTGAATACAATGAGTGCTTCCTGGCTGCGGCAGAATACACAGATTGGAGAAGGCTGCAATCTCAAGAACCTAGGAGCAGAGTCTGGGACTCTGTACTTCTTCTCCAGCCTCTCTCTTGTGCGGTGCAGTACTTGACATCTTCATCAGGGCCAAACCTTCGTCCCAGGCATCATCCAACAGAGGGATAGACATGACAGTCTTCCGTGAGGACTCAGCCCTGGAAGAGAAACCCCTCTTTCCTCTTCTCCTCTGGCACCCAATTAAAGATAGCTGAGGTCCTCAAAATCATGGTGTGAAAAGAGCCAACCTCATCTGGGGGCAAGGCCCTGGAGGGGTCGTTGGCATGCAGCAGCTCACCATTTGCCGGGACATAGTCATACTTATCGGTATGAGTCACAGTGGTGTCCGTATCAGTACTGGTGGTGGTGAGTGGCGGTTCCTCCACTGCTGGGGTAAAAGGCCAGTGGGGCCGCTGTGTTGGCACTGGCTGACGCTTTGGTCCTGAAGGGTCCTTCAGCCCAGCAGGGCAGGACTTACACCTTAATCCTAGGTGGGCTCGGCCTGGGAGGACTTCTTGCCAGAGGCCTAGGAGGATTGTGGACTGGGCCAGGCACAGGAGCAGCCGACAAGAAGATGTAGAGGGTTGTTTGAATGTCCAAAACCATGTCCCTAGACACCGGCTAGAATTCTCATGGGACCGGCCGGTCGTGGATGAAGCATTACTGCGCCCGGAGGCCAGAGCAGAGGCCTTCCCCAACTTGAGCCACACCACCAACCTGCGATAACAGTCCTCCATCTTCATTGGAAATCCACAGAAAATTTTGCATCCATTCTTGTCATGGTCTGGATGCAGGCAATAAAGGCACTTGAGGTGATGTAGACTTTCTGCAGTCCGCATTTCATGCAGAGTTTGAAGAGACTACTACTTCTCGGACATGGTCGAGATGCGAAGTAGGCCCAAGCCTGAGCCTTCAAAAATACCAACATACTGGAAAAGCAAGATGAGAGGACTCCCACCACTGACATGTGTGATACAAATCTGAAGATGGCCACCATGGGTGGAGCTTAGGGAGACGACACTCATTGGATGGGGGCAGTATGACCCAAAGGACAGTGATTGGTTATAGAGGAGAAATGCAGTTTCCAGGCTAAACAGAATCTGCTTTTCTTTTTTACCCAGGATTCCCAGCCTGACTGGGATTATTCATGAGCATGCGATTCCATGCCAGACCCCATGCTTGAGAAACATATGCTTAAACGATCTTATGGAAGCCTTAACTACCCAAGATCTGACAGAGATATGCAAACGTAAAATTGGCATTCTGCTTTATGTAGACTATTCTTTCTTGGTCAAGTGCATGCCCATTGTGCTTTATCAACTTTTGACCAAAACACAGGCAACACCAGTGATGGTAAGGGGCAGTAATCTGACACCCAAATTGGTGGACAGTCCAGTTATTAGCCCAAATCTGCATCAGATACACCCAGGGACAACAGCCAATCCAAACCCTGACCCAAAATAATTGCATGTGCAGGCCCCAGCTCTGAGAGAAGACAGCATATCAAAGCAGTCAGTCCCTAAGGCTCAGTGTGGGTTGCAGAATGAAGAGGTTCATGTTTGGGGAAGCCTGGAGAGCAGTGAAGGAAGCAGAGCCTGGAAAGATAAATGCAAGTAGAGAGGTGGCAGCAGGGTAGAGCAGTAAGAAGTGGTGAGAGCAAAGAGGAACAAGAGGAGGTGGTGACAGAGGGTGAATATGGGGAGGAGGCGGTGGTAGAAATTAAGGCAGTGATGGAGAAAGTGGTATCAGAGAGAGGGAGAAGACAGGAGGAGGTGGGGAGGATTAAGGGCATGATAGATAATGTGGTAATATCAGGAAGATGGTATGAGGACCCAGGAGTAAAAGTCAGAAAGAGATGGTAGGATTCAAGGGGCAGGAGGAGGTGCTAAAAACCAAAGGGGAAGATAAGGTCATTACATCAGTCATTGGCAGTGACCCAGAGGAGGTAGCATCAGGTGGAGAGTATGATATAGAGAAGATGGAGGGGAATGAAGGAACACCTGAAGGTGGAGGTCGTAGTGAAGGTGGTACATATGAGGTCAGAGGTTTATTATAGAGGTTTCAGTTGACCTAAATATTGCAGCTTATGTAATATTGCGGAGTACAACCAGCTAGTGTGCTGTGTTCTCCTTAGTTAGACCTATTGCCTTGCTCTACAAGAGCTCTTTGTCCAAAATAAGAGAATCTGCCCCAATCCTACAAACAAAAGTGCAAATACCTTTTAAGAAACCACTATTTGCTGCTGAACATAAATGTGTCCATGAACAAGATGGAGCTCTTGTTCTCCAGCATGGGTATTTTACAATGATGCAGATGCTCATGAAAATTCCCCGTCGTCATGCTGGGAATCCTCAGTCATATAAAAAGTAGTTTTGCTTTAAACCTAAAACTGTTTTTCACTTATACAGCCTATTGCTGTCACTTTGGGTCATACTGCCCAAACCAATGACACTCGTCCTTCTAAGCTCCATTCCTGGTGGCCATCTTCAGATTTAGAGGCACATGTGAAGTGGCAGTTGAAACCAAGAAGAGCCACAGATGGGTGTGAGGGGGTGTCCCATGTGAATCCATGTAAGCTACCCAGGCTGGAGAACAGGAGTTACAGGTATGTAGCTCATTCCTTCTCCAGCATAGGATCTTGCATGGATTTACATGCTCATGAATACGATTACACAGCAGTACATAGACAACCACGGGAGGTGACACAGGCTCAACCGAAGCAAAACAATAGTAATACTGAGTAAGAAGGGGTAATCCTCAAATGTACCAACCAGCTTTGTGCAGTGTTTATTGAATACTGACTCACCCGAATAACACAACCAAGTGTTGACAAAAGTTCAGTTTCCAATTAGTATCTCTGGATTTTATTGTTTTATTTATTGCAGTGAGGTGTTCCTTCACACCATTTTTCAAGAGATAGTTCATTCAAAGGTTAATTTCTCTGATTGCCACACTTTTCTCAACACGTGTTTCCCCATTTTTATTTTCAATGGTTCATCAGGAGAGATTATTTTGTTAAAGTGTTCCTGGTTTCACAACTCCAATTATGGTATTTGCATAGTCTTGAACATATTCTCAGTAGTGGCTATGGTTCCCTGTTAAGTAAATCCTTACAATGACTTATAAGTCAATGTATAGCATGGCCATGGTAAGGCAACTGGTGTCCCGTAATTGAACTTTTGTCAGCACTTTATTGAATACTGACTCACCTGAATAACACAACGAACACTGCACAAATCTGGCTGGCGCATTTGAGGATTACCCCTTCTTACTCAGTATTACTATTTGTTTGTGTGGCAGCCACACAATTCAGGACCAACCTCTGCTTGACAACCAGATAACCTAAAGTCTTTATTTGTGGAATCGCCAAGGGACATCTTTGTCAGGCAGCAAAATCTATTTTCTCGAACAAAACAATAGCTCACCTCTGGAACAAACTCACCTCAAACAAGCTGCACAGCACTGTCTGGCCGACACCAGACAACCCTGGATTCCCTGTCGATGCAGTAGAATCTTGTAAAGGTAGGAGTCGACCCCCACGGATCATCCCTGCACATGTTCAGCAGGGGAACACCAGGTAGGAACGCCGTAGTAGCAACCATGGCTCTCGAGGAATGAGCTCTCGGTCCTCCTGGCAACAGCCTGATTACGAGCCGGTAGCAATACATGATACAACCATAGAGCCATCTGGAAATGGAAGCCTTGGAGAGGACTTTCCCCTGCCCCCAATGTACAAATGTCACAAACAACTGAGTTGTGCGAAAATAGTGCACGTGACAAAGTACTTCAAAGCATGAGCTACGTCCAGCGAATGCAAAGTCCTTTCTTCAGGAGGCACAGGATTGGGGAAGAAAGACGGCCAAAACTAAAGGCTTGTTCAAATGAAAGTCTGATGGAATCTTTGGCATGAACGATGGAGGAGTACGCTCTGCATTGCAAAGGCCATTGAAAATGGCCTAAAACTTAAGCTAAATACAGAATCAGGCTGATTTGTTTGACAAAAAAGAAAAGTAAAGGGGCTTCATCGTATTACCCCCATTAAGTATATGAGATTTAAACCCTGGCGGACTGGACCAAGCGGGCAACAGATTGTAAGGCACTCAGCAGCATAGAGCTAGAGAAAGCTACCTAAATAACAGGGGCAGGCAATAGTTATATCAACTAAGTTCAAAAGTCTTAGGAAGGTTAACTAGCCCCTGATGAAGTTCCACTGATTGTTTCAGGAAAGAAAAGATCAAAACATGTTGAGCAAATAAAGGAATTATAGATCTCCTACAAGATGTACAGATCAGTTTGCACATTCAAGGTGGGTCAGAGTTGGTTGCTTATAGCACAATGGCATTTTTGCACACTGCTCTTTAGAATGTATGTTTTTACCATCATGTGGCTTTCAAATGTACTTATGTATTTTACTCTTTTCTGCATATCTGTAACTAGACCGCCAGGTTAACTGGTGATTGATTATGAAATCATTCTTGATTATTAAACTTTGTAAGTAATTATTTGTTTCTGCAAGTGCTTGACTTGTCCAATACTAGCAGTCCAGGTGGGTTTCGTATATTTAGAAGTGTGTTTCACCAAGGACATCCTACCTGATGCTTACCAAATTCCCTGGTATCTTTCACAGTATAATCAAGTTTCTAGTATGGCTGCTAATTTATGAGCTACTATAG
The DNA here is from genome assembly GCF_040938575.1 of Ambystoma mexicanum. Taxonomy (NCBI): domain Eukaryota; kingdom Metazoa; phylum Chordata; class Amphibia; order Caudata; family Ambystomatidae; genus Ambystoma; species Ambystoma mexicanum. The sequence continues at coordinate 322,084,541 of NC_090939.1, read as the reverse complement.
TGCAACTATACTCCTGGAATAACTAAACCACAGCAAACATGGCAGCAGATAAATGCCTAAGCTACAATGACCAGTATGTCACTGAACTACTAGCAAATACCTCACTATTTTGCAACAGTATAGACCCCCAACACACCCACGAGCCTCACAGATTGGGCTAATACAAATGAAAAAGAGATAAGAACCGAGCTTCATGGCTCGATTTTATTAGAATACCTAAGAAATGACACAAGTCCAGATTATTCCTGGATAACTAAGAATTTAGATTACAATGGATCTACATAAACAAATGTGGGCGTGATTGGAAGATCATGATAATCGACACAGCAAATGGAATGTCAGAAGAAATACTGATTGAACTAGTGAAATAAAAAGATGACATCAAGAAACTGGTACCCTTGGAAGTCTTTAAGAAATGGCTGAACGAGATCAAGATTGAAATGACAGAATTTAAAGATTGTACAACAGAAAGGATCTGGAGACATCTAAATAACTTCAGGGATGTCATTTGGGCATTGCCAGGGGTCGCAGCTGCAACCCCTGAGGTCTCCCTTGCTACCCCTAAAACAGAAAAAAAGTTTTTCTAATGGTAGCTCATGGGCTGTGGCCAGTGCCATGTGGCTCTTAGTTTTTGAAGTGGCTGGCATTCCTGTTCAGACCTCTTAAAAAAACAGTGGGTTCCACAAGTGTAACACTTTCAGCAGTGACCCTAAATAAGAAAGAATAGGAATAACATAATTTGTCTTTCTGGAATTCTAATCAAAAGACTATCAAGGGTTTGCCTAGTCTTCCAGTGGTACTCAGGCAATCATAAACATCAACAACCAAGTGTACCTCTGGGATACATATTCAAAAGGCTACCTATGGGACAAGTCATAAATTTAGACTGTCCTTATTTCGTGCTGGGTCTCAAGTCCATAGATCCAAGAGAAATCCACACATCTGCACTCTACGTATCCTTGTAATTCGAACAAAGAAAAATGAGTGCATGTGTGACTTGAAACACTAAAATAGGTGCTGTATGCCAAAGGCTAAGAGGTGATCAAGTGAGTATTGATGGAGAGAGATCCAGTACGAACAGGTAAATGCTCTTTACCTAGACAGTGGTCTGTAAATTTGAAGTGACTTTATTGTTCATCTGTACTCGTATCAATCAGACAATAGCTAACAGAGAAAATTAAGCTTCAGTAAGCTTCGGTAGGCTGGCACTTTAGGAAAAGGGCCAGCCTTTTTTAAAGAAAGGATCATTCAATATATACTGCCAAGATCGTTAAGATCAGAAGCACAGTCTCAGATCAAATGCCGAGTATTCGAACGCTTATTGGCCTGGGCAGATCCTTCCCTGTGAAGGTAGCTCAAAATTGGAACAGCCTTCCAATTGAGCTTAAGCTTGAAAGAAACAACAGTGTCAGGAAAAAAAGCTGAAAACGCACCTTTTTAAATGAATAGCAACAAGAGTAGTTTCAGATTTTTAAAATCTAAATATTTGTCCAGCGTTACGTATAAGAAAAACGTCTTTGTCTCTTTGGGCACCCTGATGTTTGTGGGCTGCGGCGCGGTATAAATACGTAAATAAAATCCTGAAATGCCTCAGGGATATGGTGGGCTCAGTGATCTCCCTTCAGGAGATCCACTTGGTCCCAGCCAATGTCCACTGCCTAAGGAACAAAGCCTTCCTGAAACAGTATCTGGCATCCAGCTGCTCCAAATGAGGGGGCACAGCGATTCTACTGACCAGAGGAGTCCTGTTCACGGAATTGGAGGTTCTCAAGAGCTCCGAAGGGTGCTATATTGCTGTGAAAGGCAAGCTGTTTGGCCAGCTTTACACCTTAGTCTCGGTCTTTAACCACAACGAGAAACTAGAGGCCTTCTACCAAGACTTCAAAACAGACCTCCCATTCCTTCAAGGCCACATAATGACGGGAGGGGACTTCAACGGGGTCCCAGACCCACTGATGGACACATATCACTAACCAGAACCAAGGGACTTCAAAATTGCCCTGGCTCTGCTTCACCCCTTCAAAGCCTGTGGAGTTGTACACGACTGGAGAGTTTTACACCCAGACACAAAAGACTTTTCCTTCTACTCACAGGTACACCACACCTCCTCCTGCATCGACCTACTGCTCGTTAGCCCCCAGCTGCTCTCTTTCACAGATGACAGTAATAGGGGTAAAAGTAATCTCTGACCATGCCCCAGTAATCCTGACATCGCGGGTGTACAACCCAGACCCTCCGGCAAAACCTCAATGGTCCCTCTAAAATCCGCTATTAAGTGATCTGTTACTACGGGATACACTGACTACAGCTATCCCAATTACTTCGTAGAACATCGCATCGGGCCACGACAATAGGCCACGAGATGGGAAGTAATGAAAGCGGTTATAAAGGGGAGCTAATAGCCCACACAGCCTACCAAAAGCTTAAAATTACAAGAATACCTAGAAAAGCTCTACGTCTCACCCGCAGCAAGCTCAAAGCGCACTACACAGAAGGAACAGCTCAAACCCTCAGCAGAACCAAGCAAAGCTACTACGCCAACAGCGACAAAGCCAACAAATTCTTTGTTAGAAAATTGGCAAAAGCCCACGCACAAAAACATATTGCAGGCATGAAGGACACTAAGGGGGCAACTCAATATGCCTCTCAGCGATCAACAGAAACAATACATTGTGAAAGCTGCACTTTCCTTCCTCTCAGAAACAGACAGGCAATCCCTAGACTTGCCGATCTCAAACAAGGAGATAGACACTGTAATACAGTCCCTAAAAACCCAGCGCACAGGCCCTGATGGCTTTTCGCCCACATTTTACAAACTTTTCAAAGCCTCCCTGATAAACCCACTAACTGACCTCTTCAATTCTTTACGAGACAGGAACGACAACGCCATACATGAAAGAATCAACCATCATACTCTTATTGAACCCTAGGAAAGATCAGAGAAACTGCACTTCTTAAAGACCCATCTCGCTCTTCTAAACATAGATGTGAATATATACTCCAGTGTACTTGCAAACAGACTAGCAAAAATTCTCCCGGAATTTATTGACACAGACCAAACAGGTTTTTTACTGGGAAGAAGCACTGGGGACAACATCCGGTGGGCAATTAATCAAGTAGAGGTGATGTCAACGGCACACAGTGAGATGGCACTACTATCCCTGGATGCTACAAAAGCTTTCAACAAAGTAGATTGGTCGTTCATGAGCCTGTTCCTGGAAGCATTCCACTTTGGCACTCCCTTCGCAAAATGATACTAGCCAACTACATATCCCCGAGAACATCCATGAAATTGAACCAGACACGCTCAACCGCAATTCCACTCTCATACGGGACAAGACAAGGATGCCCCCTGCCCCCACTTATCTCCGCCGTAATAATAGAACCTTTACCCCATAGAATCTGCAATATCCCGGCCATCCGAGGAGTGAACATAAGAGGTGAACAATACAAGGTCTCCATCTACGCAGACGACGTAATGCTCTCGCTTGCAGATAGCGTCTCTTCCCTAAACACTGTGGCATGGTCAGTACCCACCCACCCCCACAAAATGGGCAGTCAGAGCAAGCCAGATGCCCTCCTCCATTAAGCTCCATACTACATTCCTCAGGGCCTGCACACAAGCATTTGACGACCATCCTCTCCTTAACTAAAACATCTTGGGCGTGGGCTATGAAAGAAGGACATCCCCCCAGAGGGCTGAGCCCAAACTCTACAGTCCTACAAAACCCAGACTTAACCCCAGGCCTAGTAGCGGCTAACTAACAACTGGAAACGAGGAGGGCTAAAGACAATTTCACAATCATACAAGAGCGGCAACCCTCTAACTTTTGAGGAATGCAAAGCCAAATATACCCTACAGGAAACAGACAGGTTTCCGTACACACAGATTCACCATTGGATTTCCCAACCGCAAATTAAACGGAAGCCACTAGGACACTTCGCCCCATAGAACTAGCACTACAGAAAGACCTTGCAAGAGGCCTCATCTCGAGGCTATATAAACCATTACAAGAAGACATGCTGATCGCACATCCCCGTTACATGGCCTAATGGGAAAAGGACCTGGGTACTCAATAGAAGACCACAAATGGATCAACATCTGGTCAAGGAACGGTAAAGCCACAAGATGCGTTTCAGACAAAGACTGCACTTAAATTGCTCTATTAGTACTACCCTCCGGAGCGCCTGCACCATTTTAGGAGCATGCAGGGTGCTGGAGACAGTTTGGGGCACGAGGAACATACCTTCACATGTGGTGGGACTGTCCAGTGGTGAAAAAAGTCTGGGAAGAGGTGCTCCAGACCATTGAATGAATCACGCACCATAGCCTGCCAATGGATCCAGGGGAGATCTTCCTGGGAGCCCCACAGACAACTTCCTAAAGAAAGGACTAACAGCGCGATTGGTAATCCAGCTCCTCATGGCAGCGCGAAAATCACCTTAGCCTGGAAGTGGAAATCACACGCGGTCCCCCTCATACCCCCTGATACCACTGTGGTGGATAAAGGTCTGGGACATCTTAGTAGCAGAAAAAGTCACAGCAGCAAAAGAAGGCACTCAGCACCACTTTACAGACTGTTGGTCCCCCATGCTGAAATATGACCGTGAATTCCAAGCACTCACCTTTCAAACAAAACTGGCGAAACTAGCCCTGCACCCCTGCACCCCTCAGAGATGTGGGACCCGAATGGCAGACCGACAAGAGAGACGCTTAGGGGACTGGGCGGGGGATTAATTCTGATAAAACTTCAATATTGTCTTATCACACAATTATGTAAGTATTCTGTCGCAACCAGCTTTAAATAAAGTTGTTAAAAAAAACGAACCCTGCACTCGAGAAGTGCAACACTTTTTTTGGAGGAAAGAATATCAATCCAGAGGAGCACCACACATCCACATGCTTTTGTGGATAAAAGAGGCTCCCAAATTTGGCCATGACAGTGACGCCACTGTTTTACAGTTTATTGAAAAATACATAACCTGTAACATCCCCTCAGAAACCATAGACTGTGACCTACGTACACAAATCTTACGCTTCCAAAAACATAAGTGTGACAAATACTGCCAACGTAGATATAATAACAAAGATCAATACTCTACCAAATGGCTCCTTGGCTTCCCAAAAAAGACCAAGTAAATAGCGTCATGTCTCCTGTTATGCACAGTGTAAAAGGCAAATCCCTTAACACATACAACATTAAAAAGGGACAAAGCATCCAAGTACATCAATGATTACAAGGCAATCATTGCCCTCTTGTGGAATGCAAACAGAGCTACAGTAAATTGCAGACAATTCCACTTTAGTTGTAAGTTATGTCACAGGCTCACCAAAGCTGAGAAAACAGAGCTAAAAGACCTCTGGGATGATAGATCTGACAAAACACCATCACAAAACTGTACAGCTTCAGTATCAAAATGCTCTCCCATAGAAAATGCGGGTGCTACAAGGCTGCAGACCGTGTAACAGGTATAGCCTTACATGGCAAATCTGGACACATTGTCCTACTATACATTGGTCCAGCTTCATCCCGAAAAGGAGTACCAAGAGATAGAAACAATAGCCACAAATGATCCCAACAGCTAGGACATTTTCAAAACCATTTAATTGACAATTACTACCCAAACAGAAGTACTGCTTTAGAAAATGTGTGTGTACGATGTATCCCAAAACTACTCTGAAAAAACAATGTCACACCAGATGAGACAAATGGCAAATATTCAGTCTCAACTTGTGAAGGAAACCTAGAAAAACTTTCCAAACCCAGACTAATCATATAAAGTTATCATTTAAAGCTGCACAACATAGAGAACTGTATTACATGGCCCGACTGCAATATTTTAAACCTTGGAGAAAAGAACAATTATTAGGTGATTGAATCATTTGAAACTGCATTCAAAGAAAATGAAAGCAGTATAACAAATGCCAATTTCAAACAATACAAATAAATGTTGGACAATGAACATCAACAAGAGGAAGAAATTGAAGCACAACTAGATAGACACACTCCGGAGTGCAGTCAACCTTCCCTTAAAGGAAGTCAAGAACCACTTGGAGACCCACACATTCTAAATGAAGCAGAAACAGCCCTTACTGAGGTGCCCTTATGGACACATTATTCCAACAGTTTTTCAGAAAGCATTTCAAAACTCATTCCAGAACATTTTTCGAACAACATTACAAGAAGCAATTCAAAAAACATTTGGCATGTGCTGTCCGTGGAGAGAAAGGCTCCCCTACATTTTCAGGGAGCAGCCCACATGGTGTAGAATTGTTGCAGGCCACGCTGCATAATAAGTCAATAAGGCACGCAGGCTGGCGCCTTCCACATAGCCCTGAAGAATGTGTCTATCTACAATTTACCACAGAAACCGGTTGGCTTTAGAACACTCTAACCTAGTGTCAATCAACAACTTCACAGGTTAAGACTGTTCCTGTTTCTTTTAATTCCCCCGAAAAAACTGAGCGAAATATAGTATCTAAACTCTAAAATAGAGGAATCTAACGAAGAATTGTATTTTAAACCTGCACCTGCTAAACCAAGAAACCCTAATAAAGAAATGTCTTCATTTGAATACCAGCTGACACATGCCTAGTACTTTGTTACCTAGCATGTGCCTTTTAACACCACAAAGTCCATCAAAACAAGATTGAGAGAAAGACCACGCACGCTGGCTCTCTTTAAACTTTTACAATCAATTAACCTGTGTGGTTTATTCAGTGTGAAAATATAGTTGGGTAACCCACAGTTGGAAATCCCCGAACAGTCCCTCCTCTCGTGTTTTTGCAACCTATTTTCAAAACATTAGGACACAAACATTGCTGCAATACACTTGGCAGCATGGGAAATGTAAATCTGTCAACATTGTCAGTACAGAGAACTAACTCAAACGGTGAACTCACCTATGTTAACCTATGTTAACATTTTAAAAAGCATTAGAACTGGTCTGCTTACAAAAGATGCGAAATCCATCTTAAATAGAAGACTAATCCATGAACACCTGATGTCATGGAAAAATGAACTCAACAAAATCTAAAATGCATGCAATTCAATGAGACTAATGTTAAAAAAAGAAATGCAATCCATACTGCAAATGGGCTCCACAGACAAACTAGCATGACACTCCCTGTGTGCCATCAAGCGACTGCACGACTAAATACCTTAGAAAAATGTATCTCCAAAACAGCTGGATTGGAGAAAATATTAACTTTGGCCTAAAGAGCAGAGTCATCCTAAAATATAACCTAGATGTGGTACAAGGTTTAGTTAATTAAGCAATTGGTACAGTTGTTAGCTTCCAAACATATTCACATGACAAAACCCACATATCACTAATTAGGTTTTACCTACTTTTTGACCATTTTTAAAAAAATGACTGGACAGATTTACACAAAACTTTACAAAAGCACATTTTTGGGACACTGATCCTGCCGCAAATTTGGCAAAAATCTGTCCAGCAGTTGAGACTGTAGACGTGAGCAAATTTTTTTTCTTTTTTCTCCATTGTGTCTATGGAAAATTACACATTTTGGTACCCCCCTATAACTTTGCCCCCCCTGGACAAAATCTCACTAATCTTTACGGAACCAATCCCAGGGGACCATATACTTTGTTTGCAAAGTTTGATAAGGATTCTTCCAGTGGGGGTAAAGTTATGAATCTTTTGATTCGAGCAACGGTTCTGTCTGAAATTTTGGAAGTGATTAAAAACCTGTGGGCACCCCCCCTAGGCTGCAAAGTTACGTAAGGATTTGTTACAAAATTAGAAAGGGAAGCATAAACAATAATTTTCTTGTTGAAAAGTGCAGCCTACTTCCCTTTCATTTTCCCATAAACAAGGTACATTTTTGCCAAAGTGCACAGCCTCAACAGCTGGATGGATTAGGACCAGGTCCGAAACAATTTGGGCACAAAGCGTGGGCTCGTATCCATTCATGGTTTGGGGTTATTCTGTGCAGCAGTTTTTTAAATATTTGACAGAGAAGGGGGTGCCCCTTGCCCAAAAACAGATATAGATATTTAGGGGATTGAGCCGATATCTGTACTTCTCAGACTTAACAATTTTGGAAAAACTTGGAACCAACGCATTCCCCGCAATCCAAAACCATTTTAATATAAATATAAATTAAATATAAATATAAATTCCACGAAAATGATTCCCATTTTAATATAAAATCTCTCGAACCTAGGTCCATGTTAATATTTAGTTTCTCACAAAAAGACAGCAACCAAAACAGCCAACTGTCTCCAGTTAGACACACAGTTTTCAAACCAGCCATAATATCTTCAGTCTTTCTCAGTTTCCACGAAAATGATTCCTAGTTTGAATATTCTAATAGTTTGTATGAGCAGGGTGTGTTTGATGTGGGCGTTTAGAGGTTATTGATTGGTTAATGTTACTGTTCCACTGTTTCCAACACTGGCAGTACTGGAACACTATTTGAAGAGTTATTAAAAATACTAGCAACGTTTAGAGAGGAGGCTTTTCATGAAGTGTCTACAGATGGGCTGCTCCTATCACTAGCAGTACCATTTGGATGAGCGAGATGCCTTCCCAGGATCTTTTCTTTCAGATGCAATGCATCTACGGGAAGTCTTCATCCACCATCCTGGGGTACTAATAGTGTCTTTATTCGGTTGAAGACACACTGGTATTTCGCAACTGAAAAAAGAAAAGAAATAAAAAGATGTCCGCCATGGAATGGGATAAAAAGTCCATTCATCCTTTCGATGGTGGCCATTTAAAACAGTTTAAAAAAAACCTTAACAATCATGGCCACCATGGACCGGGAGAAGGGACAACATAGTCTTTTCCCTTTCCACTATGGGCATTAAATGGATAAAAAAGAAAACAGCTGCTATGGAAAGGGAGAATGGAGTACATGTAGTTCCTTCCCCCCTTTCCATGGCAGCCACTCACAGAACAAACACCAAAGGATGTAGTGTCCACCAGTGCCTTACCTGGATGCCAAGAACCCGGTGAGGGCCAATTAGATTGCAAGAATCCGATTATCCCTTGTCGGATACTAATTGTACTTTAAACTGTCTACTTGGATAACATTACAAAAATGAACACATTCAAGACAGTGTAAATGCAAAACTGTTATGTTATCCGATTACCTATTACGAACAGGTGCGAAGACGTGTAGCTGCATCAATGCAGCTTTCAGAGTGATTGGGCCCTTCTTCAACTTGGCTACAGCAAGATTGATTTAGGTAATTGGTCAATAATTTAGGTGCGAACATGTCTGCGTTTCGGCATACCTGTGCGTATGGAAAACCCATTCTGGTTCGCTATATTGTGTAACAGCAGTTGAACCCCACTCCCAAGCACCCCATTCCTGTTTTCTGTCACTGCTTTTTGTGTCATGGTGGGGTAACTTCTTTGTAAGCCTTCAGGAACTTTTAAAAGCAGTACCTTGATTTATCATTTTTTTTACCTTTCTTCTTCCTATACCTTTTGTATGTTATCATTTTTGGTATTTTAGCTTGTGTAGATATATATATGGGCAGTAGTATTCTAGAAGTGTATTTTAAGATATATTGAGTATAGTCTTTGTAGACAATTACGGTAACACTTTAATAACTTTCTATTCATTAACATTACATAACAATGCAAGCACTTAAAAGTTAAGCACATAGGTAAACAGTTTGTTATGAACATGTTTATTTAGGGGGAATGTGGTTGCAGTTTCTTTTTATTTTACTATGTAGACATGATACATCGTTTTCATTGACCCAATTGTCTGTATTATTGATGTCAATTATGTATGGAATAACAAAACCCTTGAAATTCAAGGAAAAACGTTAGCTGCAGGGACATCAAGGCGAGAACTTAATGCAACCTAAACCTTACGCCCCTGTTGCACAGCCTATGACCACAATGATCATATCACATCACTGATGACATCACTAATCACATCAATTGAAGGAATGTGTTATCGCATGACCCAATTGTTCAATCATCATTATGCGGGATTTCAATTGTGATTGCTCAGAAAGTCTCAAACTTAATACAGGCTCCATGTCCTGCCCTGCGATTTCTATAAGTAGTCCAATTGGGGTCTGTTTTTTTCTGAATTAACCCTTCAGCAATTGGTGGCAAGCATTGGAGCTACTGCTCCTAGATTTACTTGGCATACAGGCAACCTCCATTCTAGAATTGATTTGTCTATGCATCGTCATCAGTTAAGGCAGTTAAGGCTTTCTCAAATCCGGGCATTTCCTAGAGTATCGCGGTCCAAGCGTCAGACAGGCAGTCTAACTGACTCGACGGTTGGAGCACAAATTGGATTTTTTTCAGCATATGGGATTTGACCCCAATTACTAATTGGACTGCAGTAAAGCAGACTATCGGGACTGTGATACTCTAGGAAATGCCCGGATTTGAGAAAGGCAAAGTAATGCCGAAACATGCGTCATCCAAAAGGGCCTAGAATTATCACAAAAATCAAAAATCTACACGCAGACTGACGAATGCTTTAATTTATTTGTTGGGAATAGCATGAGTCATATATGTCTACTATAAATACAACCATTGAAAGCCCTCACAGTATTATGGAGTCGCATGTTACAGAAGTGTGGGTTACATTGTATGCTGAAATATATAAATTGCTGCAAGCATTTGTTGATGCGACGGATCCATGTGAAGAGATTTTTATACAGGGTCCATGCCCGTGGAAGGAGGATATACCATGGGTCATTGGTAAATTGAACCCATCGAGAATGGCATGTCCAGATGGTATTCCCTCATCGGTTTTGAAAAATGATCCACTCCTTTGGACTCCATTGCTGAAAATTTAATTTGATGCTATATTTACGTCCAATCGTATTCCAATCTCATGGACCCAATCTATTATTCCCATATTCAAAAAAGGTGATCCCCTGGATACTTCCAACTATAGGCCTGTAGCCCTTACTGATGCCTCTTCTAAGGGTTTCACAATATTGGTTCATAGGGACTTGGAAAATGTTATTTAACAGTCACCCCTCCTTTCACGTTTCCAAATCTTTTTCCCGTAAAAGGATGGGGACTCCATTAAATGCGACCATACTGGCCCATCTTTTAAACACAAGCATAGTCAAGCAGGTCCAATCTATATGGCATCTCTTGATACAACATCTGCGTTTGACTGCGCAATCAGATCTGTTTTATGGAAAAAACTATTGAGATATAAAATTCCCTGAATCCGGCACAGCTTGTGGCAGTACTGCATAGCAATACATCTTTTAAAATTCGGATCACTCATCAAGGGGCACTCTGAATGTTCTATGCTCGCGTTCAAAGGGGTTTAGCAGGGATGTACTATGGCATCTACCTTGTTTAACCTATACCTTAGTGATACTGAAACTGTGGAACACTGATAAGATGACACCAGTGAGATAGGGCAGCTTAAGACTGCATTGGTTAGCTTTTGCTGACAACCTTATCTTTTTCAAAGTACAGCATTGGAGCTGCAGGCTAAACCAAATCTCTATTTTCAGTATACAGCAGCAGACAACCTGCAATCAAATAAATCCAAGATCGTAATTTTCTCGAAATCCCACAAAATCAAAACAAATTGGACTATGGGATTGGAGGAAATTGAATGAGTTTAGGAAATGAGGTATCTAAGTTACAACATGTGTAATTCTAAATCCATGGGAATGTGGAAAGACTCCCCATTAGTAAAACTTCAACCTCATCACATATGAAATGTTTATATGCCAGTGTGTGTAAATTATTATTTGTTGAAGATTGAGCCTCTCCTACTACATTGATTAGACATGTGCCTATTAGATCGGGGCGATTATTTGAATTGTTTGCAGGGACTGGTTAGGAAAGAGGTGCTTGGTTTTTTCAAGTTCACTGCTTAATGCCATTTTAGGCATGAAATGGGTTTAAATCATTGGTGATTGCTTCTAAACTTTGAAAAATTTCTAGACCCGCCCCGCAATTCACCATTTGAGGACTTGGGTCTAATGCTGGTGGAATCTTCATCTAAATCTGTTAATTTGTATAGGCAAAGAATGTGTTCTCTCCTTTGTGATATTGATTCAAGTGAGGAGGTACTCATCAACCGTCCCTCTCGTGTAAAAAGTTAAAAACTCTAGTCATGATTGGCTCACTACCATTGAAACCATAGGGACCTATAGTCTATACACGGAATATGCTTTATTCCCTAGGAAGAGGGAACATCTCGGCACATATATAAAGGGATTTCCTTGCAACAATGCACAGGCACTTTACATGCGTTTTCGGCTCAATCAATTCAAAACTAGGAACAGACCAAGAATTGGGCATCATTCAAAGAATCAGGTTTAACTACAAGTTCTCGTTTCTTTAATCACACTGACCATCTGGAAATGCTAAGACATTGGATAATTGACTGGATTAGATTTAGGCTATTTAAATGTGCAGTTCATCTAGAACCAGAGTATGCTCAAAATCGTTTTTGGTCCAGACTTATGTGGGGTAAGAATGTTGCTCAGATTTTAGATTTATCTTGTTTTCTTAGCCTATGCAATGGCAAGATTTGTTTTACTGATGTAATTTTAGGATTCAATGAATTAACTAATGCATCTGTTATTTTGGGTTTATTCTGTGTCTTCTATCTGACATTTTTAAGATGTGTGATTATTAGATGAACTGAAATATTTTTGATGAATTTGTTGCATCTATTTTTTTTTTCTTTTTGCATTTTTTGTAAAGGTTTTAACTAAACCAAATAAAAAAATATAATATAAAAACATTACATTACAACATTAACTGGCATTAAGCATGGCCTTCCAGCCATGGTCAGTGTACATGGCGAAATATATATATATATATATTATATATATTTTAACTTACTTTTATTGGCAGAGGTTTACAGCAAACGCATGTGTCAAAGCAAGTAATACATACACTGAACAACAAAAGTAGAACGGCATTAGTAAGAGCAATGAAGCAAAGTGTGGAAAAAATGTGATCGTCCATGTAGGATAGCAATATTCGAACACTTGACTACTGAGTCGGGGACAAGTCGCTTTCAGAAGTGGTCTCCTCTTGGGCATTGAGGTAACTATTGAATGCTGACCACACAATCCTGGGACGTGAGTGGGCAGGGAGCATAGTGAGGTTCTCTTCCTCGCAATTCCGGGACCATGTGAGCATATTCAACCACTTTTGACAAGTCGGGGGGGGGGGGGTAGGGGGGACTTTTCCAGTTCTGTAGGATACATTTTCTGGTCACTATGCAACTTATGTTCAGAAATTTAGCCATGACTTTATATCGTCGTATCCCCACACACCAAACAGGACCCCCAGAGGGTCGGGGTCGACCACTGCTCCAATGATCTCAGTTAATGTCCCTAGGATTTTCTCCCAAAACTCCCCCAGCACACGGCACGACCAGAACATATGGTGATGGTCAGCATTGTCAGCTTTGCAGCGGGGGCAGGACTGTGTGGTGGTGCGAGCAAACCTAGAGATCCTGAGAAGGGTATAGTACAGCCTGTTCAGCAACTTGTACTGCATGGCCCAGTGGCGAAAATTGAGGGAGACTTTATTGGTATGTGAACACATCTTTCCCACATCCAATCGGTGATCTCGTAACCCAGTTCTGCCACACACTCATCAGATACTCTGGGAGGTTGGGCCGGGGCTCATGCTAGTGCTATTTTATAGAACGAGGAGACCACGCCACGAGTGCCTCCTAAATTGGCAATGTATGCAATCTCCGGGTGTCAGGGGGCTCAACAGGGAAGGTGGGCCACACGGCACAAAACGCAGCGCCCAGCCGGTAGTATTGCAGGGTCTCCAGTGCAGTTCCAGAATGGCTGCGTTTCCAGGTCAGTGGATCTATGAACCTACCCTCAGAGTAAAAGTCTGTCAATGCCTGGTAGCCCAGCGCGCTCCAATGTCGTGCCAAGGCTGTGTCATGTGTTGGTTCAAGTCCAGGAAACCCCCCCTACAGGGAGCCATTTATAGTATGGGTGGGATATCGCCGCAGCATTCAGCAGACGGTCCCAGGCATTCAGAGTAGTTCCAACAGGGTCAACGGGAGAATCGGGTAGATAGTGCAGGTGCAGTATCAGGGAAATTATGTTAACTCTGGCTGCCGCCAGAGTCTTCAACTTGACATGCGGGCGGGCTGAGGAGCCAGGGTACCAGTGAGGGGCATGTTGGGCTTGTGTTGCTATCCAGTATAGTGTTAGATCAGGGGCAGTAAATCCCCCTTTAGCATATGGAAGTGCCATATCTGACCATTTCTTGCGCACCGCAACGGAGTGCCAAACAAACTGTGCACACAATTTATGTAGGTTGGTGAAGTATTTCCCCTCCAGGCCAGATGGAACGTTACTGAAGATGTACAGCAGCTTGGGTAGTAGGACCATCTTGACGAGGGAGAGTTTCCTGGCAAATGACAATGGGAGGGAGCGCCACCGTGCCTTTTTCGACTCGGTCAGCTGTGCTGCGGCCAGATAGTTGTCTGCTAGTAGGGTAGTCTTGGTTAGGGATATCTGGACTCCCAAGTACCTGATCCCATTGGGGGACCAGCAAAGGGGTTATTCAGAGGTTGGTTGGTGAGTAGAGCTGGTCAGCGGAAGGGCCTCAGACTTTGATTGTGAACCCTGAGAAGGACCCTATGTGTGTGACATCTCGTAGTATGGGATTAAGGTGAGTGGAGGGATCTCTTATGTACAATAATACATCATCCGCATAGATAGATATAATCTCAGGGGTGTCGTTCAAACATATTCCCTTGCAAGAATGGCGTGCTCTAATATGGTCTGCCTTAGGCTCGAGCGCCAAGGCGAAAAGGATTGGGGAGAATGGGCAGCCCTGGCGGGTACCTCTGAATGGTGTGAACAGAGTGGAGGTTTGGGAGTTGACCCAGACCCTGGCCACCGGAGAAGTGTACAGTAGTTTAATAGATCGAATCATGTTGGGGCCGATTCCCATTGTTTCCAATACCAGCCACATGCATCTCCATGACACCATATCGAACGCTTTTTGAGCGTTGTGTGACCGCAATGCTGTCAGAGTCCTGGTCAATTCGGGACATCACATTGAACAGCCGCCTAATGATGTGGGAGGTGGATCTTAATTGGACAAAGCCTGCCTGGTCCTCATGAACCAGGTACGGCATGATCGGGAGAAAGCGGTTCGCTATCACCTTAGCAAAGATCTTTGTGTCTAGGTTCATGAGTGAGAGGGGCCTGTCAGAACAGCATTCGTCACTAGGTTTGCCAAGCGTCAGTAGTACCATTCTGACGGATCCCCGGAGGGAGAGAGGGAGGATAGATGTGCGTAGTGACTTATCTCAGACCTCCAACACTTTAGGGGCTAGTGTGGCTATGTATTCCTGATAAAATTCATCTGTGAGCCCATCAGGGTCCGACGCCTTGCTCTTAGGGAGATCAGAGATGGCCTTGACAATCTTAGAATCGGAGAGTCCAGTTGATCTCTGGTCGAGGTTGATATACACGTAGTGGGTATCTGATCAAGGACATCCCTCATCTGTTGTTCACTATGTTCCGGGAGTAAGGAGTACAGGTTTGTGTAGAATTCAGTGAATATATCCAGGATCTGTTGGTCTGCCCATCGTGTGACCCCCTGTTCATCCTTGATGGAAGTGATCTGGGCCTGCCCCCATTCCCTTCTTATTAGAGCTGCCAGTGTTTTCCCGGGTCTGTCCCCCTCGCCATATCTCCGGGCAGCTTGTGGGCGGGTATAGTACTGAATTTCTCTAGTGGCATGTGCGTTCACTAATTAAGGCAAGTTTGGCCAGGTTGGATCCTGCCGAACAGTCTCTCTCTCCAACTCGTGTAATTTGGATTTGGAGCGACTGAGGTCCGCCCTTATGGTTTTCAACACTCCTGCCTCCCTAGATAAGGACATTCCTCTGATATATGCCTTGAAGGCGTCCCACCGGACACCTACACAGATGGCCTGGGATGTGTTGCACTCAAAGAAGGACTCAATATCTGCCAATATGTCCGCCTTGAACACAATGTCCCTAAGGGCCGCAGACTTAAAGCGCCATGTAGAGAAATTCAGGGAGGGTGCTCCTAGTTCTATCGATAGGGTGATTGGGGCATGATCAGATAGTGTACGGGTCAGGATCTGTGCTCCCTCCCCCCGGCCCATTACTTTGGTGGATACTAGGAACAGATCAATTCTGGAGGAGCTATCGTGAATTGAAGAGTAGTGGGCATATTCCCGCAGTTGTGGGTGTAGTGTTCTCCAGGCACCTTGTATATTAAGTGTAATGCTGTGTTTGTGTAGTCTGCACGCTGCCCCCGACAGTGGTCTAGGTGTTGTGCCCGTCCTGTCTAGGCTGGTGTCTAGTATTAGGTTCATGTCGCCCCCACAGATAATCTGGACACCCACGTATCCCAACAGTATCGAGGCCACAGTGTCGAAAAAGTCGGGGGTATTGACATAAAGACCGTAGGTGTTAACAAGAAGGTATTCACCATTTACTATTGTACAGTGCAATACAACATATCTACCTTCGGGATTGATATAGCTCTTATGCAGTATGAATTTAACAGATTTGTGGATCAGTGTCAGCACGCCTCTGGCCTGGGTGTAATAGGAAGTGTATCATCTGTTGGGTCCCCATGTTGGTGCCATGCTCCCGGCCAATCGGCCATCAGAATGTGTTTCTTGCAGCAGCAAAATCTTACTACCATGTCTATGAGCATACGCCATAATTTTGCGAGCTTTAGTGTGGTTACTCAAGCCCCGGACATTCCATGACATTACAGTGGTGGGCATCTCAACTGTCTAGGGTACATCACAGTTCATTTGTCATGGTACATGTTCACAGTTCGTACATTCACTCCTGAAGTGCTCCAACATAATGCAGTAAGCTGGTCTACCTCTGCCTTTTCCAGCATAACTCCCCAAAACAGTACCTCCCCCCTCCCCACCGACAATAACTGACATCTGCTTGCACCAAAATACTTGCAGACCCCCCCCCCCCCAACTTGGTTCGATGGCTCCAATGGCTCAACAGGGGCCAACAATCGAGAACCCTTCCAACTTAACCATTGCAATCGCAGTGGGGCACGCTGTTGCCGCACAATCAACTAAATAGGAGAAATGAAGAACTACAACAAAACCTAGAGCTACGGTGTACATACCCATCAAACTTTACCATATGCCAGCATATACAGAAAGCATAACTGGGTTTGGTCTAAGAGTCTCAACCACCATAAGGGTTAATTGTCAGACCAGGGGTGGAGCCCTGTATCCCCACAGCACGAGGCATGGGGATGTGGTAGTCGATGAGTGGTTTGAAAAGGGGGCTGATATCACAAACCTCAGTCAGTTAGCACCACACAATTTGTCATGGGTAAAGCTGGCATAGTAGGCAGTACCATCACATTAATGAATGAATATTAGTAAGCCTATATTGGCATTGTAGTGAACGAGCAAGGTGTCACTCAGTCACTGTGCATGGGGTCTTCAACTGCAGCATGGGGAGTTATCTGCACCTCTATAAATTTCACTGCCTCTTCTGGGACAGTAAAGTAGTACAGTTTTTCTTATAAGGTGAATTTGAGTCTTGCAGGGAATAGCATTGCATAGGGGATGTTGAGCTCTCTCAACAATTTCTTAACACTGAGAAATTGGCGTCGTTCCTACTGTACTCCGACCGAGAAATCAGGGAAGATCCTAATTATGTGGGAGCCAAGGCGTAGTTCACCTTATTCCCGCGACAGGTGGAGAATCAGATCCCCGTCTCTATAATTAAGGATCCTGGCGATAACAGGTCTCGGGAAGTCACCAGGCTTGGGCCGTGGAGATAGGGCCCGATGGGCTCTCTCAACAATGAAAAAGGGGGATAGGTTGGGATTGTCAAGTAGTTCCTTAAGCAAGTTTTCAAGTGCCAGTTCCATACGACCCTTAATAGCATTCTCTGGGACCCCCCAATGATCCGGACATTGTTCCTGTGGGATCGGGATTCTAAGTCCTCACATTTTGCCTTCACGGCTTTCATGTCACGGGTCAGGGAAGCCACAGTGTCCTGAAGGGCATGTAGCCCGTCCTTGTTGGCGGCAATTCTGGCTTCAGCTACCATGATCCTGGTCCCTGCCTGGTCAACCCTCGACCTTAATGACGCAACATTTGCATTGATGTCCAGTTTTTCATGAAAGGAGGCAAAGTTCTTGGCCATGGATTCCATCAATACAGTGAGGTCCGGGGTCGGTGTGACAGAACGCGAGTCGGGTTCATCTAGATCTGGCGAGGCATGCTCCGGTTCTGGTCTCAAGGCTGCCTAAGCAAACTTATCCATGGCACCCACTTTGCCCACCCCACGGGATTGGTTAGACATGGTGAGGAGCGTGATGTGGAGTGGACAGGCACCAGATATTGGTATATGAATAGCCTCTTGATCCAGAGCGGTGGCGCGATATGGGTGTGCCAGGGGATAATGAAGGACCAGAGCAGGGGGACAGGGTGGCAGCAGGGGCACAGCTGTGCTGGTCAGCAGTGAGGATGAGGTATGGCGTCCGCTGTTTCCAGGTGGTCAAGGCAGCGTCCAAGATTGAATGGATAGAGGCTGATGGAGACAGGGGAAACAGGTGAAACAGAGGTGATCAGGAGGTGGTGTGCATGCTGCCTGTTTGCCGCAGCCAAGGTGCGGTTATTCGAGGTCGTGGTTGATCGGGGTCCGAGAGGCTCGCACCAGGGTGTCAAATCACTGAAGAATTGAGGAAGAGAGTAGTGTAAATAGCACAGAGCAGTTTCCTCCCAGGCTATTCAGCCATATATCAAGAGCTCCAATCAAGAAGTCCGCTAGATCAACTCGGGGGCTAATGTACCATTCAAAGGATACCCCAGCGTGCAGGTAAGTCCTGCAGGGTGACGTGAGGGCCGGTGTCCAAAGGCCCTGGGATCAAGGCCTGTAGTGAGACCAAACATTGTCCATGGAGGCAAGCAGTCCACCAGGGGACACTGTGGCTGGGCACAGGGGAGCCAGAAGGCCCCATAGGAGATGTGTAAGGCCAGTGCATGGCTAGTGTAAAGGCGCCGGCAGCACGCAGGTGCCACCACCCCCCCAGCCCCTCACCTGTGGCAATGATGCAAAAGGATCCAGTCCGGGTCCGGAGCTGCCGCGGGCCTCCAAGAACGTTGGCTGAGACGGGTGCAGCTGCAGGTCCCAGAACAAACAGAGGAGGGGAGGAGGTTCCCCCAGGCGGCTGAAGGGTAGTGGATGGCAGACCAGGGCAGGCGAGCAGCGGAGGGACAGCACGGGTGGACCGCTACCCGGGGTGGAGCAGCCCAGGACTGGCGCAGGCCGCTGGAGCGCCGCGGGTTGGTTGGGTTCACGGTCCTGCGCGGCCGGCTGCAGCCAGATGATGTCTAACGGCAGCAGTGATGATGAGGGGGGGTCCAGCCCTCGACCCCACCAATGCCCCTGACTGCGCTCGCCTGGGGAGCGCAGGAGCAGTCAGTGCAGCCCCGGTCAGCCTGTTGACACAGCGGGCGCAATATGCGCCCCATGGCAGCACCACAGCAGCAGTCCGGGGCCCGTAAACCGGAGTGGCTCGCCAGGGTAGGCCTCAGCCCGGGGAGATCCAGCGGCCGCAGCAGGGCACAGAATGTCCGATTTTCTCCCAAACTGGGGACAGTCCTGCCTGCAGGTGTCCGCTCCACACAGAGCTGGGACCCGCAGATAGGCACCGCAGGAAGCCGCTGATGTGAATAGATAGGCGTTGAGGTCGCAAAAGCACCCCCCATAGCCAAATAGATTTTAGCATATGAATGGGTACTAGTCATGGCCTTCAGTTATGGACAGTGGCAACAACCTTCACCCATGTGCACTGAATAATATAATTTTAAAACATAGGCAAAGGCAAAAACCATAGATTTTTGCCTTTACCAGTGGATGCAGCTTATAACCTTGTCCACTGTATATTATACACACTGGTCAGGCACTAGCCATGGACTTTAGCACAATATTGGCAAGTGGCCACAATCTTTGGCTGTGCCCACTATAAATGTGCCACTAGCCATGGCCTTTGACCATGAGCATCTGGTACATCTTTTGGCCATATCCACTGTATATTTGAAAATAATAAAATGCAATAAGCGATGGCCTTCAGCCATGCCCACTGTGTATTATACAACACTAACCAGCCACTAGCAATGGTCTTCAACACAATACTAGCCAGTGGCCATAGCATAGGCATCATCTTTTACATTGTGTCACAGAGCACCTTCAGTGCAGAGGCACAGGGAAGTCTTTCAGATTTCCCAAAGGTTTAAATATCTTCTCTTGGATAAACTACTTTTTCCAAGAGCAGTAAAGTGAAATTGACTACTTACATTATTACCTTTCTAGACCCAGCACACACTATCTTACAATAGAGTGCTGGAGGGGTTACGTATTATCCCCTTTGTCTAGCTTCTCATGTAGCATTTTTTTATGTTACCCTTTTCTCACTGAATACTGGCGTTCGCAGCTGCAGTAAAGCACTCAAGGGTGCCATTTTTGTCAAATGGCACCAATCTTCTTTTTTCACCATTTCTTTGTGGAAAGGTCCTTCTTGAGATTTACTGTGTGTGCCAAACTAGGTTTGGTCCCATTGTTCGCTTTGCCTTTGGCGGGATTCATGAGTGAAGCCCGCCTCTGGCTCCAGGGTGTCTGGGGTAGGCAGGAAGAGAGGGAGGTGCCCTGAACTCCCTGTGCTTAGGCACCCAGGAGACCCAAATGCACTCTGTAGTGATTGGCTGTCTGACTGTCCAGCAAAGACAGCTACCCTGCTGGGTGACTGACAGCTAGGCTTCTGGCTTGGAAAGCAGAGTCAACCACTGGACAAAGGAACCGAAGAAGAACTTGAAGAGGACGCCTGCTGCAACTCCTGGACCGTTGGGTTTGCCCGGTTAAGCATTGCTGCAGTGTTGAAACTCCAAATTCATATCGACAGAGTAGCCCCTGCAAGGACGACTTCTCCCCTTGAGTTGGTGGACCAATCGACTCCAAAGTAAGGCACCTAGACATCCTGTTCTGAGCTGGTAGAATTTCCACAGAGTTGCTTCTGGAAACCGTATAGCCAGGGAGAGGAACACCAGATTGTGTGCGTTGCTTTTAAGCTGGCCAAGAGCTCCAGGAAGATCCTCCGGACTCCCAGGACGCAGGACTGATCGAGCCTGAGCCCCAACAGAGTGCGGGACCCCAGAAGCAAAGAAATTCCATCTCGACAGCCAAGAACTGCAGTGTTGCTATTTGAGGTAGTCGCGAGGAGCCGAGACTCCGAAGTGCACTTGTTGGAAAGATTGTTGGTTGCGAGCGGTAACCATCCCATTGCAGTGCAGGAGTCCCCAGAAGTCCTCCCTCTTGTCCCCACTTTCTCTTCAATACAAAGGTACTGTAAAGTCTGAGAGAACTTACCTCTCATTGTAGAGTTGCTTGCATCTTCTACTGTTCACAAGTCTAATCAGCTTGTGGCCCTACATTTGATTCCTTTCTTCAAAGACTTGTAAAACATTGTGCAAATACTTTTCTACTTACCAACCAGAAGCGCTTCATCTTATATAAGACTTTTGCCCATTGACCTTGGTTTAGCCTGTACTTAATGACTCTTCTTAGGGGATCCAAAAGTATTTGCCTGCTTAAGAATATTGGTGGTCTCTTGTTGTTCTAATAACCTTTTCCTTTTACCAACTTCAACAGTATTCTAAATGCAAACAGTAAGATATTGTCCCCAGCACCCTAGTTATTGAAGTCACCCGAGGGTGTAGGTTGGGTCTGAGGGCCATCCCAAAATGGTCTTTACTGATTTAGAAAATAAGTATACAGTATGAAGTGTATTTGTGTGTTCATTTTACATTGCTCCCTTCTGAAGAAGGCTTACCCTGACTGACACATTAATACATTTTTTTGTTTAAGTGTATATTTTAATACGTGTCACTGTGAATCTCTAACTCCACTACAGCTCACATTGACCATTCTTGAGATAGGCCAGGCTGCTCAACCCGCTACCAAAACTGTGTAGTACGAGGTTGTGTTTCCTATACCTGTAGTCAGAATTGTGTGTAGTGCACCCAAAAGGGTACTGCATACAAACATTGGCTAACAAACACGGACTACTAGCTTTGGCCGTTGGTGCTGTCCAGTGACCCCAGCCTTTGTCATGGCTAAGTCCATGGCCTAAATTGTAAAGGCAATCAAAGTTTTCATGAGCTAACTTATACATTATGTTATGTCCAATTCCAATATTGATGTAATCCGTTATATACAAAGCAATTAGTGTTGTCACCAGTGATGTGTGATGTTATGAAGGTTCTCATACAACAAGTAATTAGTGATGCCATCAGTGATGTGATCTGTGATGTCATCATTGTGGTCATAGGCTGCTCAACAGGGGCACAAAGTTAAGGTGGCTTTATCTGAATTTCAGGGTTTTTTTGCTTGAAGTTCTTACTTTAACGTCCCAGAAACTAAAGTTTTTCCTTGCGGAAAAAAAAATTATTATCTTTTGAGAAAATATATATATTTTTTTTCAAATCTTTCTCACTCCGACCGAACGGCATGATATTGAGCCGCACTACCAGAGTGAAATTCCAATTATAGGTTCCCAGCTCACATGCCACAAATAGCACCACAGTCCAAAAAATAAAAGTTTATCTTTATTTCCAAATATTTTATTAAAATTCCTAGGAAAACTTCCAACCCTCGCCCAGCCTGACGAAAGGTGCCCCACAGATGACGCGTTTTGCTACATCTTACACAAACACACACACACTACAGTGTACAGACATGGCGGTTATAATTATTATAACATGGGCAGAAATGTAGGTCCGTTGTAGAAGTCAATAAGAATGTTTGAGCATTTACTAATGGGGCCAAGGTCCTTAGACAATTGAGGAGATATGCGCTCCCTTTGCATTTGCTAGGTAGGACAGAGTAGTGAATACATCTACAAGATGGTGCCCACACCACTCCCCTACAGTCCTCCCTGGAAATGTGGTGCGTCTCAGGTCGAGGATGGGCCTCAAACCACCAGACTTTCTCACTAGGAAGTATCTGGAATACACACTGGCGCTCCCCATGTGTTTTGGCACAGTCTCTATTGCCACTTTTTCTAACTGCCTCAACCTCTTGCAAGAGTACAGGCAGGTGTTGCTCTTTTCTCAAGACGGGAGTAATGGAGCAGCATTTTTAAAGGCATTCAAGGGTTTGCCCCTGCCGGACAATGCTGATCACCCACTTGTTGGTGGAGATGTTGTGCCACTTGTTAATAAACTGAATGTCGGACTCCCACTGGGGTGCTAAAATGGGGAACCGCACTCTTGACCTGGTCAAGCCGATTTGTGACTCTGCGTCCTGGAGGATGTTCTATGTTGATGCTGTTTTCCCCCCGTCGGTAGGACACTGCACGTCCTCTGTACAATTCTTGCGTGCCGGAGCGTGAAGGTTGGCGGTATGCTGTCCTGTACGCCTTCGCGGACCTGGTCAAACAGTCCTTGGACTAACGAGAGGACTGTCTCCATTGCTGAAGACTACCCAGCAAGCATGCTGTATCAGTGTCCTCTTTTATGGACTGTAAGGTCTCATCTACAGGCTTGCCAAAAAGGTACAAACCTTCAAAAGGTACATCAATAACTTGATTGACCCTCACGGCGAAGGCTTGTGTCCAACCAGCCTTCTCTTCGGAGCACTGCCCTGTTGCCCATTTGACAGAAAACTGAATCCGCAATGTCCAGATCGACCGTAATCGCATTATCAGAGGCAACCTCCCTTACTTAAGGGAGGAAGTCGAAGATGGGTCCCAGTTTATACCATAGCTTTCTGTTGTATCTGGAAAGTACAGCTAAAATGTTAGCCGCTTTTATGGTAGAGGCAGCTGTGGCGATGATGCGTTTACCAAACTCATCCAACTTCTAACCTCCTTGGTCTGGTAGAACTATGCATGGAGAGTAGAGGCTAGTGGACCTTTTCCTCGCTGCAGCAGAAACCACTGAGTCGTGTGAAGGCTGGGAACAAAGACACTTGGGGGCAGAATCCGATATTCTGTACTTCCTTAGGCAGTCCTGAGGGACCGAGAAGGGAGTTTTCATGACCAACATGTCGTCGAGCAGAGGGATTGACATCCGATTTCCTAGAGGACTCTCCTTTGGAGAATGAAACCCGCCTCCTCTTTATGAACCGGATTGAAAAGTTTCCCTGCATGGGTCAACAGTGCATGTAATGAGCAGATATCTGGTGGAGGGTATCTGGACGACAAATCAACATCAGGGAGTTCGCCAGCAGCCGGAATAAGGTCCTCAAACTCCTCTGTACCTTGAGTACCTTGTGAGGTGTCAGTGTCAGGATTAGTATCTGTGTCTGAATTGTGCAGGTAGCCACAGGGATGGAGAACAGCAGAGGCATAGATGGAGGAGGAGGTACTAAATGTGGCTGAGGGCAATGGTGGACTGCGAGAAAGAGCAGGCCTTGAGGGCAAAGGATTTTTCAAAAAAAGGTAGCAGGCGCCCCTCTCCAGAAACAACATGGCATGATTACTTGTTCTGTGGCTTTTTCCCACTTTCAGAGTTTGCAGCCATTGCTTTTTGCTCACTGTACCTTTCACGGATGGGAAATATCTATTTGCATATCAGTCTTTGTCCCGCCCACATGGGCAGTACAGCACCAACATGCTATGGTCATTCCCTTCTGAACAAGAGTACCACCAGCAACCCCATACACTTGAGCCTAGGGAGTTGTTGGAGGCAAACGCTGCTGCACCTCAGAAAACGAGGTGTGCAGAGTAGAAAGGATGTCCAAAGACAAGTCTCCAAACGCTGTTCCCATGGGAGTCACAGGCAGGGCACAAGTGGTAGAGTTGGTTGAGGATCTGCGGGTGGTTGTGGCTGCTCAGAGCAATGATGCGGTCGAGAGCAATGAGGCCTATGTAGAATGGAGTCAGGAGAATCCTCAACCTCCTTCAGATCAGAGGAGAAAGCCCCTACAGGCCCATTATCAGAGTGCCTGTATGCAGTAGTGGAGCAGGTGGTAACGCTCCAGGAACACTCACTGATGACAACGTGTAGAGTGGTTTTGCGTTGGGAGAAAGGCATGAGCTGGTGCCATCTCCTTGTCCACATTTGCAGCCCTGGGGATGGAGGCGATGACATGCGCCTGTGGTGTGGACGGTACAGCAACTTTGGAGGCTGCCATTTTCGTCTTAGTCGATGAGGTTGACGACGCAGCTGTACACTGGCTAGCCATCGATGCAGCAGTTGCCCTTAATGAGATTGTAGACAGAGGAGCCACTGACAAGGTGGTAGATGAAAATTTGGGTCGATAGGCCGATGACTGTGTATTGGTCATTAACTAATGGAGACTTGAGTTTCGATGACGGGAAACAAATATGAATGTGAGCTGCGGAGTAACCGCTCGTGGACAGTGTTTGGCCAGTTGACGGTGCGCGATTCGTCGACGTGCGTCCCTTTTCTGATGAGGAAACCATTGGAGCTGTGGCAGCAGACCCTGCGGTCGTAGACGGAGCCTTGGGTGCCAGCGACAGAGAAAAAGTTGAGGTGTGGGACTCCTTTTCCTTTTTTAGGTCTCTTGCCAAGGTAAGTGTCCTCAGCTGATCTCGACCTCTTAGTAGAGGGAGTATGCCCAATGGATCTGCTGACCCAGAAAGAGGCATGACTTTGTAATGAGGCCGTGTCAGAGGCATTGGCACCTTCCATGACCTGATCTGCAGTCACTGTAGTGGTTATATTGAGTCCTCAGTAAGGGAATTGCATGTCAAAAATATTTGTTACTGGTGTACACGAGATCCTGACCTGACAGAACAAAGATCAAAACAAAAATGTTGAACTTATTTCCAGAAAAACAAAATAGGCAATGGCTGGAAGGTTTAGAATGAATCTCAACATATGGCATTGCTTTGGTCAACCCTTCAGGCCATCGTTTTTCACCTTTTAAGCCATTATAAAAGGAGAAAGACCATATGCAAATCAGGCGCGTTTCGACTCCAAAAGGGGGGAGTCCAACCAGACAGCAGGCATGGGACCCACACCCGGGTATACCCATCCCACACAGGGTGACTATAGAAAAACAATCAATTAACTCACCACACATCCCAAACATGTTCTACCAGAAGGATTGCACACACAACAGGTAGTGGTGGTGTCATAATTTACATTTGAAACCCTATGGCAGTTGCTTCCACTATCACACCCACAGCCCACATTCATCCACCTCATTTACCAAAGCCAACACACAATCCCAACATTCACATTGAATGGTCTGACTTCTCTACTAACACCCACAGCTCCTCCTGTGCCAACATCTTACCGTGGCGATTTCAATCCAGGTATTTCCCACCCAGAGAACAACCCCATACTGCACAGTATCCTCACTTCTCTCCAACCTCACCTAACACATAACCGGCAACACTCTTGACCTTCCTGTAAAAATGTGGTTTGTGTGCAAAATCTAATCGGGGTACAGTGGTCAGATGACTGCCATCTCCTTCATGATCTCTCTTCCACACATCTCCCCCCACCTGCCACACACCTGGTGCTTTCCAGCCAGGCACATAGAAAAGCATCACAAACAGCACTTGCATCATTCATACCATCACCCTTCCCCCACACACTAGTCTCACCTTACTCAAGAATTACAACACTACAATTACCCAGGCACTCAACCAAATAGTACACCTCAAAACACAAAGCCCACAAGCCAAGGTTCAACCATTACTCCCTTACCATCAACCAAGAAATCAGACACCTAGTAAGAGCCTTGCAAAAGAACCCATACTCTACACAGCCAAAACAAAACGAGCACACTTCCTGGATGGCACCCAGCTCAGGCCACACCTAATTTCATCACCCTCCTGGCTCAATAACTTGTCTTTCAAAGGGCACCACCCCCTACACACTCAAAACAGTAATAATCCGCCGCACAAAAAAATGTATTCCTCAACGCCATGCTCCCTGAAAACTACGGTGCATCACAATACAGTCATACCATGCCCGAATCATGGAATACTTTGTCACAAGTCAACTTCAACAGCACATCACCATAAATAATCTCCTAAAAACTTTCCAATCAGGTTTCCGTCCTGGACACAGCACAGAAACTGGTACACTTCACAACTAGGAGGACCTCTACACAATCACTGACAAAGGACGCATACATTTTAGTCTTCCTCAACAGCTCCACGGTTTTCAACACCATCTACCATACCATTCTACTAAACAACCTATCCCACAGGATGAAACTCAGGCACTGTTCAACTAGTTCATCACCGGTCTGCTGACAAGACACGCTTCATCTCCAGGCCTATGGATCCAATCCAGAGAACCACAAGGATCCTCTCGATCTCCATTGCTGTTCAACCTATACATTCAACCCTTCACACTGACTCATAACAACCCACAATATCCTCTTTCATCAATACACAGACCGCACACAAAAATACTTTCAAGTGTCCTCTACCTCAGAAATTCACACCCTCAGACACCGTCTCTCTGCCATCCAAATGGATGGCCACCCACTTCCTAAAACTCACCCCATCCAAAACTGAATACCTCATCTGCTTTCCCCCTTCCCTACCAAACACAAACCAGACCTCCCCATGGACAACCCACACATATCCCTCTCCACACCATTTGAGTCCCTAAGCTTAACCTTCGATTCCCCCACCTATCCTTCGCAAACCACATAGCTGCAGACGAAACATGCACCCTGAGCTACACCTCCTATGCAACATAAGACTCAGCCTTCCTCCTGACTACTTCTGTACAGCAATCCAGGCACTAGTTTTGCCCAAGCTGAACTACAGAAACCACTGGACCCCTCAACACCACTCTCAGCCACTGAAAGTCATACAGAACACAGTGGTAAGACCCAATCTGCACCGATGAAAACATTCACACATCGCCCAAGCCCTCTCTCAATACACCCAGAGGATTGTTTTCAGTTCACTTCCATCATACAGAAAGCCATGCACTGCAAAACCCCATCACAAACACGAAAAGGCCACCTAAAATCTCCTGCACTCTGCAAACTAACCTGCACCAAAAAACAAGCCTTCGCATAAAGGGCACTCCGAGTCTGGCATGCCCTCCCACCGCACTGCACTTTCCATCATAACCCCAGCCATTCTGTTTCCATCCAAATTTTTCTATCCTGTTCCAAAAACATTGTAGCTCCTTTTTTACCTCCTCCCTTTCCAACGTTGCAAGGCACTCAGATCCTATGGGTAGGGCCATCGTGGGATAAAAATGTATATTAAATAAAAAGAATGCCCATCATATCTAGTCAATATTGACAGGGCATTTAAAGCCGTTTTCATTTTCTGAAGGTTCCAGTTTCCAGGCTCTAAAAGTCCATTGTTTAGACATTACATATAAAAGGGAAAACTCACAAATATCCAACTGGAAACGTAAAAGCGTCACATTAACTCCAGGTCTGGGATTTCTCGCTTTTGCTTTTCTCATCCCTCGTATCATAATTATACACGTAGTCTTCAAAATAATCCGACACCAAAAAAGAAAATATGGAACCGCAGCCAGAGTTTTTTTTAAATTTATTTATGTAACACAGTGTAGAAAGCTATCAGTTCATAAGCAATGATTCTGTACAATCATCCTGCAGAAACATTTTTTTTTTTAATTTAAAGAATCCCTGTTTATTTTAAACCAGCAGAGCACTTTTTTCCCCCATGGGCGTGCTCAGAATGAACAGGGATCGGTTTCAAAAATCAAACATACGCAGAAAATAAAATAGTCGTATTTTAAACCTTTGATGCCTAAGGTGTGCGCATAAAACAGGCACAAAAAAACAAACGCATATTCCCATGATTTTCTACAACACAACACAGCAGAAGCAACAATCTGTACAATAAATGCGACTGCAGAGAAAAATAATCCCAGGAACTCGTATGGAATACTCTTTTAAAAAACCTTGCCTTACTTTAAAATGCATAGTGATGTGAAAAATAAAGGTATGAGGCAAAGAGAAGCGTCTAGAACCCCACATACACAGAATGCACCCCCAATCCATTTTTAACGCATATTTGCATTAGGACTTCATTTGTCACATACCACAAGAATAATATACAACTGGCTAAGGAACTACATGATAAATAATTAGGCAAGAGAATCTAGTCATGCACTACTCTAGCTGAATACAGCTGAACTCTTTACAGTACACAACAAACATTCATTAGTAATGTCATGGAAAGACTGAAATGCAGAAAGAGAAAGAATACATTACTGATTTTATTAATTCAAGTTCAGGCATCTACTTGTGTTACAGCACAGCTGTCAAAAGGCGGTAATGAGTAAATAATAAAACAGTGTTTTTGTTTCTCTCCCCATTATTTCTTCTTATATATATATATAACCGAACACCGATGGGCAGTAACGCAATCATTTGCTGTCCAGCTCCGGAGGGGGAGGGGCTTGCGCAGCTTTAGTTCTGCATTTGCTCGAAGAACTTGTACGTTGGGTTCTCGTAGCCGTTTTGCTGCATCTTGGAAAGGTGGCGCTCCTCTGGAGTCACTGCAGCGTCAACCTATCGCGGAGGAAAAGTCACAAAAACAGGGGTTGTTACAAAGTAGTTTGCAAAAGGATGTCCATTACACAGCTCAAAGACGGATCTCTAAAATGATGGAAAGAAGTTGGAGTGAAAAATGGTAATGTTGCTAAATCTGCAACCCGAAACCGATACAATGCTTTAAGTGTATAGACAAACCGCTATAGCCCCAATTTTCCCAGAAGTATGATGAACCAAGATACGGCATTCTATCAAATGACATTCATAACAGAGTTCGGAAATGGATGCTTCAGTTAGTCACCTTAGTATCTATGACTGTTTTTCAGGGGCAAAGCTCAAGATCTGCCAATTAATGTTTTGGGTTTGAGTCTCTCTTGGACCGCCTTGCGATAACCGACACTCGCACTCAGCATCCTCTAAACATTTGATTTGTTTGCATACAATTTGTTAGTGGTAAATGCAATGTTTCAGCTAATCAAATAAAAAAATATCCATCAATTGTTTTAACCGGATAATCCTGACTGCAGGATAAAGTGCGGCATAGAGAACCAATCTATTTCATTGCTCTGAACATTCCCAAAGGGAATGCAATGTTCCCACAAATCCAAAAGGTAACCAACCAAGAAAGTACATTTAATCAAGCGATCAATACATCGAATGCACCATTTCCCCTTGGAAATTTGCCACCTGGGAAAAAAGTTTAAAAAGATAAAACCCCTGCAAGATTGCCACCATGATGGCCTGCAGCACCTGGGGGCAGATCTTTAACAATCTGATGCCTCTGGAAGTAGGAGACGCCTGGCCAATTAAGCGAGGTTCAGAATAGAACGTGGTATACAAAAACAAAAAAGGACGTGTGTAGTGGAGGAAGGAACAAGTTACTTACCTGTAACTGTTGTTCTCCAGCATGGGTCTGGCATGGATTCACTTGCTCATGAATATTCCCCGTCAGGCTGGGAATCCTCGGTAAAGAAAAAATCAGTATCAGTTTCGTTTCTGATCTGTCTTTCGTAGTAGTAACCAATCACTGATATCTGCGTCATACTGACCACAGCCAATGACTGCCATCTCCATAAGCCCTGCCTCTGGCAGCCATCTTCAGATTTGGTAGCACGTGAAGTGGCAGTATGACCAAGTGAAGAGCCGCAGAGGGGTAGGCGGGAGGGTTCGCATGTGAATCCATGCCAGACCCATGCTGGAGAACAACAGTTACAGGTAAGTAACTTGTTCCTTCTCCAGCATGGGGTCTGGCATGGATTCACATGCTCATGAATATAAAAATACATAGCAGCACACACATGCACAACCACAGGAGGTGGCAAAGGCTCAACATTAAGCAATACAACAGCTCAACATTAAGCATCTCTTACCTCCTCACCAGGCTCACCTTAAGCTAACAGGTTGCGCAGCACTGCTTGGCCGACCCTGGACTCCTCCCTGGAATCCCGATCGACGCAGTAGAATCTCGTGAAGGTGTGCGTCGACCTCCACGTAGCAGCCCTGCAGATGTCCAGCAGGGGCACACCAGATAGGAACGCCGTAGTAGCAGCGATCGCTCTGGTCGAATTGGCTCTCGGACGGCCTGGCAGCGGTCGGTTAGCCAACCGGTGGCAGTGCATGATGCAGCCCGAGAGCCATCTGGAAATAGAAGACTTTGAGAGAGCCTTCCCTTGATTCACAGGTCCAAAGTTCACAAACAGCTGTGATGTCCTCCGAAAACTCTTCGTGCGGTCCACGTAGAACTTCAGCGCTCTAGCCACATCCAGCGAGTGCAAAGTCCTCTCGGCCGGCGACAAAGGAGACGGGAAGAAAACAGGTAACACCAGGGGCTCGTTAAGATGGAAGTCCGACGGCACCTTGGGCATAAAGGAGGGGTGTGTCCTAAGCACCACCCTCGAGGCATGGAAAGTCAAGTACGGTGCTTTGCAGGATAGGGCCTGGATCTCTCCCACTCGTCGTGCGGAGGTAATGGCCACCAGGAATGCAGTCTTCCACGACACAAACTTCATCGGTGCGGAGTGCATCGGCTCGAATGGGGGCCCCATGAGCCTAGTCAGCACCACGTTAAGTTCCCACGCCAGGGCCGGGGCCTTCACCGGCGGGAACGACCGGAACAGTCCTTTCATAAACTCTTTCACCAGTCGATGGGACCACAGGGACGTCCGTCCTGTGGTGCTGGTATATCTGGAGATCGCCGCCAGATGAATCTTAATGGAGGCATGGGCTAGCCCAGCCTTTGCCAGCGATAGCAGGTACGGCAGCACTTGAGGGGCCGTAATCCATAGGGGGTTGATCTTCTGTGCTCGGCACCAGATAGAGAACCTCTTCTTCTTGTGACCGTAGCATTTGAGAGTCGAGGACGCCCTGGCCTTTGCAAGAACCTCTCTGCAGTCGGCCGGTATATCGTACCCTCCAAACTCTAGCGCTGCAGGAGCCAAGCCTGCAGGTTCAGCGACGCCGGGTCGTGGTGGAAGACGGCGCCTCCTTCTCTGGAGAGAAGATCCACGTCCGCCGACAGCTTGATGGATGGGGACGTTGACAAGTCCAGAAGGTCCGGGAAGCAGATCTGCCTCGGCCACGCCGGTGCGACGAGGATCATCCCGCACCGGGACCTCTTGAGCTGGTTGATGAGTCGAAGCAGCAACGGCTCGGAGGGAACGCATACAGGTATAGGCCGTCCCAGTGGAACGAGAACGCATCGCCCATGCTTCTCGGCTGGGGAAACCTGCTGGCGAACCTCTGGCACTTCGAGTTTGTCGCTGTTGCGAACAGGTCGATTTGGGGTTTGCCCCATCGTCGAAAGAGTTGATCCACCTGATCCTGGCGCAGCTCCCACTAGTGACACATGCGCAGCTCCCTGCTGAGCGAGTCGGCGATTGTGTTTCTTTTTCCTGCCAGGTGGAAGGGAAGCAGGAACATCCCCTGGGCGACCGCCCAGTGCCACAGATCCTGTGCCTCCTTGGATAGGGCAGGGGATCTGGTACCTCCCTGCTTCCGTATGTAAAACATTGTCGTGGTGTTGTCCGTGAAGATCCGCAACACCTTGCCCTTGAGCGACGGGAGGAACGATTTGAGAGCCCAGAACACGGCTCGGAGTTCCAGGATGTTGATGTGCAGGAGCTTCTCCTCCGGGAGCCAGAGGCCTCTTGCGTGGAGATCTCCGGTGTGGGCGCCCCAACCTTCCAGGGAAGCGTCCGTCGTCAGTCTCCTGGTACGCCGGCGTCTGAAAGTCCTTGCCCGCCGTGAGGTGCGCTCGAATGCCCCACCACTGAATCGCCCGCCGGAACACCTCGTTGAGGGGGACCCTGTCTTCGAAGGTGCCCGTCGCCTGCAACCAACGGGCGTCGAGAAATTCTTGAAGAGGACGCATCCGTAGTCTGCATAGGCACACCAGGTAGATGCAAGAGGACATCATCCCCAGAAGGGACTTGATGGACCTCACCTTGGCCACGTCCGTGGCTAGCAGGCGCTGCACTTTGCCCAGAATGGTCTTCGTCCGTTCTTCCGACGGTGCCGCCAGGCGCCTCACTGTATCGAGCTTCGCTCCCAGAAACAGGGCCACCTGCGACGGCACCAGGTGAGACTTTGGGTAATTTATGGCGAATCCCAGGTCTGTGAGTAGCTGGACGGTCCTCGCAGTGTGTTTGACGGCGAGTTCCCTCGTCCTTGAGCGGATGAGCCAGTCGTCCAGGTAGGGGTAGACGTGAATCCCCTGCAGGCGCAGCCGCGCCGCCACAGGTGCTAGGCACTTGGTAAAGACCCTGTGGGCCGACTTCAATCCGAACGGCAGTGCTCTGAATTGGTAGTGGCGTCCCTGGATGACGAACCTGAGGAACTTTCGGTGACTTCTGAGGATGGGAACGTGGAAGTATGCATCCTCCAGGTCCAGCGACGATAGAAAGTCGCCTTCCTCCAGCTGTCCCAGCACGTGCTGGAGGGTGACCATCCTGAACTTTTGTGACCTGATGTATTTGTTCAAACGACGAAGGTCCAGGATGGGGCGCCAGCTGCCCATCTTCTTCCTGACGAGGAAGTACCTTGAGTACACCCCGGAGCCCCGGAGCATCTTCGGGACGGGCTCGATGGCGCCTTTCCTGAGCATCGCCCGTACTTCCAACAGCAGTTGCGGGACGTGATTTTCCTTCCTGGCCACAGGTGGAACGTGAGGGCACTTCTTCAGGAATTCGATAGTGTCTCCAGCACCCAACGATCGGTGGAGATGGACTTCCACACGCCGACGAACTTCGTCAGCCGGCCTCCCACCGGGGTGCTTTGGTGGGGGCCCGAGGCCACGGCCGGTTCAGTCCTGCTTGGAGGTGGTGGCCTTGCCGCCCTGGCCACCTTGCCGACGGCGGCGAGGCGCTCCCTGCTTGCTGCGACCCCTGTAGGCCTCCTGAGACGAGGAGCGTGCCGCCTGGCGGTAGGATGACGAGGCACCGCTGGATCCCTTGGAGGCCCCCTGTCTGCCTCCAGAGCTCCGAAAGGGCCGTCGTTGCTGAAGGGCTCCTAGGGCGCGGGCCGTCTCCGTGTCCGTTTTTATGGCTTGGAGGGATTCGTCCACCGCCTTCCCGAACAAGTTGCTGCCGTCGAACGGCATGTCCAACACCCTGGTCTGGACGTCCTGACGGAAGTCGGTCGGCCGGAGCCAACCCCGTCGTCGTAGGCAAACTCCGTTGCCCAGCTGGCGGAACCCGGTATCGGCAATATCGGTTGCCACCGTTATGGCATGGTACAACGCTACCTCGCCTTCTTGAAGTATTTCCAGGGCCTTGGACCTCTTGTCGTCCGGTAGAAGTCCAATATGGGGGCCAGCTTAAACCAGAGCTCCCTGTCGTAACAGGCCACGATCGCCAGGGCGTTGGCCGCTTTGATCGTCGTCGACGAAATGACCCGTCGCCCCATGGTGTCCAACTTCTTTCCCTCGCCGTCCGGAGGGGAATTGGACGTTGAGGCTCCTGACCCTGCCGCTTTCTTCTTCGCCGCCGACGAAACGACCGAGTCTGGCGTTGGCTGGGCCCTGAGGCACAGGGGAGCGGTCACGGGGACCCGGTACTTCTTCTCGTACCGGTCCCATTTGGCTGGTGCCGTGGAGGGGTTCTTGAGTACCCACAGGCCCTCCTCCCAGATGTCATCGATTAGAGGCACCGCGATGACAGTCTTCCTCTTGGCCTGCCGGCGCTGATAGAGGAAACCTTCCTTTTTCTGCTCCTCCGGGCAGAGCTGGAACAATTCGGACGCCCTGGCGATCATGGCGTGGAATGAGCCAATCTCGTCGGGCGGAGATGCCCGTGTGACGGGAGACGGGAGACCCGTTCCGTCGTCGTCACCCTCAGAACCCGTCGTCGAGCCCACCGCATCGTCATCTCCCGACTCGTGGGAGGATGAGGAGGGAACTGCAGGACTTACGGGGGCGAGAGGAGGAGAGGGTTGGGTCCTCCGTCGTTTGTTCTGAGGACTTCCCGACGGGCCAGGTTGCGGGTCCTCCGGCCTGGCCCGTGGTAATCTCGTCCTTATCTCAGAGCATAAGGACTGGATCGCAAACAAAATGGCCGCCGAGCTATCCTGAGGCCTAGGTTCCGGCTGCGCCGGAAGGGAAGGCTGCTCTTCCTCGCTATCGTCGTCTTCCTCGGTTATCTCCCGAGGATCTTCCTTGCGGGACTGAACTTTCTCGAATTGTACTTTGAGATTCCTCGCGACCTCGGTCAGTTCCTCCTCCGAGGCCGACTCCGAGCTCGAGGAGGCTACCATGAAACACGCAGCAAAAGCTC
The DNA here is from genome assembly GCF_040938575.1 of Ambystoma mexicanum. NCBI lineage: Eukaryota > Metazoa > Chordata > Amphibia > Caudata > Ambystomatidae > Ambystoma > Ambystoma mexicanum. The sequence goes on along the minus strand of NC_090939.1, from coordinate 322,049,285 downwards.
GAGAGCTAAGCACGAGGACTCCCAACACTTGAACGTGCGGTAAAAATCTGAAGATGGCTGCCAGAGGCGGGGCTTAGGGAGATGGCAGTCATTGGCTGTGGCCAGTATGACGCAGAGATCAGTGATTGGTTACTACTACGAAAGACAGATCAGAAACGAAACTGATACTGATTTTTTCTTTACCAAGGATTCCCAGCCTGACGACGGGGAATATTCATGAGCATGGGAATCCATGCCAGACCCCATGCTGGAGAATAGCTGTGCACCCAGAGTGCCTTGGGTGTTGCAGTCAGACACCAGGAACATTTGCGTGTAGGACAATACCAAGTATTATGTGAAAAGGCAAGTTGAGGCTACACAGGTGCTCGCAGCTCATTTGTTTTCCTACGTAGATCTCTGAGCCTCCCCCATCATGATTAAAGCTATGATAAAAAATAAATGATGCCCACACTTTAACAGTGAATGATTACCACCAGGGTTTTGGCTGCATCACAGTGCTGTACATTATTTACCAATTGTTTGAGACCTTGTGTTGCATCTCCTTTGAGCACCCATCCAGTCATCTTCCCTTCTTGGGCTGCTTTTATGCACGATACTGTGCTTAGAATTTGAAATACTTACATAGGACACGTTTAATATCACCTCATGGAAATGTAAGTCCAAGGCACCCATCGAAAAAGTGCTCAAAAGACAACTTGCATTACCAATATAGAGTGAGCAGGCAACCATCTTAACATGCCATTTGCAAAAAAACCTAGTGGACAAAGAAAGTTCTTACTAGAAGTGACTTGGACCTTTTTGTCGGTTGTCACATTTAGATTCCTCCAAATATTTGAGACCGCATGCCAACATTTGAAGGTACGGGAAGCTGTGCAGTAAATGAGATTAATGATGCACAGTGGTCTAATACAGAGGGCCAGACACAATCCACTCCCCACCGAACCTGCGAGTGGGTGGTCTGAACCTCACTGTTTCCTCCCCTAGTTACTTGTAGACCCATTGCTGACAGCTGCTCTCCCTACCCTGTATTAGGGAGAATTGTCATTTCTGTGACAATTCCCTTTAAACCTAGAGACACCCAACTCTCTTGTTGAACTCGGGGCCTTTTAATTTTTACTCCAGAGTAAGACTTTTTTTCTATACTCGGTCGTGTGTTTTTTCTGACTAGGATTTTGTGTTTCTTACTGTTTAATGGAGTCTGGTAAACTCCATGGGCATCTGCATTTTGAATTGTGACAGCACCTTTTCTGCAGTGCCACTGAGAAGTTACCTGGAATTCTCTTAATGTTTAACCACATTTTCTTGGCCGAACTACTGTTCCCAAGAATAGTAAGATTACTTTTGTCTTACCTACCTTTTCTTTTTTGGGTCAAGCACACACCACCCTATGTGGAGTGCTGGGGGGTTACATAGTAACTCCTTGATTCCACTTCTCTTGTAACATTCGGTTATACTAACTAACTTCAATGGCTGGTGGCAGTGGTCTCTTTTACACTACCTTTCAGCCATGTATCTGCAGGCTGATTTCTCAGCTGCAGTACAGCACCGAACGGTGACCATTTCCCCAAAATAACCACCCTCCCCTGACCCTACCCAGTCTTCTTTTTTCACCATTTCTGGTCAGTTTGTTCCTTCTGGTCTTTTACTCTGTTTGAATCTGGTTTGAGTCCGTTGTGCATTTTGCCCTAGTCGGGCTTCAACGCTGAAGCCTTCCCAGGCTCCAGTGTGTCTGGAAAGGTGGGAAGTAAGGAAGGGTCCCAAAACTTCCCTGTTCTTTGTCTCTAGGTGTGCCTGAGTGAAACCAGTTCTGATTGGCCAGGTGGCTGTCCACAAGGAATGAATGGAACCTGCTTAAAAGGCAAGGGTTTTGGTACTAGAGGCAGAGTCGACCACTAGCAGACAACATCCGACAAAGACGACGTGAAGCACCTTCTTGGACCGCAAAGTGCCCGGTGAAGCCCTGCAGTTGTTTTGACCCCGTTTTCATTTCAACTGGGAAGACCCGCAAGGGACAACTTCCTCCCTTGGGCTGGTGGGACCAACTAGCCTTAAGACATTTTGGCACAACCCCTGACTTGCTGTAACTTTCCAAGGCTGCAGAAATCCAATTCCCGGGGACACCTGACCATCGAGTGCATTGTCTTCGGAAGTGCAAATCTGGCCAAATAGTCGTGGGCATCCAGGAACGAGGGATCAAGTAAATTCCAACCGAAGCAGTTTGTTGTTCTTCGGCGATGAGAAAAAGGTGACCAAACCACAAAAGGCCACTGAATCAAGAAGAATCCATTGTTGCAGAGTCCCTCTCTCAAGTGCTGCTGCAGAAGCCCGCCAGAAGTCCTCCCTTTTTTCACCAGGAACAAGGGTCTGCTACACTAACAGTAAGGCATCCAGCAGGAACCAATTCTTCAGTTTTCAGGTACTGTGGGACTTGGGGGACATCTACCTTTTGCCAATTGTGGTGCTTCCTAGCTCAGGGGCGGAGGTGTACTATTCTAAACCCTTTTGAGCGGACCTCAAATCACCTGCACTGGCCTCCCAGCTTGCGCTTCTTGAACATGGTTTCTCCTGAGCTTCTGTGATTTTCTACTGAACTACAGACTATTTTAAAACATTTTCTAAGAAGAGAGCATCAGAACTTTGACTTGGCCCATTGCCTTTGGCTGTCCTGGTTCCCTAAAGGCCCTCTTCTGAACCTATTGGCTTTGGCAGTGCTTGTTCTCTTTCAGGTTTTAATTGTTGAACACTTATTGCTGGGATAATGGACTGCCTACATCCCTCTGACAATCTGTTTTTCTACTTACAAACTATGTTCTGAACTGACTCACTTTTCCCTCCTTAAAACTCAATATTGTAATGGTGATCACAAATAAGTGTTATTGCTGACCTCAAATGACATCACAGTGTGCTGGAATATGCAAAACATAACATTTACTCACCCACTTTATTGCTCTTGGTCAGATGAATCCTAACATTGGCATTAAAGTTACTATAAGTTGCTGCTTTTTAAAGATTATCTAATTATCCTTGTGCATATATAAATAAAAATGTATACCATAACTTTAAGTGTGTAAGTGTTTACTTGGATACCTTCCTTTACTAATTTCATTTTATATATCTACAGCTCACATTACCCCTCTTAAGATAAGCCTGGCTGCTCAGTCACTCTACCAACTTGTGTAGTACAGGTTGTCAAGGGTTTTGACCCATGTTGAATCAATAGACTGGGTAGATGTGGGGATGAGCTGTCGCCGCCCATTATTCTATCCCAGAACAAACTAAATCAATAGACTGGGTGGATGTGGGGATGAGCTATCGCCGCCCACATTCACGCCAGAATAGAAGAACTGCGCAGTTGGCACGAGATCACTCCAAAGATACAACCTTCTTGTGGGATGCCATCAAAACAATGTTAAGCAAGGGTCCTATACTATCAAGCAAAAGACCACTCTATTGAAATGCAGTAATTCAAGACAACTCAAAAATGGATGCAGTACCAACAAATTCCCCAAGGTGGCGCTAGCGGTCTAAACTCTGACAGGGAAACTGTATTTAGGAGTTGCAAGAGTGGCAGGGACTTCAAAGCTTGTTGGTTAATTGAAAATCTTAGCCACCTGCTGTTCCCAGAGGCCAAGAGGCTGAGAACTCAACACCCCAGAGACCCACCACAGGAGGCAGGATATCACATGGCCCTTCTGAGTGAGAGGGAGGGGGTTTCCCCTTCAGCCTGGAGGAGAGAGACAATAGCCCCTTTCTGTTGAATGGGGTATGTTAATTTTGAGTGTTTCCTGTCAACAGCCCTCTGCCAGCAAGGAGAGACATGTGATCACTGACCCAACCAGACTTCTGGAGGCGGACCCAAAAACTTTGGGGAGTTGAATTGCAACAAATATATATTTTATAGAAAAAGTGATAACTTATTGTAACCAAATGACAGGAATGTACAACTTTGAGAGTCTTAGTATGGAAAATGCCCTCACGATTTGAGTCCAAACTCCGATTTGTACCATGTTCTGGGGCAAAACCCCGCTAATTATGATTATTGTACACACTGTATTTAAGCTAGAGACATGGAAAGTTACTGGGATATATGTGGAAGGGAAATGTACCTTTGTATAATTTTTGATGAAAAACCAATGTTGCAAAACCCACTAAAATCGAAAATAAGTTGCCATTTTTGAATGCAAGCTCCTAGAAACGCCAGAGTCGGGACAGGGACTATCTTTAGTAATATATGATGTGTGTATGTGATTCCAAACAACTGTGTACCTGGGAAATATGCATTTGGATCAGGAATAGATTTGTGTGCACATTGACCAGGGGAGTGTCATTTCTGCAGGTCATAAAAATGACATCACTCCGACACACTATCCATTCCCAAATCAGGGACCAAAGAATCTATTGACCTATCAAATCAAGAGAGGGGCAGGCTTAGTGATGCTAGCCTCTCCACCCACTTTTTAAAACACATAAAAAGAGACTGCTGGGACAGGTAGAGACATTCAATTCCATTTTCTGCGGGACGCTCTGCCGGGTGACTCCAGACTTCACATCCATCAATCTTCAGAGACCAGAAATTTACTTCAGACTTAAAGCAAGGGCCTAAACCCACAAACTGAGAACTCTTCTCAGCAGGCCTCAGCATCCTTAAAATCATTTGCAAACTATTCCACAGCCGGGCGAGCTGTCTGAATTCTTTTGCCAAGAACTTTTGCCAGTACCCAGAAAGCAGTGTTACATCCAGAATCCACTTGATCCGGACCGGAAAGCAGAGCAGTATCCAGAACCAGAGGCCGCTGTATCCAGAGAGGCTAGACCAGCAGAGCAGAGCTGACCCAGACCGCTGTGAGCAGAACCGGTGCCTGATTGACCCGCCGAGCAGACAGAACTGCCGCCGGACGTGTTGACCAGATCCGTGACGAGGCCTAGTTCAAATTTATATTGCGAGTACCTAGCAGAACTGTGCAGAACCAATCTCTTAGTTAAAATAATCTCTTTCAAGCTATTTTAACCTAAGTAGAACTGCCTCCTAGAAATCGTGTCATCTGTCATTTTTAAAGCTGCACACCTGTCACCTGTCAATTCTGCAGCTGCAAGCTGTCACCTGTCATTTTGAGTTTTACTTTAAATCCGAAAATCTACCTTTATTAAATCGTCCGTATCTCTGGAACCGTTTGGGCTAGGAACGAAATTTAACTTTCATTTCAAAGCTGTGATTCTAGGCTTTCCAACGAACTTAGAACCGACTACTCCCTATACTTTTTCCGCTATCGTGATTTACGCACTCGCGAAATTTACCGCGATTTGCGATTTTGGCTCAATTTCTCCACTTGTCAAAATAGCAGCTCCATTCTTTCCTTTGTTAAAAATCCGTTTGCAACCAGGTAATAACTCAGAGCATTGCTAAAGTGAGCCTGAACTAATACCAACAAGCATCTCTCACTCACCCTGAATCTCTAGAGGGAATTAAAATCAGTTCGCACATTTTGCCATCCATTGCCATCACATTTAAAAGCATTTTGGGCCTGTGTTTCAAACTTCTACCTGTTTCCTCTAAGCTTGCTGGGGGGGGGGGGGGGACTGAATTCCGTATTGTATTTGATTGTATTCCCGAAGACTGTGTGTGTTACTTCCATCTCCTTGCATTGCATATAGGGGGGGTGAATTGCCACCAGGGGAAAAGTGATTACATTGTCTTTTGTTGAAGCCATATCAAGTTATTTTCTGTACTGCATTTCATTCATCATAGCGTTTCCTTGAACCATATAAAGCATTCTTTCCCACCTTATTCTTCTGTTCCTATTCATAAGTTACCTCTTGCTGATTACTGCTCATATTCACAAGTGTAATATCTATTATCAATTTATTTATAGAAGTGTGATATATATATTTATATAGTTTATATTTCTCAAATAAACCTTTTAATTTGCGAAACAAATCTACTTCTTGGCTCAGTGGGGTCAGGGGGATTCTAAGAGAGGGGTGTTATATAAGGATTGTCATCCAGAGTACATGAACTGGACCTAAAAATATATCAATAAGGGTTTCCCTCAGCATCCCAGACTAGGTATTGACTTAGCTGTAGTGTTGAAGTGAAGCCGCTTAACAAGGTCCATATTAGAAGGTGGGCTACCTAATACCAAGTGATAAGTCTTGTAAAGTCCCACACCAGTTGGACTCTACAAATTCTTAACAACTGTTTGATATATCACCACTCCCTTGTTTTTCTGCTCCCTAAACGTGTTCTCCTTATGATTGTAAAGCACTACTTCCCGAAGCAAGGTCCGCGCTGAAAGAAAACCCAAATAATAATACAATTAAAGCCCTGTAAAAAACATGGTTCTGTAGCAAGAAGATCCTGCCGGTAAGCAACTGGATTAATGAGATGGCCATTTCTGTGGCCATCATCCAGAATAAAAACAGACAGAAGCCATTAGGATCCCACATTGCCAGGATGTTGAAAAGGTTCAAAGACCAATGATGATGTGTTTTCTCACTTGGGATAACATACGAGGAAGCCCACCAATGTACATTTTACTCTTTCATACACTAGGAAGAGTGTAAGTTTAAAAAAAAAAAAAAAAAAAGAATGTTGTGGCCAACCAATGGTTTACCTTCCCCTTCAATGCTTCTCACGAGTGATCAAGTAGTTTAACCAATGCCCCGAAGATGGATATTTAAACATGATGCCATACGGAGGACCCTCTAGACAAAGAAAAAAACATTGAGATGCATGCAGAGCACTATTGGCAGTTGGATGCTAGACCCAACATCACTAGGTTGGAGCTGTGCTTCGCTCAGCACTGCATGTTAAAATTAAAACAAATAAATATTACCTGGTTGATCTGGCCATTTGTGCACTGCTGCTGCCCAGGCTCATGGTATGGTGCTACCCCCCGACAGGGAGGGGAATGCCTAACTTCATTGCTGCTTCCCATGCTGTGGATGCCATGTGTGGCACTCCCATTGATTAGGAAGGGAGTGCTGCATGATTGTGTTGGTCCACACCTGCCAGGCAAGCTGCAAATACCCCCTGGCCACTGATGGAATATGCCTGGGTTGAGGAAGGGGACTGGGCACTGCCACGCTACAATTTAACCATTGTCTATCAGATAAGTAACCCGGCCATACAAACTGCAGGAAACTTCCCTACACTGCAGAGTTGCTGGGCTGCTTCGAGTATGTGCAGCCCAGCTTTTAAGGACTCTGGGGCCAGCCAAACACAGCTGCTGCTGCCCTTCCCGCCAGCAGACCATCTAGAAGCAGACAACCCAAGAAATGCAGCAGGTTTTAGTATATATTTATATATGTTAGGATGGATTTCTAAAGCCATACCCTGGGGGAGGATATGAGGAGGTCACACTATGTATAGCAAACAGGGCAGACACAGAGGTTAGCCAAAACCCAATCACAGTAGGTACGTAAGCAGTCAAAGCTTAGTGTCAGGAAAGGTGCGAGGGTGGTCTAGGGCTACAATGAGTAGTGAGAGAAATGAAATGACTAATTATCAACTAAAGAAACAGTACACCAGCATTTCTTGGTCTACCTTTCCTTGCTGGTGATCAACGTTATTATAACCTAGTGATTCTTCCTTAGGGCACTTAAGCAATCAATAGCCTTGCCTTTGTAGCCCACATTAACTTCCCACAGAGGTTCATCAAGGTGATCTCGAACTCAGGAACTCGGTCAAGTGGGGGATGCTGGAGACGGGCAAGAGGCGGATTGTTTAAAAGTAGGCTATAGTGTCAGAAAAGTATATTACTGTCCACCCTGTTAAGATGGATATGTAAAATCAACCCAAGTGGACAGATTCTAGGACACCATCCTAGTTATGGCGAACAGGGAAGCTCAGTTTAGTCAAATGGGCCCTCAACGAGTCCACACAGAAGTGCAGACAGTTCTAAGAAAACAGTTCTTTTAGGCCTTAAAGAATACACCAAGAAATGAAACTAGCAGGTAATATCACACACTACCTTATAAAACCAATATATACATTCACCAGTAGGCTCACGTACATCATTAAAAAAACATACCAGGTGAAACAGGTAGGTAATGTAGATATCATGATGAGAACCAGTCACAATTTCAATTCCTTATCCTTTAGAAATCCATCCCTAAGATTTATGAGGCCTAGTGCCCACAAGCCACAGGTTCCAACACAAGGCTTCCCACAGGTGAGGGTTCTATAAAGGGATGCAGTGGACGCGTGGTTGGTGATTCAGGATAGTTCCAAACTACTACTCCCCACCCCACCCAACACTCCTGTATGTACACTGGCATGACCTGAATTTACAAGGCTAGTAAAGCTCTGTGCCCTTCCCCCCCTTTCTTGTCCCCCCTCCCTACTTTGTGTTGCGTCTTAATCACCTCATGCACTTGCACTACGAGAAATGCCTTAAGGCCTAGTAAGCTAGTAACTTTTTGTTAGATCATTCGTATACCTCAAGGCCTAAGAATGACTACAATATCCCCTGTCACCCTTCCCACCTTGAAGCTCTTTGAAGCATTTCCCTTGTGTATAAGCGCTGTACAAATAAACAATTACAATTACTTCCAAGTACAGCAACAATTGACCGGAAGACAGGGACGTCCTCCCCTCTTTTCCAGACCCAGGGCCAACCCAGGGGCAGAATACATGACCCAGTTTCAACAACCAAAAGGTAAGTAAGGGGGAGATAGGAAGCAAAATGTTTTGCAACCAATATCATCCTATGGAGCCAGAGGGGGCGGGCACAGGTATGCTTACTTACCGCATTGACTATTTTCCCAAGGATCATGCGTCACCTGGGGGAGGAGTGGCTGGGAGCACGGTCTTCTGTCCTTTCTTCGGGACAGGGGTGTCCAGGGATTTTAGGTTCGAGGCTTCTTCAGGTCTGGTGCAACTGCAAGATGCAAGCCCAGTCTATTAAGAAATAGAGACTTCGATGATGCGGACCGGTTCAGGACACTTCACAGGATGGAGGAAGGTGAGTTCCTCCCAGTTGTGGTCAAAGAAGCAGCTCTAAGATGTTTATGGCACACGCTGGCAGAAAACGCGAGGTTCAGGGTTGAATATGGAACGGCGACTATTCTGGTGAGGTAGCCCACGAGAGAACAGATCAGTCCACTGGTACACCAGGGATACTTCCGAAAGGGTCCAAGGGCAAGCGACCTCAAGAAGACGCAAAGACTAGTTAGTCCCACTAGTCCAAGGAGTGAACCACCCACGACCGACTTCAGATATCAGGCAGAGTAGTAGGGATTCTCAGAGCCAATCGCTGGTCCACTGCAGAAGTTGTCTCCGGTTCATCAACATGCTGCTCTTCTTGGAAGAATCCTTGGCTCCAATGTAGACCTGAGGAAGTGCTGCAGGAGCAGTCCTCTTTGCCAAAACTGGATCTGAAAGTGAGTCCAAGCCCGGAAAGGATCTACACCATTCAACTAGCCAGTAGTTGTACAATCAGGAACTACTGGTTTCACATACACCCCAGTAGTGGACATTCTGGCACCATGGTTGTGGACTGGCACTAGACGGTCCCAAACCCCTTCCTGGGTGCAAGCAAAAACGGTACTAAATTAAATGCTGCCACCAGTTTGTCTTTAGGCCCATATAAAAGTGGCCAAAACTCCCATGTGTAAAACATTAAGGCGATATAAAGGTATCCCCATAGCACTGCATTGTACAGTGCTATGTGCAATTTAAAAATACAAGAATTCAAAAGGGAAACAAGGGTTCCCAGTACTGATAGTCTGAAGGACTAGTCAATTTCCCCATAACTAATAAGCAAAAGGGAAGTGAAGGTGACTGACAGGCACCATCCTCACTGAATGGCTTCAGATAGCTAGATGGGCTGAGGGCATTAAGCTGGAACATTGCATCATGATCGGTGATGTCTCATGGAGCACACCGCTCAATCAAATGCTCCAGTTGACAGAGTCCCTAGAGTCCCTCCCTTCTGTTTCTCATCCACCTCTCGAGCTATTCACTCACATCCCCTCCCTCCCCCCTGATACCTTGTGCTCCCTGATTTTTGGTCTTTCTGTTCTCTTTTTAAATTTTTAAACCCTGGAACCCTCTTCCTCTCGATAGTCACTTTCCTCTCTCGCTTCACATCTTTCGTACCTGCTTAATTATAAACTACAGTTTCTTATTTTGTACGTTTCTTTGCAACCATGTAGAGCGTTTTGGTGAAAGCACTTTATACATATCAATAAAATATATCAAAAACACATTGGCCTCACCACTGCAAAAATAAAGACATTTAAAAAGCAATGAAAATAGGGAGACGTTGGTTAAGTTCTTAAATATTTCTGTCCCCTGCAAAGCTGAACCAGAATTCCCATTTGAATTCCTCGCCTCCTATTTAAGTGAAGTAAGCTGGTTTTGTATATTGGACATCTGCCAGTTTGGTGACCTTGCATGGGACACTGCAAGAAAAAAGGAAGGAAGGGATTGGTAGTTAGTGAGATGGGGAGACGGGGCATATGCAAATCCAGTGGTGATTATCCATGAAATCCTAAAGTACCAGAGTACATGGTCGCTGCGATTCCAAGTGGTTAGTGGCAGAAATACTTGGGTACATGTTGTCCAGAGGGAAGATATAAAGATCTAACAAATGGTAGACTGGGCTGTAAGACCTGGTTAGCCACTAGCATGGCAGGGGAATTAAACTAGAGATGTGCTATTGCTCCCCAAGTGTGATGTTTTGAAGACATCTCTCTGCCGTGTGTCTAGTGTAAGGTGGTAAGAGAGGGACATGAAACAATCAGTGGGGCAGGAGAAGGGAATGTGTAATTAAGGACCCCTGCCGAAGGAGTAAAGGTTGAATGTTCCTTTTAAATTCCAGTGTGTTGAACTGGCTTGGTAGTTTTGTGGAGTTGCTGTTCATCCAGACATCCACATGAGGAGTACTTGTTGTTCCAGCACAGTTTAATTGGGGGATGAGGGGGAACAGGGATGGTGTGGCTGGGCATGGCAACAACAGAAATCATTCAGATCTCCAAAGGTCCTCAGATGAGGTGTCATGTATGTGGCATGTTGGTGAGTAAGCAGAGGGGGCCCCAGTCGGATTTGTCCTGGTTTGCAAGCTTAATCCTTGGGTCAGTCTTTGACCAGAGTATCTTTAGATCCATGTACATGGTGTTTATTCAGGATGTAAAAATAAAATGCCCGAGACGTATGACCTTGTTGGGTACGTATCAATTTGGCTCAAAGCTTACTGTAGATCAACGTCTCAGATGTGGGGCTGTCTGGTTTCAGGGGATTAGGTGTAGCCCGGTATTTATGCCAGTCATGCTTGTGTGTCATTTATATAACCAGGTTTTCATAGATTTTAGAAGGGCTACATCCCTCTCTGAGTAGACATTTGGGGTTGAGCTCCAGAGCTTGGTAGAGAGAAAGGGGAAGGGCAATACTTCATAGCATTTCAGATTGAAACTTGCCACTATTCCTAAAGCCAGGTTATGGATCATAGCGCTCTGCTTGGCTTGCAGTGGGCATCAACTGCATGCAATGGGAAATTAATAGAATTTTTTATTGTATCAGACATTTGATCCGGAGCCAGTGGGGCATTCTGAGGGTTGGGATAATGTGTTTATATCTTTAGAGTGTCAAGGGGAGACTGATACAGAGTAAAGGCTATTGGTGTAGTCTAGTCTGTAGAGTTTAGGTGGTATGGTCTGAGTGGGGAGGTCAGTTAAGGCATGACATGCAGGATAGTTCAGTTGGAAGTAGTGCCATTTTATGATGGCTATCAACTGAGCATGAGGAAGCTGTCCATCAAGTATCTAATGTTTATTATGGCAGACAGCAGGTTCCCATTTCTACACTTAAAGGGATTGGTGGTGTGGGGTTTGAAGTTGTGGAGCAGGAAATAATCATTTTGGCTTTTGTTGGATTAAGTTTGTATATATGTCGGCATCCATTGGTCGACATGTGGTAGCATGTACCGCCACCTGGTTTATTTGATGTAAAGTTAAAAGTTTGAAGATGATGTGTGTTTCGCCTGCATAGTTTACACATGGGTTTGAGTTATTAATGAGGGAGCGAGGGAGGGACATGTAGATATTGAAGACAAGGGGAGAAAAGCTGGATGCTCAGGGTACTTCACAGGTGAGGCATGGGGCATGACCTGAAAGGGCCCCTTCCTGGTGTGTGATTTATGGTAATGATTATTTATATAGCCGTTTCACCAAAGCACTGTACATGGAACCTATGTACATACATTTATCATTCCAACCAAAGTTGGCACTCATTTAACAACCTCGGAAGGATGAAAGGCTGAGTTGACCTTGCCGGGATTCGAACCTGTGACCTGCAGATCAAACCGATTGCAGCAGCGAGCACTCAACCCGTTGAGCTATCTTACTGGCACATGTGTGCTGTCTGGTGAATGATGGGATCTAGAATTTCGTGCCATAAGTCAAATGTGGAGGAAGTGTCTAGTAGGGCACATGTAGTGCTAGTATTGTAGTTTTTCAGCGTTCCAGATATTAGAAATTGTAGATGCCACTCGCATCGGTCTGAATCTGTGTTGTGACTCATGGAGGAGGTTGTCAGTAAGAATTACTTTTAGATGAGGTCTGATTCCAGCCAAAGATGGTTGTAATATAAACTATTTCCATAGTGTACACCTCAAACAAGTGTCACTGGCTACTTTAATAACTGGTTGCATTATTACACAAACACAATTGTACTCCTTCTGGCTTGTCAAGATTTGGGCATGTGCGCAGCTGGCAGACCTATTTCACGGACTCACCACTGCTCTATAGGGTAGCCTTTTGTCTTATGGACATGGGCTGATTTGCATTCAAGACAAGCAGCTAACACTTCGAGACTGCGCTTCAATGCACTGTTCTGCCAGTCTAGGACACAGGAATTCCATCTGAATTCTTAAAAGGTAGATGAGGTCTCCAGTCACTCGCCGCTTGGGCCGGGCCAGATCTAAAGTGCCCCTGCCAAGCAAGGGGCATGCAACCCCTGCAAGGAAGCTGCATGTCCAGCTTTTACCTGCCTTACGCGCATCCACCATTTCTTCCTTCGCTTCAGAACCGCGCAGCACTCTGCGCAGTGCCTCCAGAACATGTTTCCTAGAGGCCAGCAAGCACCAGAACACAGGAAGATTGTCAGCTACGCTCAGTGCAATCTTCTAACGAATCATGCACTGGAATAGTTCTAGGTTGCCCCTCTTTCAAATTCTGAAAAGACCCGACAGAGCCATCTGCTATTCTGTTGGTACATTTCCATTATTTCTTAGGTGCAAGTGGATGGCCTGTGCACTGGACCGCCGACTGCGCGATAAGTTTCAGTGCAGTATTAACTGTTTGCCTCAAACTACTTGTATTTCTTAAGTGTGCCATATGTATTTTGTTTACTCTCCATTAGAATACTGTGACTTTTTAATATTGCTTGTGGCCAGGGTCTGTCAGTTTTTATAATGATGCTTACTAAATTGGTAAAGTTTGTTAAATTCATTTTAAAAAACTGTTTTAAATGCTTTTTTGGCAGCTTTTATGCAATCCCATTTACTCCGGGGAAATGCAACATTGGCTTGAATGCACTATCCATAAACAAGGAGGCTGTGCTAAAGTTTTCTTCTCGTGTGCGACTCTGAACAACTGGTGTGGTTTAGTGCTTCCCTATGTGACTCTGCTAAGGGGACTGAAAGCGCTGCACTGTGAATAACAAACCTGCGGGTCTGTGGTCGCGTAGCAGCAGGGGTTGCAATGTTCGCCCCCGGCCCTACAATTCAGAACCCCTTTAATTTGGATTCATAACTAGTTTGTCAACGAAAAAAATAAGACACTGCGCACACACACAATACACATTCAATGATGCAAACACAAACGCATGCGAAAAAAAATGATTTGGAACAAAATGGGTTAATTGCAGAAAAATAACCCTGGTTTATGTGTGTAGGTCGAAACACATTTATGATGTTCTGCGTTCGAACAGCAGTTACAAATGCATGATGAATATTTGTATAGAGCACCATTCCAACCATTTCAAAGCCGCTCCTAGCAGCAAACACCACACACTTAGTAAAGTGCAAATAAGTGGCCATAAAGCATCTCAGTCGTAAAAGCAAACCCTGATGCTGCTTTTGGTGAGCTGCCACCTGCAGGCAATCAGTCAAGTGCTTCATTTGAAATGGGTCCAAATCAAAGTGATTGCTACGCCTGCGTAGCAAGGCCATAGTTCCTAAGTGTATTTTTAAGCGTGTTGTCCTTAGAAGTCATTTAGAGACTGTACGGTTTTGTTAGGGATGGAAGCATGAACAGTTATTTATGTCAGATGCGAGACTACATGCATTCTTAATGCAGACCGGTTATGCTAAAGTGCATCAGCGGGTCATACTGTAGAGTGAACTTGTGCATAATGGCATCTACAGCTAAAACCAGCAACATGTGGTCGTGTCGGTTAACCCTTCACAGGAATTCATTTTGTCAGAGTGGGCATCTGTCGTACGCTAGAGTGTTGGTACTGTTTTATCATTGCTTAACCAAATCAGTAAAAGCTTATCAATGGGGGTTACCTGCCTTGAAATACATGGTGTCTTTCTTAAAATGTAACATTCGGTTTTGCTTTCCCTGGTCTGCTTCATACAGATTCTAAAACAGTGTTATGGTTTATGCATATCTTTAAGTAGCTGGAGGCTCCTTTCAAAAGTATATGGGTCTTACCTTGATTATCTGATACTCGTCTACACCTGTAGCCCTGGGTTGTGCTTCCCTGAATTGCTTTGGTGCTGTTCTAAAATAGTTTCATGAAGCTCTTACCTTAGAAACTGTATTATACACTTCTTAAAAGTATACTGGGTATAACTACTGTTGTTAGGTAAGAGTTGGTGTAGCAACACAGACTACACAACACTTATCTGCTTGGTATTAGGTTACCTACCTTTTGGTATAGGTCTGTACTACACAAGTGGGTAGTGCGACTGAGTAGCCAGGCCAATCTCAAGAGGGGTAAATGTGAGCAGTAGCAATGAATTGTTCAAATAGAAGTAACCAACTCTTACACTCAAAGTTTCAGTTTGAAATAATGTAATATCAATGTTTAAATAAGCGTTGTTTAAAAAGGGGCATGATATGTAACAATCAAATATACTTTAAAATACTTTTCCAGAATCATCACAAGTTAGTGGATACTCTTTAGAGATGCTGTTTACACACTTCCTACACCCACAGGGGACTTCATTCACAATGACAGTAAGGGCATTTATATATCACTAGTTATACTTTGCAGATGAAAGGTTAAAGGAAGGAAAAAGCTTAAAACAGGTTCTCAGTATAGGTGAGGACAATTAATCTTCCAATGAGATCTAGACAAGCTTTTTCGAGCAATAACAGTCTAAAACAAGTTACCACCGATGAGGGACAGAAATATCAACGTCAATGGAGTCTTCAGGGAGCCAGGACAGCCAAAGTCAATTGGAGCACATTCTATGGAGCTGAGGCACTTCTTAGATAGTAAGGCACAAGAATTTTTCTTGCACAAATTTAGAGAGTTTGGTAGAAATCACTTGTGGGGTCACAAGCCGTTACAATTGTGGAAAGCAGAGTTGGAATCAACTAACAAAAGTAGCCAATGCAAGTCTCAACTGAGATGAGCACAGCTAAAGACACTGAGGTAAGTACCCAAAGTCTAAAAAGTACCTCGGGTTTGAAGAAGAGGGGTCCAGCCGGATTATGTTCTGTTGCACCGATGCAGATCCTGTGTTCCTGAGCCTCAGTCATGGGGAAGAGGGAGGATGTCTGGAGGACTCCTGCGGCAGCGGTTTAGAGGTCGTTGGCAGCTACAGGCTTTTTTCAGATCAGCGGCACTTCGCAGTGTCGGCGCACGGTAAACAGCACCACTGCAGATCTCGGATACCGGATGGGCTTCCTTCACTCCTTGAGTCCTGCACTCTGGTGACGGGACTCGAGCTCTGGTCATCCTGCTTCTGCAGGGTCCTTCAGAGACTCCTGAACTTCAGGCCGGATTGCAAACGTTGCACTAGACTATGGATTTCTCGACCCCTGGCACTCAGTTCCTGCAGCAGGGAAGAGGTACAGCCAGTCTGGGAAGATGTCTAGTGGAGTTAGTCTTGGGGTTAGTTAGTCCCAGTAACCCAAGGGAAGAATTCGTCCCCTCTGGAGCTTCTCTTGTCAATTCGAAAAGGTCCAGGAGGATGCAGCAAGCTTCGTTCACGGTTTCTTCGGTGGGTGTTTCTTCCAGTGGTCATCGACAAATCCGAAAACCCTTGCCTTTTAAGCAGGTTTCTCCCATTCATGCACAGCCTGGCCTGTCATGCAAACAGCAAGGTGGCTGTCCTTAAAGGACAGCCACCCAATCAGGACTGGTTGCATTCATGCACTCCTAGAGACAAAGGACAGGGGAGTTTCAGGGACCTCTCTCACAACCTGCCTTTGCAGACACACTGGGGCCAGAGACGTGTTTCAGGACTGAAGCCTGCCAAAGGTAAAACGAACAAAGCGACCAAACCTGATTTGACACCCATAGTAAAACCCAAGAAAGACCTCACAAACAGAAAATGGTGAAAAAAGAAGACCGGGCCATTTTGACAAAATGGTCACCCATGGGTGCTATATTGCAGCTGAGGATTCAGCCTGTGGTAGAAAAGCACAATGGTAGGAAAGTAAACCCCTGCCACCAGCCATTTAAAGTAGTGATGGTAACAACGTTACATGAGTAGGTAGGATAAGGGGCTATTAAGTAACCCCCGAGCACTCCACATAAGATGTGCTGGACTGACAAAGAGAAAAGGTAAGTAAAGTCAATTTCACTTTACTATTCCTGGGAACGGTAGTTCACACAAGAAAAGGTATTTAAACCATAAGAGAAATCTAAAGGATTTCTCTGTCACACTGCACTGAAGGTGCTGTGCGTCACCATACAAAAAGTAGATGCCTATGGAGTTTGTCAGACTCCAAAAACAAACGAAACACAATCCAACTCAGGTCAAAACACATGAGTGTGAGAAAAAAGGGCTCTTGCACTCCAGGGTTAAAATTAAAAAGTCCTACAGTCCAACAAACGAGCTGGGGGTCTCTAAGGTTCAAGGAAATTAGCACAGAAATGAGAATTCTCCCTAACAGTAATGCGTTGTTTTGCTGAAAAAAAACGAAATATATGGGAGGTTAAAAGAAGTGGGGAGGGGGTTGGTGTAGGGGGAATAACTTGGGGAAAGAGAGGGCTGGGGGAACTCCCAAAAATAAAAATAAGATTGTTTTTTCGATGGAATTATTTCAGCAAACATTCCTTCAAAAAAACGTGTGTTGTCAAAAGAACATAGAACCCTATTTGATGGTACGATAATTGCTTTGCTATGCTGTTTCATTAGGCAGGGAACAAGTTACATACCTGTAACTGTTCTCCAGTAAGGGTCAGGCATGGTTTCACATGCTCATGAATATTCCCAGTCATCAGGCCGGGAATGCCCGGTAAAAGAAAAAACAGTTTAACTTTCGAGAAACTGTTTCTCCTATAAACCAATCACTGAGCTCTGGGTCATACTGCCCCGATTCAATGAGTGCCCTCTCCCTAAGCCCCTCCTCTGGCAGCCATCTTCCGATTTGGTAGCACGTAAAGTGGCAGTATGACCAAGTAGAGCCATAGAGGGGCAGGAGGGAGGGATCACATGTGAATCCATGCCAGATCCATGCTGGAGAACAACAGTTACAGATGGGTAACCTGTTCCTTCTCTGGCATGGGGTCTGGCATGGAGTCACATGCTCATGAATAAAGAATACATAGAAACACATACAAAACCATGGGAGGTGGCAAGGCTCAAAAGAAGCAACACTCATCTCCTCACCAGGCTCAACTTCAAGTGAAAAGGTTGCGTAGCACTGCTTGGTCGACTCTCGACTCCTCCCTGGAATCCGTCGACACAGTAGAATTTTGTGAAGGTGTGCGTAGACGTGCACGAGCAGCCCTGCAGATGTCCAGCAGGGGCACATCAGACAGGAACGCCATCGTCGCAGTGATCACTCTGGTAGAATGGGCTCTCAGACGGCCAGGCAATGGTTGGTTAGCCAACCAGTGACAATGATTGATGCAGCCGGAGAGCCACCTGGAGATGGAAGCCTTGGACAAGGCCTTCCCATGGTTCATAGAACCAAATTTCACAAAAAGCTGAGAAGTCTTCCAGAAACTCTTCGTGCAGACCACATAAAACTTCAGCGCTGGAGCCACATCCAGCAAGTGCAAAGTCCTTTCAGCCAGTGACGAAGGCATCGGACAAAACACAGGTAACACCAAGGGCTCGTTGAGATGAAATTCTGACGGACCCTTGGGCATGAAGGAGGGGTGCGTCCGCAGCGCCACCCTAGTCTTGTGGAAAGTCAAGTAAGATGCTTGCATGACAGGGCCTGGATCTCACCTACTCTCCTGGCAGAGGTGATGGTCACGAGGAAAACGGTCTTCCAAGAAAGGAACTTAAGCAGAGCTTGATGCATCGGCTTGAATGGGGCCCCCATGAGCCTGGTCAACACCACAATGAGTTCCCATGCCGGGGCAGGTACCTAGTCCTTTAACTCCTTCACTAGACGTTGCGACCAAAGAGAAGACCGTCCCAGAGACCTGGTGTAGCGGGAGATCGCCGCCAGATGCAACCTTGATGGAGGCGTGCGCCAGCCCAGACTTAGCCAATGACAACAAGTACGGAAGGACTTGAGGGGGGGGGGGTGATCCTCAGAGGGTTAATCTGCTGTGACCGGCACCAAGTCGCGAAGCGCTTCCATTTGTGTCCGTAACATTTCAGAGTCAAGAACGCCTTAGTGAGGGAGAATTCTCAGTAATGTGCTAATTCCCTCCACCTTAGAGACCCCAAGCAACTTTACTGGATTTTGAGGACTTGATTTCCTTAAAGGAGACCCTTTTTCCCCACTCTCATGTATTTTAATGTGATTTTGAACTCCGTTTCTTTTGGTTGTGGAGTCTGACAAACTCCATAGGCATCATCTTTTACATTGTGTCACACAGCACCTTCAGTGCAGTTACACAGGGAAGTCTTTCAGATTTCCCAAAGGTTTAAATACCTTCTCTTGGATAAATTACTGTTTCTGTTTCCAAGAGGAGTACAGTGAAATTGACTTTACTTACAACTTTAACTTTCTAGACCCAGCACACACTATCTTACAATAGGGTGCTGGAGGGGTTACCTAGTATCCCCTTTGTCTAGCTCCTCATGTAACATTTTTATCTTACTGTTTTCTCACTGAATGGCTGGTGGCAGTGGTTTTTTGTTTTAACTACTGTGGTGTACATTTACCGCGGGCTGCATTCGCAGCTGCAGTAAAGCACCCAATCGTGCCATTTTAGTCAAAATGGCCCCGGTCGTCTTTTTTTGCCGTTTCTTTGTGGATAGGTCCTTGAGATTTACTCTGCGTGCCAAACCAGGTTTGGTCCCATTGTTCGCTTTGCCTTTGGTGGGATTCAAGAGTGAAACCTGCCTCTGGCTCCAGGGTATCTGGGGTAGGCAGGAAGTGAGGAAGGTGCCCGAAACTCCCTGCCTGTAGTCTCCTAGGAGACCCAAATGCACTCTGTAGTGATTGGCCGACTGACTGTCCGGCAAGGACAGCCACCCTGCTGGGTGATTGACAGCTAGGCTGTAATTAACGTGAGAGAACTGAATAAAAGGCGAGTCTTTTGGCTTGGAAGGCAGAGTCGACCACTGGACCAAGGAACCAAAGAGGGCGCCTGCTGCAACTCCTGGTCCGTTGGTTTGCCCGGTGAAGCCCTGCTACTTTGCTGAAACTCCAAATCCGTATCGACAGAGAAGCCCCTGCAAGGACGACTTCTCCCCTTGAGTTGGTGGGACCAATCAACTCCAAAGTAAGCCACCTGGACATCCTTCTTAGAGCTGGTTGAATTTCCACAGAGTTGCTGCTTGAAACCGTATAGCCAGGGAGAGGAACACCAGATTGTGTTTTAAGTTGGCCAAGAGCTCCAGGAAGATCCTCCGGACTGCCAGGAAGCAGGACTGACTGAGCCTGAGCCTCCTCTATAGTCAGGCTGCCAGTGGTCGTGGATCCTCTCGCCAGGGAAGGAGGCGCAATCCTGCACCACGACCCAGGATTGCTGAACCTGAGGTCCTGGCTGCTGCAGCGCTAGAGTTCGGTGGTTACGAGCTGCTTGCGGATTGTAGGGAGTTCCTCGCTGTTAGGCAAAGTTTGCATGCAGTACCCTTTAGGTGCACTACACTCAACTCAGACTACAGGTATAGGAAACCCAACCTTTGGTATAAGCTTGTACTACACAGCTTTGGTAGCGTGTTGAGCAGCCATGCTCATCTCAAGAGGGGTCAATGTGAGCTGTAGGGGAATTACACAGATTCACAGTGCCAAGTATTCAAATAAACCTACACCCAAGGTTTCTTGATTAAACAATTAATTTATTTAACAGTCAGTTTGAGCAAGCCTTCTTCAGAAGGGGCAACACAAATACACTCCAAAATACAGCGCTTATTGGGATGACAAACCTTTGTTAAATGTGGGTGCTGGCTGGAGCCATGGGCCAATATTAGCAGTTCTGCTTTTTGTTAATTTCTAGTCATAGTCCAGTCTTTAGGTTTGTGTGCATATGGTTTTATTGGTGTAAACAACCAACAAAGTCAATGTGGCAATTCTTAGACAGACGTGGTCAGAACAAGAAGCCAGTTTGGCCAGAAGTTGTGAAAACAAACAGCCGACGCGCGTTTCAACCAAAGTCTTTCTCAAGGCGGAGGTGAAGTTTGTTTGTTTATTATTTATAATGTGGCAGCAGACTCGTGTTGGAGTTAGCAGCTGGTCCCCCCAGTTTGGGGTGCCAAGTCGAGGCTAGGTGGCCTGATCTGGTGCCGGGACCGGCGACGTGTCCAGTCGTGGTCAGTGGCTGGAGAGATACAATCCCAGGGCTTGAGGCCAAGGACAAGTCTTGCAGTTCTGTTCTGGATTAGTTGCAGTGGGCCCATTTGGGATGGCACACACACTTCCTACACCCTCAGGCGACTTCAATAACTCTGTGGACATTAAAATATTACTGTCGCATTTAGGGCAATATTTAGGATTATGTCAAAGAAAAAGATTATTAGAATAAAACAAGATCGCGCAAATAATCTGAAGCAGGTAAGTACTTTTGGTAACCCCCAATGCAAAGTAGGTTAACCCCTTCCTGGAAGGAGGGCTAAACACAGAGTCAGAGGGAAGAAGAGTTATTCAGGGAGCCAGGACAAAGTCAATTGGACAAAAGTCAGTGAGCTGAAGCACTTCTTGCAGGTAGGTAAAAAGTCTTGCACAATGTTTTAGAAGTCTTTGTAGAATAATAAGAAATCAAAGTAGGGCCACAAGCTGAATAGGCCTGTGAGGTAAAGAAGCCGTTAGCAACTTTACAGAAGCAACCCAGACAAGTCTCCACTGAGAACAAGTGAGGTTACACAACAAGATGTAAGTTCTCTTGTACTTTAAAGTACCTTTGGTTAGAAGAAAAGGGCTTTGGCTGGCTTCTGTTCCTGTGCAGCTCTGCAGATCCTGGGTTCCTGGGCCTCAGTCGTGGGGACAAGAGGGAGGACGTCTGGAGGACTACTGCACTGCAACAGGACAGTCGGCGACAGAAAAGGACCAACTTCTATTCGGTGGCACTTTGCGGTTTCAGCTCCTCGCGTCTAAGCAAATGGCGACACTGCAGACTCTTGGCTGTTAAGGTGGGCTTTCCTTGCATCTGCAGTCCAGCACTCCGTTGAGGTGGCTCAGGCTCAGTCAGTCCTGCTTCCTGGGAGTGCAGAGGATCTTTCTGGAGCTCTTGGTCAACTTTAAAGCAACGCACACGATCTGGTGTTCCTCTCCCTGGCTCTTTGGTTTCCAGCAGCAACTGCAGTGGAAATGCAACCAGCTTCGAGAAGATGTCCTGGTGGCTTACTTTGGAGTTGATTGGTCCCACCAACTCAAGGGGAGAAGTCGTCCTTACAGGGCTTCTCTAGTCGAGGCGAATTCAGAGCTTCAGTATAGCAGCAGGGCTTCACCAGGCAAACCAACGGTCCAGGAGTTGCAGCAGGCACCTCTTCCAGGTTTTTCTTTAGGGTCGTTCGTCCAGTGGTCTACTTTGCCTTCCAAGCCAAAAAGCCTCGCCTTTTATGTAGGTTTCTCCCATTAATTCCAGCCTAGCTGTCAATCACCCCACCCAGCAGGGTGGCTGTCCTTGCCAGACAGCCAGCCGGCCAATCACCTAAGAGTGCATTTCTGTCTCGTGGGAAAATAAACACAGGGCGTTTCGGGCACCTCCCTCGCTTCCTGCCCCCACCAGACACCCTGGAGCCAGAGGCGGGCTTAACTCGTGAATCCCACCAAAGACAAAATGAACAAAGGGACCAAACCTGGTTTGGCGCACAGAGTAAATCTCAAGAAGGAACTTTCCACAAAGAAATGGTGAAAAAAGAAGATCAGGACCATTTCTACAAAAATGGCACCCTTGGGTGCTTTACTGTAGCTGCAAACGCAGCCATCGGCAAAAGCACACTACGGTAGTTAAAAGTAAACCACTGCCACCAGCCATTCATCGAGGAAAGGGCAACATAAAAATGTTACATGAGGAACTAGACAAAGGGGATACCAAGTAACCCCTCCAGCACCCTATTGGAAGATAGTGTGTGCTGGGTCTAGAATGCTACAAGTGTAAGTAAAGTCAATTTCACTCTACTGCTCTTGGAAACTGCAGTTTATCTAAGAGAAGGTTTTAAACCGTTTGGGAAATCTGAAAGACTTTCCTGTGCCACTGCACTGAAGGTGATGGGTGATCATGTAACAGATGATGCCTATAGAGTTTGTCAGACTCCACAACCAAAGGAAACACTGTTTAAATCACATTAAAATACATGAGAGAGTGGGAAAAAGGGGCCCACTCTCTCCAGGTTAAAAAATCAAGTCCTTAAAATCCAGCAAAGTTGCTGGGGGTCTCTAAGGTAGAGCGGAATTAGCAAATTTCTGAGAATTCTCCCTAACAATGTACTTGAGTCGTCGCAGGTGGAGAATGGACCTTCAGCCCCCTGTCTTCTTTCTTACCAGAAATTATCTAGAGTAAACTCCAGAGCCCCAGTGTCGCTTCGGAACCAGCTCTATCGCCCCTTTTCTTAACATGGTCCGAACCTCCAGCAGCAGTTGAGGGATGTGTTGTTCCTGCCAGGCCACCGGTGGTATACACAGACACTTTTGCTGAAAAGTATGTCTATGGGCGAGAGCGTCCAGCAACCATCGATCGGTGGAGATGTTTTCCGACATGCTGACAAAGTTCGTCAGCTGACCTCCCACCGGGGTGCAGGGGTGGGAGCCCGACATCTTGGCTGGTTCAGTGCTGCTTGGATGCCGGTGTGCCACCCTGGGAGCCTGGTTGACGATGGCGGCCACCCCGAAAAGCCTTGAAACGACCCCTGTAGGCTTCCTGGGTCATGGAAAGGGAGGGTTGGCGGTAAGAGGACGATCCACCACCGAAACTCTAAGACCTCCCCGACTTCCCTCCTAGGGGACGAAAGGACGGATGGTGATGCTGCAGCGTGCACAGTGCACGGGCCGTCTCCGTGTCAGCCTTAATGGCTTGAAAAGATTTGTTGACTGCCTTGTCGAAAAGGTTGTCTCTATCGAACGGCATGTATAGGCCCCTCGTCTGGGGCTCATGTCTGAAATTGGTGGCCTTCAGCCAGTCACGACAATGGAGGCAAAAGCCCTTTCCCATTTGGCGGAACCCTGTGTCCGCAATGTCCAGGGCCACGGTGATGTGGTCCAATGCCACCTCACCTTCCTGAAGAATCTCCATTGCATCTACCCGCTTATCCTCGGGGAGGAAATCCAGGGCCGGACCCATCTTGTACCATAGCTCCCGGTCACACCTGGCCAGGATCGCTAAGGCATTGGCCGCCATGATCGTCATTGCAGCCTAGTAAATGACTTTCCAGCCCACAGTGTCCAATGTCTTCCCCTCGCCGTCTGGGGTAACAGAGTTTAATGACGGGTTGAAGGACTTCTTCCTTGCTGCAGCTAAGACCGCCGAGTCCGGCAATGGTTGCGACCGCAATCATTTGGGCGCAGACTCCGGCACTCAATATTTCTTCTCCAGCCAGTCCCTATTCGCCGGGGCTGAGGAGGGGTTCTTCAGAAGTGCCAGCCCCTCATCCCAGACGTCATCTAGGAGCAGTACCAACAGAATGGTCTTCCGCCTCCCGCCATTGGTACACAAAGCCTTCCTTTTTCTTCTCCTCCGAGATGAGCTGAAAAAGTTGACGCATGGGCGATCATGGAGTGGAAGGATCCCACTTCATCCAGCGCAGAAGCCCTTCGTGGCGGAGAGAGTTTGCTGTCATAGGTGTCCGTCCTAGCTGTGTCCACCCCCATGTCTCTAGGGGTGGGGGCGGAGGGAGGGCAGTGACGGTTGGAGCAGAGGCATAGGGCGCCTCCTCCTTTTCTTCAGCGGTGGTGGCCCCAGTGTAAAAGGGGTTGTCGCTGGTGGCTCCTCGACGTTCTCTTCGCCACCCATCTCCTCCGTGATGGTGGGGACGAAAAGAATGTCTTCCTCATTGCACAAAGAAATATCCATGCCCTGTAACTCTTCCCCACACCTCCACCCCCTTTCCTCAAGTTCTGAGGAGGGAGCGCAACCCTGGCCGCCACCAGGGTACCCTGACTGGGACAGCCCCTTTCGCCCTCGAGCGGGCAGCAGCAACCATCTCAATAGAAGGACATCTTGGCCTGGATCACCTGTGCCTTAGCTGGCAGGACATACACCATGTCCTGCCCGTCTTCTCTGGTTTCTCTTGCAGCTTCCCCGGGTTAGCTGACTTTCTCTTGGATGAAGAGCTGGAGCGATGGCTGGAGATTGAGGCTGATGGAGACGATCAACGTGCCCCGACTGTCGTGGGACTCACTTGCGCTGCGACCCCAGCCCCCTGGCTGTTTTGATCCGGATGAGGCATTACCCCTGTGGACCACACGGGGTAGAGGCATTGGCCTTGAGCCACGGTGTCAGTTGGACATGTCGGTCCTTCATCATGCGCTTGGAGAAGCCACAGCAGATCTCACAATCTTCATCCTTGTGTGTCGGGTGTAGACAATACAGGCACTGGGAATGCTTGTCTGTGAAAACATTCCACAAGCCGCAGCTGGTGCAGAGCTTGAAGCGGGAAGCTCAGTCTTTCTCCTCCGACATGATCTGGCACGGTGAAGGCCTGATGGGCTTCTGGAAACTTCAAAGAAGTAGAACACTCGACGATTTCTGCCCTTGAGGGGCAATGAAAGATGCCAAAAAAAGGATGGATAAACGATGGAGCACACAGAATCTATTGAACAAAAAAGTGTGAAAAACGCAAAAACACAAAGACTCCCAACACTTGAACGTGCAGTAAAAATAGGCTTACGGAGAGGGAAGTCATTGGCTGGGGGAAGTATGACCCAGAACTCAGTGATTGGTTTATAGGAGAAAGAAAGTTTATAAACAAAAGTGAATCTGTTTTTTATTTTACAGAAGATTCCCGGCCTGACCACAGGGAATATTCATTCATGAACATGTGAATCCATGCCAGACAACATGCTGGAGAAGGTCTTGTTATGCTGCACTATTTAAATGGTCATATACTTGCTTTCCTAGGCCGCTTCTTTAGGCAAGGCCTTGTTATGCAGCACTATTTAAGGGATCTGAAGGTTTGTTTCCTATGCTTTGTTAGGCCCGGTCTTATTATTCCATTGTTTATTGCTCATGTTTTACTACACGTCTAGGTCAAGTTACAGGATGTCTGTCATGGTGTGACTGATACAATTGTAGTTCGGCACTGAATTCAATTATTTTGTGCCTGCAGCTGCACTGGGACAGGTAGATGCATTGTCAGCTGGCCTCACACACATCTTTTACATGCGGCGTCACTGAACGACTGGCTGAGTTATGCTTATCCGAGACGCCTCACATCCAATCATCACCATACCCAGGCTATAGGCAAGCACAGTGTCAATCCTAACCCGGAACATAGTAAATGCACATTTTGACAATGCTAAACTAGTCTATTTCTCTATCAGAATGTTTTCGAATACTGGGCCACAGTCATCAGGAATTGCAAATCTCCGTTCGGGAGCATATTCCTAACAGTTGAGCACTAATGGCCACAATGTTTTTTGTTGGCGTAAAATCAAACTGTCTGAAAAGCACACAGCTATACACTGTCTCATTGCATACTCGTGATCTGCCAGCCGTTTGCCTCACAGTATTCTCAGCGGAACCTTGGACTGTACATATTCATTTTTTATTTATTTAGAATGCGCCCAACAGCCCATGAGCATATGGGCACACAAACAAAAAGGTCATAATCAGAAAGACAGGACAAAAACCACCAGGATCAATTGAGCAGAAATTTGCAACCAAAATCAAGAGTCCAAGACTGAACTTTTCAGTTTACGTTTGAACTGATTCAGCCATCTAGTGCCTCTTAACTATGGGGGTAATTTATTCCAAAGCGCTGTGGCTGAGTAATCAAAGGCCATATGGCCAACCTGCTGCAAGCTGAAGCAGGGCACCAGCAACAGACAGGAGTTGTTCGACATCAGTATCCTGTGTTCTGGTAGTCAGCACACGCGGTCCTTAATATATTTTGGGCTAGCCCCATAAGAGGCACTTCTGGGTAATAACCAGAGTTCTAAAAGGGATATGAAATCGGACTGGGAGTCAAATGAGCCGACTCCACGCATTCAAGACATGGTCATTAAGAGCCAGACCCTGTACGATTCGAACAGCTCCATTATGTGTGGTCTGCAATTTGATTAGGTTTCCTTGACTAACTCCCTGCCGCAGAATACAACTGTAATCCAGTTTAAGCAAATAACTGCAAGGGCAATCATGGTACAGCTCTGTGTAGATAAAAAAGGACGTATCTGCCCAAGCAGTCAGGCATTAGGAACAACTGAAAACAGTGTTTCGGACAACTTCATAGTCACGTGCATCTTGGTATATCCCCAAAGTTTTAATTTGATCAGATAGCCCAATGTAAGTACCCGCAATATCAAATCTGCTGTAGTCAAGGACACGTATCAAACTGGAAGAAGTCCCCACTAGAAGCAGCTCTGTTTAGCATCATTCAACGCCAGAGAACTAGGTGCCATCCAGCCTTGGATGATTGTGTAGGTTTGATTAATCAGGGATGCATCAGCAATATAGTCACCTGAAATAGGGAGGACAACTTGCGTGTCATCAGCATAGTTTGTGTACATGATGCCTTTTTCATCCATAAGATCAAATAAGGGTTTGAAGAAAAGATTGTATAAGGTGGGCTAGAGGTAAGAGCCCCTAGGACCCTACACTTTATTTCCACCGGATCAGCAACACCCTACCTATCTGACAGAAAGGAGCGAGTCCAAGCAGCAGACTCAGGAGAGAAGCTGGCCCCTTTCTGGAGCATCTGAACCAACAAGTCACGATCTAGCAGCGCAAAAGCAGCAGAGAGGTCCAGGAGGGAAAGATGACCTCTCCGTTTATCCATATACTCCCAGCCATTGTGTTTGCCTTCTTAGTTTTTTTCCTACTAAGTGCCATCTGCCACATTTTGTTAGTTTGCAATATGGTTTATATCTAGTCGGTGTCCTTTTCAAGGCTGGGCTAGTTTTATCCTCTACTACTGCGTTTGATTAAATACTAATCAAATTAATACAAACATTTTTTAAATCACTGACAGCACACCACTGGTCCCCACTCTGCCCTCTCCCATCATCTTTGATCACATCGGTCTCTCGCTTAGGTCTCTTATTAAGTGAGGTTATCTGTTCTCTGTCCTTGTTTTCTTTATATGCACTATAAAATTTCCTTCTGCCATCGCCACATTTTTCAGCGGTATGGTCCATTACGTATCTATTTACTTCATTTCCTCCACAGCTTGGCACTTCGCTTCTGGCCCATCACGAGAGGGTGAAAAAGGATAGCTCATTTCCCTAGACATGACATGGTCGCTCAGTGGTATATTATAATGATCGCTAGTATACAAGACACTAAGGTAGCCTGTAATGCAGTCCTGCAGTTATCCCTACTGCAAGGTCTTCAGGAATACATTATAGTTACACAGCAAGCACATTTTCTCTAATGAAACCACAGAATATAGTTCACAGCTCTTTACATCCATACCAACAGCTGTGCTCAGCAGGTACCCACCTCGACTACACCATGATGGATGGAGGTGTACTGTTTCTTCTTCAGCATCACCAGAGTGATGACAATCACTGTTGCTATGACTACTCCCCCAACCATAAGTCCAATGATTGCACCTTTATTGGAACCAACTTCCTCAGCAAAGAATACCTAGGAAACAAGACAGAGGATTAAGGTTTATTTGCAGGGCTCCAACTGCAATACATGCCATTGATTGCAATATGTTTACACATAATCCAAATCTGTTCCCACACCTATCCAGGGCTCCATGAATCGAGAGGAAGCCAACCCATGCTCTTATTGCCTTGGTAAATTGGAACCAGAATATCACTGCACATCAAAAGAGAACGTTGGACAGATTCAAACGTAGATGGTTTCCCCGTGATTACATAGGGCCTCATTACACGGTAGGCGGTAACCATGGCGCAATTAGTGCCATGGTTGCTGCCGGTATTTTACCGTGTCCGTCTTGGTGGATGGCGGAATTACCGCCCTACTCCAAGGTGAGCGGGGGCGGTAATTCCCCATTCACCAAGGCACTTCCCCATTCCCATTTTTGCCCCCATAGGGCATAATGGGAATGGGGAAGGCGCTAATTACGGTACCGCATATTGCTGTACCGTAATTATCTCCAAGGTCCCTTTGCGGCACCCTACTTTAACGGCTGGTAAAACCAGCCGTTAAGGTTGGGCCCCGCAAAGGGAACTCGTAGTAAGGCGGTAAGGGTTTACCAGTACCGGTGCCCTTACCGGTACCGGTAAACGCTTACCGCCTAACGTGTAATGAGGCCCATAGACTTCGATTTAAAAGTCTACATTTTGATCTACTCAATTGGATCGACTTGCTTTTGACTTTGATGTGCGGTCACTTCCATCCAACACATCCCCCCGCGTCCCCCCCGATCCAATTGAGTTAAGCAAAATATAGACGTTTTTAAAAACGTCTGAAACTACGGCATACCAAAATGCAATTTTGCAACAAACTCAAATTAGCAAAATGAACAGAAAATGGTGAATAGTAACATTAAACTATTAGTTTGAAATGCCCTGCTCGCATTTTCTAGCCACCTGTAATTACAGAGCTGAAATACACAGCAATGAGCAGGTAGGTAACTACATGTGAGAATTATTTATTTATAAACCTAAAACCGGCAAATCTGACATGCACATATGGGCACTGACATTGCTTGTTCAAGATCATGCTCCTCCGCCACAGCGTGGGTGGATAGCACACCAGTAAAGCGCTTGCCTCAGACATGGGACCAGCCGTCAGTTGACAAGTTCGAATGGCCGACCCAGGCATGCGTTATTCTGAGTTTGATGCATTAAATATCATTAAATTTGATAACAGCTCTTACATAACTTCATCGAAATTAGTGGATTTGAGCATGAAACGCTATATAAAAAGAAATATTTTTCATTTTATCCTGATGAGGAAGCTTAGCATTAGAACTACAAGATTTATCCGAATAAAAGAAACTTGTCCTTTGCATCACCAGGGCAGTTGTCTGCTAGTGTTGGGTGTCACAAACCAAACATGCTGGGATTTGAAACAAAATGTAATTGGCAGTAGCCAGGATGTAAAGTGCAACTAAATCACAAAGAGCAATGCGCAGCATTTCATGCATCTATTAGTTTCGTTGCCATACACAGCCAGTAACTCGCAAAGTAAATCCTAAACCACATGGAGTTCCAGTGGTGCTCGGGGAATCCTAGTGAACGCTTTCAAAGCAATTTCTAATATAATCACTACTCTTCAAAAACCAAACCAATGAATACAAATCTATGCGTTTCCCAAGAGAATGCAGCACTGGTCCTATGTATTTTGGATCCAAAGATCCTTCTTCAGGGAAATGTCTGCCCTGATTAAAACAGTCTTTGCATACAGCTTAGAAGAGGTGCGTCCATTTCTGGCTCTAAATTTCAATGAAAAACTCAGTCTGTTGCAAAAGAACGTCCAGTGATTTATAAAATTCCTCTGCGCAATTGAGGATCATGAGGCTCATTTAGGATCAGAGAATCTCTTCACAGTGATCAAGAGAATACCTCATTTTATGCAGTGGCTGTATGGCCACTACAGGTTATCCCTTTCCATTCTGAAAAGTAGAACCCACAATTGATAATGGGAAGATCCAAAGAACAACTCAAAGAAGGCAAAGATATACATACACTGGACACATCTCGCAAATGGAAATTCCCCTTGCCATGTCAGAATTCCTATTTTGGGGATTGTAGTGACACTGTGTTCCCCAAGCATTAGGCCCACGCCCCCCACACACCTTTTTGGTTGTTTCATCTCTTTTTGGCAGCCAGAGGGAATTCTCATGAAGTCCCCCTTTCATTATTTGCCTTTTTTTAACTTCATATAAAAGAATATGTTATTAGGTTCTGTACCAGGTGTTTTGTTTGACAAAATGGGCACCCCTGGGTGCAATACTGCAGCTGAGGATTCAACCTGCAGTAAAAATACACAATGGTAGGAAAATTAAACCACTGCCACCAGCCATTATTTGTAGTGAGGGTAACAAAAAATGTTACATGAGTAAGTAGGAAAAGGGGCTACTAGGTAACCCCCGCCCAGTACTTCCACATAAAATGGGGTGTACTGGACCTACATAGGAAAAACAGGTAACTAAAGTCAATTTTACTTTGCTACTCTTGGGAACTGTAGTTTACCCAAGCAAAGGCATTTAAACCCTACGAGAAATCCAAGGGACTTCTCTGACACTGCACTGAGGGTGCTGTGTGTCACAATACAAAAGGTGATGCCTATGGAGTTTGTCAGGCTCCAAAACCAAAAGAAACAGAGTCCAAATTAGAACAAAAATACAAGAGGGGGAGAAAAAGGTCTAACTTACTCCAGGATAAAAATGAAAAGTCCTAAAGTCCAGCAAAAGAGCTGGGGGTCTCTAAGGTTGAAGGGAATTAGCACAGAATTGAGAATTGTCCCCAACAATGTGCCAGGAGAAATGGAGAAGGACGCGCAGGGAGAAATTATATCCGCATACTGGGGCTCCCCGAGAAATCTGAAGGACCTAGTATGAGCGTTTTCTAGAACAATGGCTGTTGGACCCAGTGGCTCCCAAAAAAAAAACTTTCAAAATTCGTCTTGGTCAAAAGGACCCACCAAATGCTTACTGAAAGACCCATACCAGGGGCAAACCCATGCACAGTGATTGCGAGATTAAACTATAGGGACAGCAATGCGTTGCTTCAAATGACCCATGCCATGGGACCACTCACTTATAACGGGTCATTTGACCCAGTCAAGAAAAGGCTGCAAACTATCATGGTCAAGTATGGACTACTATTTCCAGCCCAGCTAAAAATATACCATAATGGAACTGCCCGACATTTCAGATCCCAAGGCGGCTTGGGAATGAGTCGAGCTGCATCTCGAAAACAGCAAGGCTCCCTTCCCCCTTTTGCCCCCCCTCCCCAGTATCGAAGGGACAGCCTCCCCTGGCAAAAGAAAAACCTGAAGATCGCCTCTTCCCCACCCAGCGGATGATCTAGACACTGTTGATCTGGCAACTGGCACCAAGGGACAGTTTACGTGTCACACCCACTTAAGATAACCGTCCACCCGGGCATATCGCTGTATGGCCAAGGTGGCAGAAGGGAGCTCAGATGTTAAAGAGGGTGCTTTTCCTCAATGTAGGGTTTTGTTTCTGCTTTTATGTTTGGTTAAACCCCACGGTTGGGTCGAAGATATTCGGGCAAGAGGTATTTCGGGTTGGGGTGGAGTAAGGGGTGGGGGGAGTTGGGTTAGGTTCAACATTGATCACGTCAAATTGGGTTCTCAAACTGATATTCTATGGCTATAACAGGCACTCCCACAGTCTCACACATTACGTCAGTCCCATACATCACTAATGTCATACCCACATACCAATGGCCATTACAAGGAGAAGGATGCTTAAACTAGTAACATGGAACGTTAATGTCTTCGGGTCTGGAATAAAAAGATGTATTCCAGCTCCTTAACAGATATTCCCCGAACACAGTTAGCTACTTGCTCGGCACCACTAGGTTTTTGTGATGTCTGGCGAGAGGAACATCCTTGGGAACGTGGTTACTCATTTCACTATGGAGTACACGCGTCCCTCTCCCGACTCGACAATTTTTTTCTACCAATGGCGGTGGCTTATAGGGTACAAACTGCATCCTACTTGCCACGAGGGATCTCGGACCACTCACCGTTAGTGATAGAGGAACTACGTAAAGCACTACCGCCAATGCTGAATAGGCGACTGAATAGCTACTGTCGAGAGTTTCCAGACTTTCAGGAACACATCCAGACCAGGTCTTCCGAATGCTTCGAAATCAATGATAACTCGGTAGAGAGCCCTGTGACACTATGGGAGGTATACAAACCGGTTCTCTGGGAGGAAATGATCTCGTGGGTGGCGGCTCATAGGAGAGCTCAGCTCCAACGGGTGCAAGAAGCTGAAAGGGAAGCAATGAGATGTGAGACAGACTTCTTCACTTTGAATTCTCTGCAGGCTAGTCAGTTGCTTATAGCAGCCTTGGAGATCCTTCGAAATGTTGTCCTGGACAATGCCAAACAGGCCCAATGGACAGCACAAAGTCGCATTCATGAATAAGGGGACAAAGCAGGCAAAATGCTCGCTTGGATTGAGAAAAGGTACAAGGGCATAGACAAGTTTGAGAAATAAAAATAGGGATGGATGAAGCAGTAAAGACAGAGGAAGTAGCATAAGCCTTCGCCAACTATTATACTACACTCTACCACAGCCCATACGAGAAAGAAACCTGGAAGAGACTCAGTGAGGTAATTGTTAGCCTATTATATAATTTGTTTCAACACAGCAAGAAACCGGGCATTCTCCCTCTGTACCTTCGGAAGGCGAACATAGTGGTCCTCCCCCAACAAGCTAAGCCTCCAAAATTATGTGGGTCCTATAGACCCATCTCGCTGATAAACGGAGAAACAAAAATACTAGCTAAGTTATTGGCGAACTGTTGATTACCGGTCATGTGATCCCTCATCCACCGCGTCCAATGTGGATTAATGGCCAAGAAATTGACTTGCATGAACATTCAACGGCTACAGTTAGCGTTGGAACATGCCCCAATGGTGAACGCACCATTGGCACGGTTAGCGAAAGATTTCAAAAAAGCGTTTGACTCTGTAAGGTGGGATAGCATCTGAGAAATAATGGACAGAATGGGTTTCGGAGACGGCTTCATGGCTTGGGTTCGTGTCCTGTATGAGTGACGGATGGCCGAGATCAGAGTGAATGGTAGGATCTCTAGGACCTATCCACTGGAACGGGGAACACGTCTTGGGTACCTGCTTTCCCCATTACCGTTTACCATTGCCATTGAGCCCTTGGCCACGGGGCTCCACCAGTACACTACATTGCAGGGATTCTTGTAGGTCGCAGGGATGGGAGGAAAAGGTCTCGTTATATGTGGACGATCTATTAATATATCTTAGCACCCGAATCACTCCTGCCCCATACTGCGTGAATATGAAACCTATTGTGAATTGAAGGTGAATTGGAGCAAATCTGTTCTCTTCCCGATCCAGGATGTAGAGCAAGTAATCCCTTTGGAATGCCCGTACCAAGTAGAATATAGTGTCTGTTACCTAGACATCCAAATGAAGGTAGACCACAAGTTATACCTTACAGATAACTTGCACCCGGTCACTGACCGGTTCCTAAGAGATGTGAAGGGCCTGCCGCTGACTTTGATGGGGAGAGCTGCCCTATTCAAGATGTCAACCATCCTGCGCCTAATTTATGATTGGCAGAATGCCTCCTTGCGCATCCGTTAGATAGAAATTACGACGATCGATTCGGCCTTACGGAAGTTATTGTGGGGTGGTAAACACCCACAAATGGCATTGACTACACTGCAGCGATCATGCTGGGAGGGAGGAATTGGGCTCCCAAATGCCTGGAACTATTACTCGGCGACCCACATGGCAGTGATCAACATGTTACACAGGCATCCTAATATGCCTGTGTAACATGCATTGTCCGCAAGCGGAGGGGAGGGGAAGTGCCCTCACTTCATTACCTATACCGAAGTGCAGAAAAGACCGCCTCCTCTCCCACATGACCAAGGTGTGGAGAGCAGCCCACAAGTACATTGGATGGGGGAACAAACCAACACTGACCTAACCCATCTGGGATAATTACTTACTGGCTGAACTGCCGGTTCTGTCCAGGTGGAGGGACACAGGGATCAGAACCATAGGCAACAAAGGGGGTGCAATTTCCTGGGGAAAGTAAGTAATTTCCTCCTGGCATGGAGAAGGAATGCCAAGGGGAAGGCAGACATGCACCTGACATTGCAAACCTTAAGAGAAACTAGGTAAGGGAGACATTCCGCCTGACAACTTTCAAGAAACCTTTAATCCTCTGTCCAGAAGGAAGGAGTAATTCTTCTGGACCCAGCAGAGAGTTTATATCCATAGTTGTTTATAGGTGTATGGGAAGGAAATAAGATTTTGACAGAATAGTGGACATTTATAATTTTGGACATTCTGACAATCTCCTTAGTTTATTATTTGAGATGGGGAAACCCCTCTTCGCACTAGGGATAGGTACGTGTTCCCTTTTCGTTTCAACGAAATAAAAGTGTACAGCAACCACTATGTCACCTTTGTGTCGGTCTCGTACTTCTGCACCCTTACACCCCGCTGAAGTTCGGTGCAGTAAAAGCATTAATGGTTCACTTTCAATACAGAGCTGGAAAACGTGATGACTTGCATCACAGCCCAGTCAGGAATGAGAAAACAAGGAATAATACAGAATACAGGCTGAGGCATCTAAAAGATCTGCTTTCCCTTTCCCACAGAAAGGTTCCTTAACAGCTACACTCTAATGCTTGTAGTCCCCTCCTCCCCTAGTTTAAGGTTATCAAACTGAAATAGGACTCTTCATAAGTTAAGTTAGTGTCGGGAAGATAGCTCAGGGGCAACATGCTCACCTTGGAAGCAAGACGACGTGGAGCAACAGAGGTTCGATCCACAAGTCCGTGCTTAGAAAACTCTGGGTATTAAGCACGTTATAAATAACCAATTACATTGTTAATATGCTTTTATGCTGCATCAAAAACAGCACTGTAGTAGTTTGAGTGAATAGGCTTGTCTGTGGAGGGGTGATCTGTGCGCCCGCCAGGGATAGACTGAATTGATCATTCTGAAGGAAATACAATCTGCAAAGAGGAGGGGATTGGCAAGCAGGAAGTAGATGTTACAAGCACAGGGAAGGAATGCTTGGGGGAAGGATTTCTGATTGCATGTCAGTCCTGTTATGTGGAACCTTAGATCCAGTGCTTTGTGAGAAACCTCAAACTACAGCTAGCAGCATTTCAGCCACTGCTCATGAGGTCATGAATCGGCTTCTTGGGAAGACCTTTAAACCAGGAGCTGCAACCTTTTGAGAATTGTTAAAAATATGCACGAAGATGGTGAATATTGAGAGTGAAAACAATTGAGGATGTACGCATGGACTAGAATACATTTAACAACAAGCACTGGGAATGCCAACACTTGTGTAGGCTGGGGAAATGCATTTGCCAGGCACAATCGTAGTGGTATTACCTATCCATCAATGGTACCAGCTGCAAAATGGTGCAAGTATCTGGGCATATAGTAGCAGTGCCTGTCAAATACCTAATACATACACAAGCCAAAACCATTGGCAAAGCCAATGCTTTTTCTTAACGGGCCTTCTAGAATGATACCATAATATATTGACATACAAAAATGTACATTTGTGAAACCTTGCCCACTTACCAATTTCTGATGATGCACTTCATAACCAGAATCCTGTCGGAACTCCGAGTCCATTTTAACTTCGGAGAAC
This sequence comes from Ambystoma mexicanum, assembly GCF_040938575.1. Classification (NCBI taxonomy): domain Eukaryota; kingdom Metazoa; phylum Chordata; class Amphibia; order Caudata; family Ambystomatidae; genus Ambystoma; species Ambystoma mexicanum. Next base: position 322,013,316 of record NC_090939.1, on the reverse strand, counting down.
TCTTCTGTTTTCATATTAGTCAGACCAGACCCTGTTTAAGATACAAGTTTTAAAAAACATTCAAAGCTGCACAGGAGCACCAATACACAGTCTATTCAAGACTACAGGCTTCGCACAGAAAAAGACAAAGCAGCACGCTCTTACATGAACCAGTAACAACTAAAATTAAGTCTTTGAAATCTACAATTCCTTTTCCAGAAGTTCAATGCTTGCTCTGTTACTCATTAGAACACTGGCAACCATATATCAAGCGGTTGTGTGGGACCAGCCCTACAGATAAGGGGTGTATCAGACACTTTTACTCCCTAAAAATAGGCAAATACTCCTAAAATAAATTTAAATAGAGAGTCAAAATACTCCAACAAAAAACAGGAAACAGACACTGGACCTTGAGCCCCTCTTTCACCCTCACAGCTCCATGGACATGTTTGAACCAGTAGTGCACGTAGTACGACAGGGAGACACTATTATTACTGCCTGATGGGAAGATCTACATGTGCATCATTTAATGTGTATGAATAACTAGGTGCAAAGGAAAAATCATTACAAAAACATTTCAGGTTTTTGAGTTCACACATTTTTACTTGCTTATAAAATACTCCCATTGGGAATTGGAGTAACATTTTTACTCCCTAAAAAAATCATTTTACTCCCAACTTTAAAAATAGGGAGTTAAACACTCCCACTTCAAAGTCTCATCTGGAGCACTACGTGGGACTGTGCGCAAATCTTTCAGTAACAGATCTGCACACTTCTGCTTGCTTTTTAGCAGGCAGACAGGGGCTAAAATAAGCAATTGTAGCAACATGTATGCCCAAGTCCCTTTCTATCACACTTTTGTGAGATTCTTTAACAGTCGAAAATAGGCAGTAGACCCGAAATCCTAAACTGGCCAAAAAACATTGGCAGGATCATTTGACCAAGTTGGGCATCTTCCCCTTCAAAGGAATCGAGGGACTATGGTTTACAGTGAATGGAGAGGTGCATGTAACTCGCTTGCAATGGACAACTAAAGGCATGCATTTCTGAAACGCAGCACACATCCGTGGCCCTACTTGTATGAGAGGGGGAACACAAACATAGCACCTGCCATTCCTACTTGCAATAAGAAGGACATCACTAAGGAGAAACTGCTCCCTTTAATTATCCCCCTTCTTCATAATATGTCATCTAATTCTGACCCTACAGTCCTAGTGCACACCTATAACCTCACTATCCTAAAAGCTCTAAACACTATAGCCCCACTAAAATTGATTGCATAAACCAAAACCACGCCCACATCTGAATTTGTAGTTTACACCTCATTTCAGAGACCTCCACAAAGCTAAAGGAAATGCAGAGGCACATTGGGAAACCACCCAATCTGGCGCTAATAAAAGTTCCCTGATACTGCACCATCTAACTACAAAGAAGATACATTCCTTGCCAAAAAAGATGTCTACAACAATTGCATCTTGCTGACCAAATCTAATACTAAGGAGCTCTTTAAGATCCTTAAAGAGCTTGAGTCTCCCATAGCCCGTCACACCAATGTAACACAGATTCCACCTGGTGCACCAACATCCAGAAAGCTCTTCTTGATAAAATCTCAACATTACAAACTAAAATTAACATTAAAAAAATATATTTTAGTCCCAGATCCTGTACTCAACTCTGCATTTAACACCACAACTTCATCTTACCCTGCCAAACCATTTAGTTTCTCACCCCTCTCCACATGGGAAGTAGAGAACATTATTAAAACGCTCAAACCTAATTGTCAAGGTGACTACTGCCCAGCACCCATCTGGGATTGTCCCAGACAACCTCAAGGATGCCAGCGTTATCCCTATAATAAAAAAAAACCTACCCTTGATCCTAGTAACCCGGCTAATTACAGACCCATTACCACGGTGCCCTTCCTCCTAAAAATTCTGGACAGGGCAGTCTATCTACAAATTCAGGCTTACCTTGAATTGAACAAACTTGTTGGCCTTCGTCAATTGGGCTTCCATCCAAGACACGGAACAGAAACTGCCCTTATTAACTTAAAAACATAAATTGAGGATTTAAAAGATAAAAGGAAAGCTGGCCCTACTTCTACTGCTTGACCTATGGGCAGCTTTCGATTCGGTTAACCACCAAATTTTGTGCCAACATCTTAAAACTGCTGCTCACTTCTCAGACGAAGCCACCTCCTGGATCAGATCATTCTTGGAAAACAGAATCAGGTGTGTCTTTTCACCGACCGCTTCTGCTGAACCAAAACCAGTCCTGTGTGGGGTCCCACAAGGATCTTGTGTCTCCCCGACACTACACAATGTTTACAAAGCCCCTCTTCGATATTCTCTATCTGGGTGTCATCTATAGCAATTATGCTGATGACACCCAGATACTCATCCTCATCACTGGCAACCATGCTATTGACCCTAAAGCACTTAATGTTTACTCTGTCTTCCAGGCCTGGATGGCAAATCATGGACTGTGTCTAAATGATGAAAAAACTGAGCTACTCAGCCTAGGTTCACAACTGGCCCTCGCCTTCAAATCCTTCATTATTGACGGGAATACCATTAACGTCTCCAATGATACAAAACATTAGGTATCTACCTAGATTCCACCCTGTCGCTCACAAGACAAACCAATGTTGTGGTGTCAGCATGGGCCTACACTTGCAAGCTTATAACACCATGTAGAACTTTCCTAACGGCCCCCAACTGCATCATCCTCGCCAGAACCCTTGTTATGGCAGAAATTGATTATTGTAATGCCCTATATTTAGGTACCAGCCAAAGAAACATCAACAAGCTCCAAATCACCCAGAACAATGCTATAAGGGCAGCGCTTAACATCCCTAGGAAATCTCACATTTCTGACACTCACCCAAGTCTACACTGGCTCACTGTGGCCTCAAGAATATCACTCAAAATTCTTGCTTTCTCACTCAAATCCCAAGCTAACCAGGCACCCATCTATCTTGCAAACCGCTTCACTGTCCGTACTCCTAACAGACCCTTAAGATCTGCTCAAGCCCACTCACTGTCAATACCCAGATTCAAGCTCCAGAAAGCAGGTGGATCCAGCTTCCTAGTTCTTGCCGCCAAACTCAGGAACACATTACCTCCTACACTCAGAGCTGAGTCAAAACTTGGCTCATCGAGCAGGACCACACTACGTCATTTATGTAAACCTCCCGCACTTCTACAAGCATCTCTCTTTACCTCTTGTAAATATACTTTCCTACGTTAGTAACTGTGCCTCTGTTATAAATGTTACTCACTCTAGTTAATATTGCCTCTTGTAATGTATGTACTTGCTGCATTTTGCCATTGATGTAAATCACTTTTATTATATGTACCTTTCCCTGTAACCATTGTACCTTCCTTAAGAAATGCACCCACATGCCTTTGGGCAAGGTGCGCAATACAAATAAAACAAATACAAATACTGGTGCATTCCAAGATGCCCGAAATAAAGTACTAGGCTACCGAAGTCATAGTGGCCTGCATGTACATATCCCAGCTGCCACAGGTAAGAAAACGTGTTAAAAAAGCAGGTACACTTTCTTTGCTAGAGGTAGAATTTCATGGTTTCGCCATCAGAGTATGGGTAAGTGAAGAAAGGAAGTAGCTGCCACCCTTGGTAATATGGAAGTCTGACAGAAGATTAGGCAGAAATGTAGGGGTTTAAGCTGCACCTGCTTGCCTCTCTAAAAGTACATATCAGTAAAAAATGTATAGTTTGTAGGCAGTGTACCTCAAGTTTGTGGACGAGACTGCCACCAAGGTGACGTTTTCATTTTTTCTTTAGCCTCAGGTGCAAACGTGTCTCACAAAAAGTGAAATTACTATGTTCAAGTCCCATGATGGACCCTCCAGAGCGGACAAAGATGTACAAGACCATCAAAGTGTATTTTAACAGGATTAATCAACAAGAGGACCTTAGCTGGCACATTCTAACAACAAACAACGATACATCCGGCATAACAAATTGGAACCCCAGACTTTCCCCAATCTAAAACCTGGGAGCCAACACTAGGTTAATTTGGTGCTCCAGAGCCCAGTGACAAACTCTAAATGACTAGCTGCAAATGAGTGAAAGGTTTACTAGCAGCTTGAAACATTTCAAAATCAACTAGCTGCAAACCAACAAGGCCTCAAGTCATTCAATCGGAAATGAAACTGCTAAACTGAACAATTAGGGGGATGGACAACTTGCTGGCTCTACAGTTGAGCTCTTCCAGTTTAGATCGCAAGACCTGGGCTGAGGGTATGAAGGACTGTTATGAGGGTTGTTCTTCACCTTATGCGGAGAACAAATAAAGACAAACTCACAGTAAAATTGTAGAACTTCTGGCTTGATGCCTGACTTGGTGGTTGGTCATAATTTCGAGAAAAAAAAAGTTGAAAGACAAAAATGTCAAAAAACAAATATCGAAAAAAAAAAGTCAAATTCTTTTTTTTTTAAAGTATATATTTATTTTGGGGTCCAGGAATAAAAACAAAATGGGTAAAACAAAAACAAATAAAAGGGGGGTTGGTGGGAACCCCCCCATTTCGAATAAAAAACGTAAAAAAAAATGTGACTTATTTCCGATGATATTTTTTCGAAAAAATGACTCAACATTTTTGTATTCGAAAAAATTACTATAAAACGCCTGACTTTCCCCAGGCATAAATACGGCAGCACAGTCCAGGCTGCACTGCCAGTAAAGGGAGCACACTGGTAAAGTAACATACATCACTCAGTAAGAGAATCGATGTTAGGGAGAATTCTCAGAAATGTGCCAATTCCTTCAGCACTTTTGCTGAACTCTAGGACTTTTGATTTTTAACCCTGGACAGAGTGAGACCTATTTTTCTGTGATTTGGACTCTGTTTCTGTGACTTTGGAGTCTGACAAACTCCATAGGCATCGTCTTTGCATTGTGACACAGCACCTTCAGTGCAGTGGCACAGGGAAGTCTCTTAGATGTCCCAAAGGTTTAAATACCTCGTCTTGGTAACACTACGGTTTCCAAGACCAGTGAAGTGAAATTGACTTTACTAAAAGGTTTAACTTTCTAGACCCAGCACACACTATATTACCATAGGGTGATGGAGGGGTTACTTAGTATCCCCTTCGTCTAGTTTCTCATGTAACATTTTTATGTTACCCTTACTACAATTAATGGCTGGCGGCAGTGGTTTACTTTTTACTACCATTCTGTGTTTTTCCCGTGGGCTGCGTTTGCAGCTGCAGTAAAGCACCCATGGGTGCCCCATTTGTCAAAATGGCCCTGGTCTACTCTCCATGTCTTGCTGGAAAGGTCCTTCTTGAGATTTACTGTGCACGCCAAACCAGGTTTGGTCCCTTTGTCCGTTTTGTCTTTGGTGGGATTCACGAATGAAGCTTGCCTCTGGCTCCAGCATGTCTGGCAGGGGCTGGAAGTGAGTGAGGTGCCCGAAACTCCCTGTGCTTATTCCCCTTGGTTACAGGAATGCACCCAAAGTTGACTGGCGTCTGGCTGTCCGGCAAGGACAGCCACCCTGCTGTGTGATTGACAGATAGACGGGAATGAATGGGAGAAATATGCATAAAAGGCGAGGCTTTTTGGCTCGGAAGGCAGAGTCGACCACTGGACGAAGGAATCCAAAGAAGATCTTGGAAGAGATGCCTGCTGCAACTCCTGGGTCGTTGGTTTTCCCAGTGAAGCCCTGCTGCTGTGCTGAAGCTCTGTATTTGTTTCGACTAGAGAAGCCCTGCAAGGACGACTTCTCCCCTTGAGTTGGTGGGACCAATCAACTCCAAAGTGAACTTGTTTGGACATCCTCTCAAAGCTGGCTGTAGTTCCACTGCTGCAGCTGCTGGAACCAAAGTGCCAGTGAGAGGAACACCAAATGCAGTGCATCACTTTCAAGTCAGACACGAGCTTGTGGAAGATCCTCCGGACTCCCAGTAAGCAGGACTGACCAAGCCTGAGCCACCTCAACAGAGTGCTATACCACATATGCGAGGAAAGTCCAGAGTGGTATCTGAGAGACCGTAGTGGTGCTATTTGCTGAGACGCAAGGATCTGAAACTGCAAAGTTCTGCTGAATAAAAGTTTGTTCTTTTCTGCCGCTGACCGTTCCACTGCAGTGTAGGAGTCCCCACCAGTCCTCCCTCTTGTTCCCACAACCGAGGCTCAGGAACAACAGGATCTACAGAGCTGTACAGGAAAAGAAGCCAGCTGGAACCATTTCTTCTAACCAAAGTTAAAGAGGACTTAACTCTCGTCGTTGTAGCCTTACTTGATCTCAGTTGAAATTTGTCTTGGTTGCTTCTGTAGAGTTGTTTGCATCGTCTACTTCTCACAAGCCTCCCAGCTTGTGACCCTACATTGATTCTAATTTTCCACAAAGACTACTAAAACATTGTGCAAGATTTTCTTTCACCTACAAGAAGTGCTTCATCTCACCTAGACTTTTGCTCAATTGACATTGGCTGGCCTGGCTCCATGAAAGACTCTTACCTCTGACTTTGTGCTTTAACTATTCCCCAGGAAAGGGTTAATTTCCTTTGCACTGGAGGGTTCAAAAAGTACTTGCCTGCTTAAGAATATTTGTTAACCATTGTTTTATTCCGTCCTCTTTTCCTTTTGACACTAAACTCAGTATTGCTCTAAATGTGCCAGTGATATAACAATGTCCACAGTGTCCTAGTTATTTAAGTGACCACAGGATGTAGGAAGTGTCTGTGTGCCATCCCAAATGAGTATATACGGATTTATTGCAACAGAGTGTGTAGTTTTGAAGTATATTTTTGTGTTACATATATTTGCTCCCTTCTATGGAAGGCTTATTCAACTGACTGTTAAATTAATAAATAATTGTTTAATCAAGAAACCTTGAGTGTAAGTGTTTATATGGATACTTGTCACTGTGAATGTGTGTGTAATAACCCTACAGCTCACATCGACCCCTCTTGAGATAAGCCTGGCTGCTCAGTCACTCTACCAACTTGTGTAGTACATACGTTCACCAAAATCTGGGTTAACTATTGCCAAAAGGACAAGGCTGGTGCAGTCTCCCACAGGATACTGCATACAATCTTGCCTAACAACCGCTATGGGTACACAGACAGTTTGCTGCTACTTCCCTGTGGTGGTGTCGGCATCGCTGGATGGGCAGCATTCCCAACATGATTGCTTTGTGGTCATGCCACCACAGAGTGTTGCACTCCAGCTGTCTCGGTTTCACATTTTTGCCATATGCGGTCTTTCCAGCGTTTCGTTCTCCTGTTCAGAGAAGTTCTGAAACTGGCGGGCTTCACGGCTTGCTTCAGCCCCGCCTCTCAGGTGTTCTGCTTCCCAGGGACCTCCCCTGCCTGCGTCTGCATTCCTCTCTCCCTCCCGTTTGTTTCGGGTGTCCTCCCTCTTCAACCAACTTATCACAGTTAATTGGAGATTTTCATTAAAAGAGACAATTTCTCTTTCTTCCTGGTAATGGTAGAAGTTAAACTTTCTCTTCAGCCCATTCTTGGAACTTGCAATTATTTTGAGTATTAGATAGCCCCATATATGCCATCAAGTGTAGTGGGTTATGGAGTACCTCACAGGAACAGTCCTTGGTCCCACTTGCCTTGTCCCCTAGGGAGGATGCTGCAAAGCAGGCTCCCCTCCCTACCTTAATTTGGGGGGGTGGGCTACTCCGTGCGGAGGCAGGTCGAACTCCCTTGATTCGTCACAAACCAGAGTCCACCATCCATGAGGGAGCAGGAGTTCCATGTTGCAAAATCCTAAAGCTTGCCTCTGACCGACCCCTTGCAACCTTCTAGAAAGTCAGATATAGGAGAATGTATGCCCACCTCTAAACTTTATTCCTCAAGGGTATGAGCTCAAGATAAAAGCTCCCTGCTGTGGCATTCTTTCAGGCATCCATCTTGGGAGTCATGTGCACGTATTTTTAGAAATGGCTGTATGAAGGACATAGAAGCAGTCTTATCTCTAGGCTTTACCACTTAAACCCAAAATGTAGGCACAGAGGGATCATCGGGCTAAACCCTAAAAGTAGGCTGTGTATCACAGATTTTGATCCCCAGTGTAAGCTTCCAAAAAGGTGACATCAGGGCTTTGAAGCTCACTCTAAGATACAGTTAACATTCCTTAAACTGTCCTTTGAATGGGGAGCAACAGCATTAGCCACTGAAAGTGAATCCTTGGGTTTGCACAGTTAAAGCAAAGTTCACCCAACAAAGACCCTTTAGCTCGGCTCCCGGGGTGTGTCTCACAGCTTTGGAGACTTGTTAATCTCAGTGTCCCATGGAACAGCCTGCGGCAGCCTTCCAAGGCGCTCTTCCCAGTGCGTAAGCCTCAAGTCAAGAAAGAAAGGCACACACAGCTACCAGAAATGGTCTCTGTTCAGACAAAGCAGGAACCTGACCAGCATAATGGAATACTCATTTAATGTGCAAACGGCAGAGGGGGGGCAAAGGACGAGGTCAGTGTTAACAAACAAAAAACTTAAATAAGCATGAGCCATGCAAGTGTCTAGCCCACTGGCACTGAACAGGGGCCTAGATGGCAAACCCAGTGGGAGGCCGATGAGAGAACAGAACTGTGCATTACAAAATGGGTTCTATGATGACTGCTTGGGAAAATATGTTTGGGGCCTGCTAGGACAGTTTTTCTAAAGTCCTATCAAGACTTCATAAAAACCATATCTGAGGCAGTACATAAGCTCCACTCTTAGTATAAGGCTATACCACCTGAGAATGTTGGTAGCATGGACAGAGAAGCCAGGCTTTTATTAGGAGGGAGAGAGGGTTACAGCTTGGTACTAAGAAACTGTAGCATACATATGGTCCAAACAAACACTGAAACACTATGTGTTGTAAAAAATAAAAGGTTTAAATAGAAGTAGGCCCATATATATCTTGAGGAAATAAGTACTATAAAATATAACTGTATTGAGAATACAATCAGTAGTCAAGGTGAGTCAAACCTACAACATATTTAGAATGGCAGCTATTATTGGGGGAGTAAAACCAGGATATATATATATATATATATATATATTCAGTGAAAAAACTTTGTTAAAGGGACGTTATGGTTAAGTTGCGCTACTAAAAACCTATGAAATTCAGTGAAAAAACTTTGTTAAAGGGACATTATGGTTCAAAGTAAAACCGAAAAACCCCTGAAATTCGGCAGTTATGATAAGATAAGCAACCATAACTCGCGCCACCGTGCACTGCTAACACTAACACCCAGGACATCAAAGAGGACATCACAAATGTCATTGACGACATCACTGATGACATCACATGTCTGGCTCTCCCTTTTTTTCCTTTACTGACATATCTAGGCCACAGTTTTCTTCCGTAACAGTCAGGAAGTAAAAATTGAAAAGGTACTATATTTGTAGACTTAGGGTCAAGTCACATCATATGAAACATATACATAGCGGAAGACACAGGCTTGAAAGAGCAATCCTTTCTGTGCATGAAGATAATCATTAGGGTTATCAGCACTTTCTCATAGTTTTATTTTTATTACTCTACCTTCCCTGTATATGCTCATATTTGTATACATTATACTCACACTCCTTTCCTTTGGGTGCAGTCACATCATGTGATACACATACATATGGTAAGTAGCAGCTTTGAAACAGAGCAATAGTTTTCTCTGCATAAAGACAATCAGTTAGGTTAAGAACTCTTTCTGCTACTTCTGCTTTTTTGTTTACTTCACTGTCCCTGTATATAGTCATATTTGTATGTGTTGTCTCCTCTTTGTGTTTTGTCTGTAATAATTATGTATTAAGTGGGTTTTATTATCTACTTATTACATGTTTCACAGTACGCAAAACTAATAAGAAAGCAGTTATTTCACTATTCAACATGGCAAGATTATGAATATGGCACCTTCATCATGTATGCTGCACACACTGCCTATGTTTCTGCATGAGTAGGTTAGTATACTGGATAGAACTTCATAATAGAATGCTATTTATATCAATGCATTGCTTACTGCACTAAATATCATCAGTGATGTCATCAATGACATTTGTGATGTCATCTTTGATGTCCTGGGTATTAGTGTTAGCAGTGCACGGTGGCGCGAGTTATGGTTGCTTATCTTACCATAACTGCCGAATTTCAGGGGTTTTTCGGTTTTACTTTGAACCATAATGTCCCTTTAACAAAGTTCTTTCACTGAATTTCATAGGTTTTTAGTAGCACAACTTAACCATAATATCCCTGACTTTAAATACATGTAACATACAACAGACTGAACCCCTAGCTAGTGATTTCGATGTCCGTGGACTACCGCTATGTCCGCGGACATATCGAAAATCTGAGCGTGGTGAATGTAAATTTAAATAGTGTACCCCATTTCCCCTTTGAGGTTGGCTCTGAAAAGAGCCTTTTTTTTGCAGATGCTTGACAGACATCTGTTATTTTGTATTTTCTTCCTTTTTTCTTACTTTACTCCTAAAATCTTCACATAACCTTCTCCAAAGCAACCCTTACATTCCAAAACAGCATGGCATTTCCCATAAAAGATAAGGAAATTCCATCTTCTTTAAAATAAACAGCATTACTGGAATCAATATTCTCATTATTACAGAAGAACATACCAGCTCTAAGTTTTGCTGAGGACAAAAAACTGAACTATTGTCCCATATTGCCCTAGGTAGTAATCCAGAAAAAATTACTTTGGCATTTGGAAGGATGTTCATTACTGCTTGAACCAAGTGTTCCAAATCTGTCAACAAAGTAGGGGCACTGACATAGCCCAAACGGAAAGCACCATTAGTGCAAAACTACCACATGGGGACTGCTGATCCTGCCCATATCTTCACAAACTGGTACAATTCCCTGTACATTGCAATCAGGCACAGTGCTCCACACGACCTCCACTCCTTTAACATCAAAATTCTTTGCAACATGCCTGCATTGAGCATACTGTTGTAAACCATGCACAAACATATCTCCGAGCACCAACACCCTGACTTTCTCCACTTCTGCCATCTTCACTACACACAGTCTCTTTGAGCACAAATCCAAAACCTCAACATCTGATTGGCTGATCCCTACAGTCTTCTTTCCATGCTGGAAAACCCCAGATGTAGCATACCCTGTCCGCAGACCGCATAACTCTTAGACAGCCCTTCTACCATTTCCACTTCATTCTCTGTGCCATTCCCTCATTGGATATATGATAGTTTATTTATATAGCGCCTATACACAATGTGTTTCAAAGCGCTTCAAGGCAAGGGAGGGAACAAGGGAAAATACAATGACATTCTTACAGGCCATGAACAGTAAGGATGTGAAATTATCATACTAGGCCTGACGACATTTCAGATAGTGCAAGAGCTAGGACATAGATAGGGAAGGGAGGGGGAGAGTGGGAAGGAAATGGAAACAGACAGGCGACTACTGTACTAGGCCTGACGACATTTCTGTTAGAGACAGAGAAAACAAAAGGTGAGAGAGAGAGGGGTGCAGGAAGGGAGGGGAGGAACAAAACAAGTGACTGATACTAGGCCCGACGACATTTCAGATAGTGCTGGAGGGGGTGTGGGGAGGAAAAAAACAGTAATGGGAGGGTGGTGGAAACAAACGAGGTTACTATCATATTAGGTCCAGGGACAATTCTGATCGAGTAAGTGCATAGAAGAAAGTAAGGAGAGGAGATAGGAAAAGGGAGAAGGGAAAGGAGGAGAGAACAGAGAGTAAGCAGTCAAAAAGAGTGGAAAAGCAAGAGTGGAGCGCGAACACAATTGCAGAAGTCAGTCATAACACATAATGTTGCAAGCCAGGATACAAGATGAAGATGAGAACAGCATGATTCAGGGTCACCATGAGTACAAGATGCAAAGGAAGTCTAGCATGAGAGTTGAGAAAGGGTGACGCACCGTGAATGAATGAAGTCCATAAAAGTCAAATCGAGCATTGGCCACAAGATGGTGAAACTAGAATGTATCAGGACGGACTCCTGCAGAAGTAGGCTGGAGGAGGTTGAGGGGGAGCAGGGTAGAAGAATCAAGCAAAACAGGCAACACCTGTGTGCGAGAAGGGGGAAGCACAAGGGAACATCACAGGGGGACAAGAGAGGTTACAGCTAAGCAGGCACATAATACCGAGAACGTCGTCAGAACACCCCCATTTTGTTTATTTTCAAACATTTCAGGACACCGCGAGTGTTCTTAGAACACTTTCAGCTTGACAACAAACAATACAGACAACGTCTTCAGGACATCCCCTGCGAACATTCCAGGACCCCACATGTCGTCTTAGAACACTTTCAACTTGACACCGAATCCATTCTGTTTATTTACGAACATTTCAGAACATCCGTGTTGTCCGCAGACAAATCGAACACAACAAAAGCGTCTAGCACATAAAAAAATACAACATTGCACCTATCTCATACTCCCCCACCCTCCCCAAACACTCTTACACCAACACAATCCACTAAATACAATTTTTAATCCAAGTTTCACCACGCTGTCCGCGGTCGTCCAGGAAAGCAAGATGGCGGGCGCCACAGAAAATCTGACGCGCTCCGTGCTCCACGCCGTCCAATCAGCAAACACGTTGGATGTCCGCGGACATCGCGCAAAGCCGCTCGGCCAATCAGGGCACTGTCCGCGGAGCGAACCAGGAAGTATGTCCGCGAAGCGAACCGAGATATCACTAATTTTTTTGCCTTACATTTTGGTCATTTAAAAAAAAAAACTACTGGACGGATTTACACCAATTTTGCAAAAGCACACTTTCTGGACCAAGCCCCCGCTCCTGCCGCAAATTTGGTGTAAATCCGTCCAGCGGTTTGGGCTCCATGTAATATATATATATATATATATATTTAGAATATCATCAGTAATCCAAGGGTTGTTGACCACGTCAGTCATGCAGTGACACTCAGTTAAGAATTCACATAATAAACCGACCATGTTACAAGTATATTCCTTGCAACATTGCTTTTTAGAACTCAGTTCTGAGTTAGTAAAACTCCTCATACTTTCTGGAGGGGCCTTAAGTTACTCTATGATAAGTATGAATAGAATAGCTATTTTAGAATGCACTAAGCAATTCAGGGAAAGCAAACCCCATTTACAGTTTAAGAAAGACAGAATGTATGTCAAGGTAAGTAAATGACCTATTGGTGAATAGCCATCTGCTACCTAATAGCTAGTTATACCCAGTATATGTTTAAGAAGTGTACAATACAGTTTCTAAGGTAAGTAAGAATTTTATGAAACTCTTTTAGAATGCAATTCGGGGAAAGCACAACCCAGTGTTACAAATTTAGAAGAGAAGCATCTATTCAAGGTAAAGACCACCTGTGTACCTTTAAGAGGGGCCACCAGCAACTCATAAAACAAGTATTAACTTCCAGACTGCTTTAAATCTGCAGAAAGCCGATTATGGTAAGCAAAACCCAAGGATACACTTTGACTGACAATCTGTTATTCAAGGTAAATAAACTCTATTGATAAGCTTGTTCACCCATTCAGTGAAGAATAAAACAGTACCAATACTTACTACTTTTCAGAAGGGGGAAACATCATTCAATGTTTTACTTTTTAGAGGGGCAGAATGCAACTCAACGGTAAGCATATTCTTAATGACACTTTGTAACTTCTTTCACAGAGATACAGTTACCACACTAACTTCTCTGGCAAGTAAGGACTTTTTCACTTGTTATACTTTCAAGGCGGAATCCTTATTTTATAAAGTCCTTCCCTAGTAAATAGCATGTGTTTTCACAGAGGCAGAAGGACTGTAGTGGTCTAGGAGTCTGCTGGAGGCAGGTCAGAATAGGCTTCAGTTGCAGGAAAGTCAAAGTTCCAGAGCCTATCTTCTTAAACAAGTATTAGCTTCAGAGTTGAAGTGCTCAGGGACCGAAGGCTCCATTTATGGGGTCCAGCATTGGGCTTGGCAGGTGGTAGGGCAAACTCCCAACACACAAATCACCCATTCAGCCTCACAGGAGACAAACCAGACTTCAGGTAAGTATTACCCCAGCCCACAGAGTACCATAGGAGAAAATAAGAGCTTTTGGTGGATGCCTTCAGGATGCAGCAGCAAAGGACCTGGTCCCTCGATTCTTGGTCTGGAGACGAAAGAACTGGACAGGAACTTGCAGCAGAAGTCATCAGAGGAGGCTTCCAGCAAAGGACTCTTCACAGATTCTCACGGCTCTGTGGATTTGGCACCTTTTTACAGCAGCCAGCTAAAGAATGAATATCGCGGGTCAGATTCCCTTCACTCTCTCGGTCCTGCACTCTGGTGAGCGGACTTCAGGAATTTGAATCTTGTCCCCGAGGATCCAGACGGAGTACAACAAAGTTTCAGGTGGATTCGAACCTCGGACAACCATGCACCACACTCAGGCTCGAATTCCCAGGGTATTGGCAGTTTGCAGCCCAGCAAGGTTACAGCACATCGTGGGATGGATCAAAATGCAGGTCTTCTTGCGACTAGTGGATCTCACCAGCCTCTGGGTAGCAGTTTCACATTCAGGACCCCCAAGCCGATTGGAAAGAAGGGGTACATCAGGCTCCAGTTAATCAGTAGGCTCTTGGTCGCTGGAAATCGCTACACATGTCTTTTCTTCATCTTCCTCTTCGGATTCAGCTCTATTGGTGGACTTGTCAGCAGCTTCCCAGTTCAAAGTATTTATCAGGAACTAGAGCACAACTTCTACAAACTCTCTCAGCAGTTTACAGAACGGGGCGATCTAGCTGTCCAATCAGGAAAGACAGCACCCTCCCACCCCCCCATTGTGACTTGGCTCCTTTCAGGCAAGGTGAAAGACAAAGGGCTGCTCCCTCACTTCCTGCCTTCTCAGACACTCTGGAGACTAGGTGGGGAATACAAAGGATCCCCACTGAAGACATAACTTCCACTGAGGTTGTTCCCACCTAGGATGGCAGAGGAAGACCTCAGAAACGACAAGCAAAAGGGAAATGGTGAATTCTAGCAGAATTGTGGCCGTTCTGTGCATTACTGAGGCTGATTTAACAGCCTGCGAGTAATATGACTAAAAAAGTCACGAAGGTAAAACCACTGCCAGTAGCCATTCAAGTAAACTTGCAATTGTAACAAAGATGTTACCAGTAAGAAAAGGGGCATGTATCCCCCAGCACTACACATAAGGTGGGGGTGTGCTGACTCACTGAAATCAATGTAAAGGGGATGCGAATCCCACTTTAGCTCTTGGGAACAGTAGTTCACCCAAGAAATAAGAGGATTAAAATGAAGCCACCACATGTAAAATGCTGTGTGCTGACATAGATTACGGTCAGTCAAGTCATAGAAAACTATAACTCCAATCACATACTATGGAACGACAAAAACCTCACCCATAAGTAAAAGACTAGGTTAGAGGGGAAAATGATTCCCACTCACCTAGGGACAAGGTAAAATAATTACCAAGTCCAAGTAAAAACTTCTGGGGTTGACACAGGTCAGGAAGATTTATCATAAAGATAAAAATCCCATTTGCTCGAATTTTCTTTCATTTTTTGTTTCACACATTTCACCGCAGAAAAAGTCAGGGGCGGGGAGGAACCCCCTGCAACTAAACCTAACACACCCACAATCTACTTTTGTGGCAAATTTTGAAGAAAAAAACCTTGAGCATCGAACAAATGGGCATGCGAGCAAATGGGTTAGTACCGGAAAATAGTCTGGCCACATCCCTTCAGTGGCAAATATTCAAGGAATACGACAGGACATAAAATTACTTTTCAGTCTATGTGGAGATGAGATGGTATGGTATTGGAGTATCGAGGTGTTGTGTGGAGCACCTCACAAAGGAATGTCAGTGAGACGCAGGAACACAAGGTGTATAAGAAGAGGCATGCATGTATTTGCATCAAATGACTAGGACGGGGCAGAAATAGCACTAGACAATGTCAATAGAAACAATCAACATTAGGGTAAATTACCAGATACACTAATTTGTACAGTGCTTATGTCCATTTTAGCTAAATGTTAACTGCAAGCCTTAATATACATTCATCTAACTAGGATCGCCCAGTAAGGAAGCAAGGACTACAAAAAATACTTTATTTAGCTCAATTGTCTAAATCACACAAAGTAAACGCTGAAGAGTATCCACATGCTTGTGGTGTGTGTACTTGAGCCCGAATGCAACCAAGAAATCTTTGCAAGGAAAGCTCAAGTTGAGGACTGTTAAAGTAGTGGTAAAATGAAGCTGCACCTGGCCCCACTATAATGTAAGGAATCTACGAGGGAGGGAATTAATAGAGAATAGCACTAAACAGACTTTTGTTCGGTCATTAATCTTTTCCGTCTCTTCCCAAACGAGAGGAGCCAAATGACGGGCCTCTGTGTCGAGACCCGTCAGAGATCCACACTGCATCCATTTGCAAGCTCCACCGGAAAGGTTCATCCCAGCCTATTTAAACAGCAAACCTCAGGGGTGAACTATGCAAGCTGTCAAGATGAATCAGTGGTGAAGACTTGATTGTTCAACATGGTAAATGGAGCGTAAATGTGGCAAACCTCAACAGTACCAAGCTTGCTGGCCTCAGAGGTTTCCTGTGCCATGAACCATGAATTACTGAAGGCCCCGCTTGGAAAAGCTGATCAATGCAACATAGCATCTAGTGGATTATTGGAACTTGACGCCAAAGCGAATTAAGTTCTTTGGGGGAAGTAAAACAGTTTACTATAACTTCTGAAAAGCATTGACGACCATTATAGATTTTCATACAGCCACAGTGGCACGAATTTCATAACAAGAACATGGTACACTTTACCACGGGGGTAATGTGGGTTTATGGGCATGTCAGACTCTGAGATGTAAAGGGAGGGCAGTTTTGCACCTTGGCAGATGGGAAAGTCCAGAAGAAATCTCACAGTCCAGCTCTGCTATGCTCCTCCGTGCTTGATCATATTTCGAGTACTGAGAATGAAGTGTGCCATTTAAGTTTCCCAGCACCAGTTCAGAAGACCAGCGAGGTACAGGGAAACGGCAACACAATAACATCCTTGTTTCTGTTCACTTCATACTAAAAGCCACTGAGCTGCTTAAAACAGTGGAGTCAGCCCAGCACAGACTAATTCTGTCCTACACTGGAGTCCACATCTTAATTAGAAATATTTTCGATCGCGATAGTGACTGCAAAAATTGGAGTGCGAGTGCACTCATAGCTGTCAAATTGGGAGAGCTTGAGAAGACAAAATTCCTATGAGATCCAAAGACGTAGCTTTCCCCTCAGGCACAAGACCTTGTGCATTTCTGAAACTGACTAGTTTAAGCAACCTTGTTCCCGTGGAGTCGTCACCTGCAGCATTAACAAAGACCTGAATATTGACAAAAATGCATAAATCCTTAAAATCCCCCTCCCCTGCCCCCAGGGGGGTATACATAAAGAACCCCACTTTACCAGGGCCAGTTTCAGGCTGTTTAGTGTCAATCATTTTAGTGGGATGCAGCCTGGCAAGAAACATGACGTGAATTCAGCACTGCATCTAATGGCCAGACATTGATCCTCATTCAAAGACCGGCGGTAACACGCTGGTGCTACCGCCAGGCTGCACCAGACTTTTACACCAATTCTGCCGCCCGAGATCCCAGAGCCACTGGGACATTACATCCCATAGGACTCCATGGGAATGGGAACTCTGAAGTAACAGTGCTGGTGCTTCCGGGACAACTCTGCTTACCGGGGCTGATGCACCCGGTAGGTGAGGCCTGTTGGGCGCATCTATTCCGGCAGGCACAGTTGTAGTCTGCCGGTCCGGGGGCATCGGTACGTTGCAACCGGCACCCTTGTTCCAGACCGGCAGACTCGTGATGAGGCCCTTTGTTCCTATGAGAGAGTGAACGAGATGATGTGGCCAGCTCTGGTGCGGTGCAGATAGCTTCCCTCTTCCACACTGCCTACCAGCCCGCCAATCAAGATCCTGCTATTAAGATTGATTTCCAGAATCTGGCCTGATGGAAAGATTTTAGGTGGCCTCCCTAGTTAAGAGTGAACTGGGGAGAGGTTAAACAAACCCAATCGATGTAAGTGTGGAAAGTGGTCAAGGCAAGGCTTAGCCTAAGAAGAATGTGAGTGGGGTCAGAGGTCCACAATGAGTGAACACTGAAGCAAACAAGAATTCAATTTAGACAGGCAAGTATGAAAATATTTCATTATAGACCCACAAAACACACGAAATTAAACAAGCAGCTAGTAATATCACACAATACTCCATCATCAAAACATATACACGACCTTTAGGTTTTTAGGAATGCACACAATAACAGACAACTAGAAGAAGGTAAGTGGTGATGCAGTACAATGAAACCAGTTAACGAGAATTATGCTCCGACATTACAAGTCCAATCCCTATGATGTATGTGGCATTGTGCCCAAATGTCAAAGCTTCTTCTTAGGAGTAGGTGTAGGAAGAGTTCTTGTGGTGGTGAAAATGTTGCAGAAGCTATTCAACAAGTAACAGTAAAATATTATTCCTATCTTTCAGATAAAAGCTTTTAGATCTGAGGATCAAAAAAGTTATGGAATGGAATAACCAATGTTTATTCTAAGGAAAACAGGGTGTGGTGAATGTGTTGCAATTACTCCCCCCCACCCCCCTGACTCAGATTATCCCAGGTGACCAGATATGTCAACTGAGGGGTCGCTGGAGGTAGTTTTTTCTGCCATTGTATCCTGTAGAAGGTGCTCAGGAGCTGCAGGTGCAAGGATTGTTCTGGTTGGTTCCATGAGCAGAGTGGATAGGTAGCCAGTGTGCCTGTCTTCTGATCGTGGAGATGTGTTCCCTGCGTGAAAGGCCAGTGGCTGCCCTTAAGGCGTTGTTCTGTGCTATCTGAAGTTTGCCCAGGTTCCTTTGAGATGTGCCAATGAAGAGGGCATTGCAGTAATCCAGTCTAGAGCCGATGAGGGCTCTAGCTATGGTGATACAGTTCTGTTGGGTTAGGAATGGTCTGACAGCGTTAATCAGTTTGCCGTGGTAAACTGCAGAGGATGCGATGGCGTTGACCTGCCTGTCCATGTTGAGGCTTGGTTCAAGGTACACGCCAAGTGTTTTGATCGTTTATGATACTGTGATAGGGATGTTATCAATTGTGAATTATGGTATTCTTTGGCAAGTTTATTTAGAGTGAAGGGGGATCCTATCAGCAGGAGTTCCGTTGTGTCACTGTTTAAGCAAAGCCAATTATCTGCCATCCAGGATTGTATGGTAGAGTAGATGAGGTTGAGGGTGTTAGAGTCAGCTAGATAGTCTTCTCTGAGAGGTATGAGCACCTGGGTATCATCTGCATAAATAGTATATGAGATGCCCAGCGAGTCTAAGATTTTGAATAAGGGTCTGGTGAAAAGGTTATACAGCGTGGGGGATATGCATGAGCCCTGTGGGACCCCACACTTATTAGGGCTCGGGGTGGCATTGGCAAATCCGGAAAAGACCTTCATTACTCTCTCCTGAAGGAAAGAGTTGATCCAGTCGCAGGCCTTAGGAGAGAAGTTTGCCGTGGAAGTGAGATGGTGACATAGGGTTTTGTGCTCAACGAGGTCGAAGGCAGCGGAGAAGTCTAGTAGCAGGAGGAGAGCAGGTTTGTCTACATCTCTACGGTCATCCATTTGGTTTTTCAAATCTAGTAGTGCCGTTTATGTGCCATGGCAAGGACGAAAGCCAGATTGGCGAAGTCCAAGAAGGTGATTGTCCTCAATTTATTTTTGAATTTGCAGGTAGGCTGCTTTGTCCAGGATTTGTAATAGAAACAGAACCGTGGTGATGGGTTTATAGTTCCCTGGTGTCATTGGATCGAGAGAGGGTTTCTTCAGTAGGGGTCTCACCCAGGTTTCTTTAAGGGAAGTAGGTACATGGGCTGTTTGGAAAGACGAATTGATGAAAGCAGTAACAAATGGCGCAAGTGCTGGTGCACATTCTTTAATTATGTGAGCCGGGCATGTGTCCCCTTTGCAGTTGGAAGGCTTAATGGATTTTATGAGGGCTGTGACCTCTGTTTTGTTCATGGCAGTGAATTCAAATTTGGGTGTCCGGCTGTCATTGCAAGTGGGGGGTGCTTTGTGGGAGGCTATGAGGGAGGCGAGAGCTTCTTGATGGGCAAGAATTTTGGTGTGCAAAGTGTCCAGTTTGTCAAGCATGGCAGATTGGATTTGGTTGCACCATGATTGATCTTTAACAATTGTGGTGGGTGGAGATGAGTTCCCTAAAAATCACGAAGATTTCTTTGGTCCCTGATTTTGCATTGTTGATCCTAGTATTGTAGGAATCAGCTTTGGCACGAATGATGGCTGTTTTATATTCCCTCGCAATCGTCTTGAATGTGGTTTTGTTCAGTTCAGTAGGGTTTCTTTTCCATGTGGAAAGTGATACCCTTTTTTTGGCTCGGAGATCCACGAGTGCTTGGGAGAACCAGGCATTTGAATGCTTGGTTTTCTTGGCTTTTTTGGCTGTAAGGGAGGCAATGATGTCTACCGCAGTGGTAATCACCTGGTTGATGGTGTTGGCGAGGAGAACAGGAACATTTAGAAAGGGAGGTTGCAGAGCTGGAGCTAGAAGGTGCGGTAGTAGAGTGTCTTTAGTCAGCTTCTTGGAGCTCCTGGAAAGAGTGGCAGGGAGGAGGATAGAGGGTTTGGAGGGAGCTGAAGACGTGTCAATGTGAAAGTTGATATAGAAGTGGTCTGACCAAGGTAAGGGGGTGGTGGTGGAGAATGGGGATAGGACAGTTGTGATGTGCAACCCAGTCCAGTGTACAACCTTTATGTGAGTGGGCTTGGTGATGCTTTGAAGAAATCCAAGGGTGGCTAGTCCTTTCAGAAGTGTGGAGGCATTGGAATCATGGGTATCACCTTGGCCGAGATTGAGGTCACCGAGTAATACTACTTTGGATGTAGTTTCAAGCTGGGCTGGCCAATGAACAGAAATATGGCATGTTGCGCAGAGGGGCATGGAGTAGCCACTTGCCTCTAGTTATACATGTGATATGGTCCCCTAGACTGGTGAAAATCCAAACCGGATAGTGTTATCCTGGTGGTTGCAATTTTGTACAATTTGTGAAATCACTTGTTGTCTAGGTCACGCACTACAGTGTTGGGACTTGGAGTTCATTTGGAGCGTATCTTTAAAGTATAACATTTGATGTTTTTATTAAAAAGTCTCACTTAAGTAATTTTTTCCATTGTTTTGGGATTTTTGTTAATTGTTTTGTCTCCAAGTTGTAAGATTCTAAAGCTTCCTGAGCCCCCA
This sequence comes from Ambystoma mexicanum, assembly GCF_040938575.1. Lineage (NCBI taxonomy): Eukaryota > Metazoa > Chordata > Amphibia > Caudata > Ambystomatidae > Ambystoma > Ambystoma mexicanum. Next base: position 321,992,103 of record NC_090939.1, on the reverse strand, counting down.
TTTTGTATCATTATTCCAAGAGGGGAAAGTGCCCCATGCCTTAAGAAGTGAAGAGTGGCGAAAGCCAGAGAAATCCCAGTGATTACCAATGGCAAATCAAAATCTCCGATCAACAAAATAAGGGGAGAGACAAGAGCGAGAAAACCCCAGAGAGGGGAAGGTCCCATGGGAACTGGGCATTCTCAAACTAAGAAAGCCTGGGCTACAAGACTCAGCGGCATACCGGTTTAGCCAAGGGTATAAAGAAGTGCATCAAGGAGAACTGTTGAAAACCTATCCCTAATAAGGGAATACAACCCAAGTATGTTCTGAACGAATTACAGCAACTTATCAAGGAGGTGCCAAGAGACTGTTCAAAGAGACTGGCACAAAGACATTTCTATAAGAAACAACCTGTAGAAGAGACAAATTTCACTTGAATTCTAGGCGAAGACAAAAGTTACACAAGGACCTCCCCCACCCAGGATGGCAGAAGGACCAAGAAAGGACAAGCACATGAGAAATGGCAAAATAAATAAAACAATGATGACCCTTCTGTGCATTATCACAGCTGTGAACACATCCTGCGAGTAAAAATCACACAAGTCGGTAGAACACGTCCACTGCCACTCGGATATGCTAGTCGCTTTAACAAATGTTACAGGAGAAGTGAGAAAGGGGATACTGTGTATCCCCTCAGCACTCCACATTAGGAGTTAATAAGGATAAAAAGTACCCCCCCCCCCACCCCTACCCTTAGGAACAGTAGTTCTCACAAGGACAATAGTGAATAAAAAGAAAGCCCAAATGGCTCTCAGAAACACTGCACAAAAGGTGCTGGGTGCTGCAAAAGTAAATTACTGATGCCTTAGGAAATATGGAGGAAGGCATGACTCCATAAAATAAGTAAAAACAATGAACAAGGTTCCCATAGTCTGAGCAAAAGAACGAGTGGGGGAAAAAGGATCCCACTCCCTCAGGAGAAGAGACAAAAAGATTGAGGAGTCTAGCAAAAACAGGCTGGGGGTCTCACAGGTAGAGGAGATTTGGCATAAAAATGAAAAATCTCCCTAAAAAGGTAAGCCCTTTCCCAGGGAAGGCTGTAGCTTTCATGGGCAAATAGGCAGTCTGTGTGTGTGGCTGGATGTTGGGACTGTGTCTGTATGGAGCCAGTCCACAATCCTGCCAGGTGAGTCTTGAGGGGCAGATGCAGTGGCAGAAGCAGCCTGTTATGTCCGTTTTTCTGAAGTCCACCTTGTTAGGCAGGATTGTATGTAGTAACCCTGTGGGAGACTACACCAGCCTTGTCCTCTTGGCAATAGGTAACCAAACCTTTGGTATAAATCTGTACTACACAAGTTGGTAGAGTGACTAAGCAGCCAGGCTTATCTCAAGGTGGGGGCTGAAAGGGGTCAATGTGAGCTGTAGGGTTGCAACAGAGTTTCACAGTGACAGGTATTCAAATAACACATACTCAAGGTTGCTTTTCTTGATAAAATAATTTATTAATTTAACGGCCAGTTTTAAAATAAGCCTTCTTTAGAAGGGAGCAATTGGCAAAAATAAAAATACACTTCCAACATACACTCCTTCAGTTCAATAAAGTAAGTAGATACCCTTTTGGATGGCAAACCTATCCCTACACCCTGAGGCGACTTCAATTGTCAGGTCACTTTTTACACTTAAATGGTAATACTTAAGTTGTGGCAAAAAGGAAAAGGTTTGGGACGGAAACAAGGGGTAAAACAGGTAAGCACTTTTGAACCCCACAATGCAATGTAGGTTAACTCTTTCCCAGCTATACAAGTAAGGTATGTATGACGTTTTGGAGGGATAGTTAAACACAAAGTCAGAGGGTAAGAAGAGTCTTTCAGGGAGCCAGGACAGCCAATGTCACTAGAGCAAAGTCTAGGAGAGCCGAGGGACTTCTTGAAGGTAGGTAAAAGTCTTGCACAATGTTAAAGAGTTTTGTTGTAAAAGAAATCACTGATGGGCCACAAGCTGTGAGGTTTGTGAAAGGCAAAGCTGCAAGTAACTCTGCAAAGGACAGCATATGCAAGTCTTCACTGAGAGCAAGCAAGCTACACACAAGAGGTAAGTACCCCTTAGTTCACAGTACCTTAGGTCTGAAGAAATGGTCCCAGCTGGCTTCTGTTCCTGTTGTAGTTCCTGTTGTTCCAGTGCCTCAGTCGTGGGGAAAAGAGGGAGGACGCCTGGGTCCTGCACTATGATTCGAAGGTCGGTGGCAGCAATGGGCACAATTCAGATCAGCAGCACTTTGTGGTTTCAGCTACTTGCGAATAGCACCACTGCGGTTCTTAGACACCTTGTGGGCTTTCCTTGCCTCTGGGTTCCAGCACTCTGCTGAGATGGCTCAGGCTTTGTCAGCCCTGCTTCGAGGGAGTCTGGAGGATCATCCTGGAGCTCGAGTCCGGTTTAAAACGATGCATTCAATTCTGGGGTTCCTGGCACTCGGTTCCTGCAGCAGCAATGGAAGTACAGCCAGCAGAGAGGCTTTTCAGTCGAGTTCATCTTGGGGTCGATCGTCCTTTCCGGGCTTCTCTAGTCTATGTCAAAATAGGAGCTTCAGCACGGCAGCAGGGCTTCAACAGGCAAACCAACAGTCCAGGAGGTGCAGCAAGCTGCTCTTCAAGTTTCTTTCTTCTGTTCCTTCATCCAGTGGTATCGACTATGCCTTCCTTGCAAAAGACCTTGCCTTTTCCCATTCATTCGCAGCCTAGCTGTCACACACAGCAGGGTGGCTGTCCTCCAAGGACAGCCAGCCGGTCAATCACCTTTGGGTGCATTCCTGTAACCTAGGAGACTAAGCACAGGGAGTTTCGGGAACCTCCCTTGCTTCCTGCCCTGCCTGACATGCTGGAGCCAGATGCGGGCTTCACCAGTGAATTCCGCCAAAGCTAAAATGAACAAAGGAACCAAACCTGGTTTGGCACACTGTTAGGGAGAATTCTCAACAATTTGCTAATTCCCTTCATGTTAGAGACCCCCAGCAACTTTGCTGGATTTTGAGGACTTGATTTTTTTTTACCTGTAAAGAGTGTGAGCCTTTTTCCCACTCTTTCATGTATTTTGATGTGTGTTTTACTCTTGTGTTCTTTGATTACGGAGTTTTAAGATAACTCCATAGGCATCATTTCATATGTGTTACACAGCACTCTCAGTGCAGTGACACAGGGGTGTCTTTTTAGACTTCCCAAAGGTTCAAACACCTTCTCTGGGATAAACTACGGTTTCCCAGAGAATGTTAAGTTAAATTGACTTTACTAGTCTTTTTAAATTCCTAGACCCAGCACACACTATCTCCCTATAGAGTGCTGGAGGGGTTACCTAGTACCCCCTGTGTCTAGAAACTAATGTAGCAGTCAAATGCTACCCTTTTCTATCGAAATGGCTTGTGTCAGTGGTTTTACAACAAACTAACATGATTTTTCCCGACAGCGAACACCGGTAGCTGAAAATCGCGGGAGCCATGTTTTTCAAGATAGAACCTTAAGCCCCTTTGTTTAAACAGGTCCCGGTCTTCTTTTTTCGCCATTTCTTTTTGGAACGGTCCTTCTAGTGTTTGTCTCTGCGCGCCAAACCAGGTTTGGTCCCTTTGTTTCTATGCCTTTGGCCGGCTTCAGGACTGAAGACCGCCTCTGGCATCTGAGTGGGCAGGAAGTAGGGAGATGCCCAAAACTCCCTTTGCCTAGTCTCCTAGGACACCCAAATGCACTCTGGTGTGATTGGCTGGCTTACTGTCCAGTAAGGACAACCACCCTGCTGGGTGAGTGGCAGCTAGGCTGGAATGAACGGGAGAAAACAGTTTAAAAGGCAGTCTCCTGGACTGGAAAGCAGAATCGACCACTGGAAAGAAAGAACGGAAAACGAGCTGGAAGAGGACGGCTGCTGCAACTCCTGATCCGCTGGTTTGCCCTGTGAAGTCCTGCTGCAGGTCCGCATTGCCAAGTTCATCTCGACAGAGAAGCCTCTTCAAGGAAGACTTCTTCCTTTGAGTTGGTGGGACCAATCAACTCGTAAGCCACCTGGATACCATTATGGGAGCGGTTAGGACGACGATCCCGTGCAGGAGTCCCCCAATGTCCTCCCCCTTGTCCCCACGACTGAGGAACAGTGAGATCTGCAGGAACTGCCAGGAACCAACATCTTTAGCTGCATCTTTTTGCTTCATATTAAAGTACTGTGCCAACTCGATTGAGAGAACGCCTCTCTCGCGGTAAAGGTTTGTGGAACTTTCCCAACTTGCAGGCTTTATCAGCGTGTGACCCAACATATGATTCTTTTTCGTACCAATTACTTCTGAGAACTTTGGTAAAGACTTTACTGTTTACTTCAAGAACTGCTCTTTCCTATCCAAGACACTAGTCCATTGACTTTGGCCTAGGCCTATTGAACTGAATCGAGTCCTATAGTGAACTAAAACTATTTGCACTGCCCAAGAAAGTATTTGTGTTCTATTCTGCTAACTAACCATTAATTATAGAAAGGGTAACATAACATTGTTACACGAGAAGTTTGACAATGGGGATACTAAGTAACCACTCCAGCACCCTATTGTAAGATAGTGTGTGCTGGGTCTATAAAGACGAAAACGTAAGTAAAGTCAATTTCACTTCACTACTCTTGGAAACGGTAGTATCCAATAGAAGGTATTTAAACCTTAGCAGAGATCCAAAGGATCTCTGACACTGCACTGGGGGTCTGTGCGTCACAATGTAAACAGATGATGCCTATGGAGTTTGTCAGACTCCAAAACCAAAATAAACACCATATTCAAATCAAGTAAAAATGCATGCAAGAGTGGGAAAAATGTCTCACTCTTTTCAGGATAAAAATTAAAAGTCCTGAAGTCCACCAAATGAGCTGGGGTCTCTAAGGTAGAAGGGAATTAGCACATTTCTGAAAATTCTCCCCAACATACCTAACGAGACTTAATGAACTATACCTTGGGCAATACAGAAACTCCAACTCTTAGTACAGGCCTGTACCAATCAGTAAAGGGGTAGCTATGGCAGAGCAGCCAGGCTTATTTTAGGAGGGAGAGAGGTTGTAGCAAGGTACAAAAGACTTGTAGCATACATATGGTACAAAGAAACCTGTATACACTGGTATATTTAAAAATAATGGATTATTATAAGTTAAATACAATATAAAAACCAACAATACTATTGTTAAGTAAAACAAAGTATTAAACACATTTAGAATAGCAGTATGCAAATCAAATGTGAGTAAAACCACATTAGACTTTTCGAATGGCAGTATGCAATTCAAGATAAGCAAGGTAGTTAAGTAATGTTACACTTATTCTATTTCAAGCAGTAATACAGTTATACCAACAATGTAACTTTCTAGAATAGTGGAACGCAATTCAAAGGTAAGCAATAACTGTTATAGTTTTCAGAATGGCAGTATGCACTTCTAGGGCAAATAATAACTTTGTAACTTAATGTTATAAAACACTAACACATAGCAAGTAAGTACTTTGCAACACTTGTAAGAACTCCTCCACAGATGCCTTATGCTTTAGAGGTACTTCTCTAATCTAGGGAATGATTGTTCACAGAGGCAGAAGGGGTGATACTAGCGGTCCAGTGGCCAACGGTAGGCAGAACAGGCAAACTAGGAAATCAGAGTTCCGGAAAATATCTTCTTAGAACAAGTAAGTACAGTATTTTAGAGTTGGTAAAAGGATTCATGGACTTCGTAGAGGGCTCCCTAGATGTATTCCAATGTTGGGCCTGGTCAAACGGTATGGACGAACTCCCAACTACACAAATCACCACCCTAGCCACACATGAGCGACAAAGACATTGGGTAAATATTACCTCAAGCCACCTAGTACCTGAGCAATGAAGAGGAGCTTGTGAATGGACGCCTTCATGATGCAGCAGCACAGGACTCGATCTCTGGATACTTGGTTGTGGGGACAAAAGAGAGCACTAGATGGGAAATTGCAGAAGCAGCCAAGAGGAAAGGCTCCAGCAAAATATTTTTCGGGGGCTTCCCACGGCTCTGGATTTGGCACCCTTTTCAAGGTACCAGATGAAGAACAGTTGTCATCTGATCGATTCACCTCGCTATCTCGGTCCAGCACTCTGGGGAGGGGACTTCAAGGAGTAGAATCTTCCTTCTGTAGGTCCGGCAGGGGTCCCCCAAAGTTTCAGCGAGATTTGTTCCAGGGAAGATGATGCTCAGCACTCAAAGGTCCCAGGGTATTGGTGGTTTGCAGCCCAGGAAGGTTACAGCTCGTGGTGGGATGGCTCGAAATGCAGGTCTTAAGACTGATTGGTCCCACCAGTTCAAGGCTCTGAGTCCTCGTCTTCAGACTCATGTGTTGCACAGAATAAAGGGCCAGCACAGGCAGCGATTACACAGAATGCACCTCTGGTCGCTGAAATCAGCTACATCCGTCTTCTCTTCTTCCTCATCGGATTTAGAACACATGCGACATTCAACCCAGTTAGGACTTTGTAGTTATGGCAACAGTTGGCGGACACACGCACGACAACGCGTGTTTTGTACCAACACAGCCCCTAAGGGATAACCTAGCTGATAGGTGCTATTTTTTCTTTATACAGTGTAGAGCGGTACAAGCCTTCAGTTAAGAAAGAACTGTGAACATTACTGCCTGGTGAGACCATACTGATCAAAGCCGGGTAAGTGTTTGAACTCTATCTGAGCTTGCCTCTTGAAACAGGTTACCGCTCTGGGGATCATGGGAGAAGAGCCCATTAACGGAGCTTCATTGCTTTATAGGTTAGACATTTGTATGAGCCGTTTAGGAACCATTTAAGGTCAGTCTTAATCATTATCTCTTTTACCATACCGTAACTTGTAATTTAATGCCAGTAGAGGAGCCTAGAAGTAATGTGTGATTGTTTACATGTTATAGGTGAACAGATAGATGAACAGTAGTGGGAATATTTTTACCATGAAAGACAACTCCGAGCCCTGAAGATGGATATTAATGATCTGAAACTCGCTGGCTAATTGGAAAAATTATTTGAGTTGACGGTTTATAAAAAGAACAAATGTGTACTTTTCTTAAGGAAAAGTGACCCGATACTTTTGGATTTGTTTAAAACATTAATCAAGTTTTAAAATTTGGAAATTGTCTAATGCCCAGGAAGATGGCATGAAGGGTTTCGAGAAATAAAAATAAATATATATTTTTTTTAATAAGAGTTTTCTGAACACGAGTCCACTGAACATGAAGATATGTTTTTTTTTTTTAAATGATTGACTGTTCTAGAATTACCAGGACGGACCAGATCTGTCCGTTTAGAGTGCAAATGTGTTACCTGTTGGACACAACAGGTTTTTCTGTGCACTACCCGCAATGCTCACCAGCCAGAGTTGAGCCTTGGGACTTCACAGATCCCCAGCTTATGGAACAAGAGGTTTTGCACTTAGGTTGCAGCCCTCCACTACAAAAAGTGTTTCTTCTCGCCACAAGGGTCGTCTTCCGCCATTGTGCTGAAATTGCCATCTATCATGGGTGCGCAGGTGAATGTAAATGCAGTGTAAATGTTTTGGGTGCTCATGTGAATGATGGAACATGTCTATGGGTGGGTGACTGGTGTTAAGATGGATTTCTGGAATCTGGCCTTTTGGACAGATTTTAGGGAGCCACCCCATTTATAGTGAACAGGGAACTCAGAGGTTAATTAAAATCCAATCAATGTAAACGTGGAGAGCAGTCAAGGCTATTCTCAGGAGAGTCTGAGTGAGGTCAGGGGCCCTCAATGAGTCCACACAATAGAACTGTGGCAAACCATGAGAAGACAGACCTAGGAATGCCCGGTTAGATGTGTTAAATGATAATTAGAAGAAAGGTGCCTCTGTCCCTATTGTTATGAGGGGGATTTCCCTACCTATAAACTAATCAAAGTGTGCTGGTCAGTCATCAACAGAAAAAGGCAGTCCTCAGTCTATAACCTATCTGGCATCGAGCCTACCACTATATTCAAATAAACTTAGCCCAGGTTACTCTCTCAGGCTTTCTTCGGTCAATGTTCAGAGGATTTCACTCTGGAAACACTTTTCTTTTAATTTGAACTGTTTGTGAAAACTTTCCACTCTCCCCTTTTAACTCTTCAGGAAAGTTTGAAACGCTCTTTAAATTAAACGTCTCCAGTCCTTTATGTTTGGGGATAATTTCCTTATTCGTTTCCCCATCACCTTAGCTACTTTCTATTCACATTCCGATTCACTTGCTTGAACCCTCCTGGTTCCATTGGATTTCCAAATGCCCTTTTTGCTAGACTCCTCCAGATTCCCTTTTCTATGGGGTCTCCCTAAATGTCTCATCTCTTGGGCCTTTCAAGCCCCTTTTGCGGTTAGTGCTTTTTATGCGTTGTGATGGTTTCTATCACATATTAACCTCTTGGGTTTTAAAGGCTCTCGTGACCTTTCTCTCTGTTCGTGGAGTTTGGCTCGCCACCGTCCGCCCTGGACAACCCTGGTACCTTCTATATTTCTGGGCTTGCTACAGTGGGGTTGTTGCAGTTTGCCTCCCTTTTCGCCGCTCTTGAGCTAGAAAAATGTCCGCTTCTTTAATGCTGCCTGGCACGGCAGACTCCTTGGTTCTTGTATTCAGAACGGAGGATTCTTTCCTCTGTTCCCTCCTGGTCTCTGCGCAGTTTCTCGGGTCCCTGATCCGCCACGGTTGTCGCACCACCAAGGAAGATGGGTTTCTCGTCTATGTTTCTCGTTCAGCTGCGTCACCTACATAGGCATCTGCTTCTCGGATACTGTCACGGCAAACTCCTTGGAGCTCGTATCCAGACTGGGGAGTTTTTCCTTTGTAGTCTCCAGGTCTTTGCGTGGTTTCTCGGGTCCTTGCCCCACCATGGCTGCAGCATGGTCATGCAGCCAAGTTGGATGGTTCGCCTGTCGTTGCATCTATCAGCGCCGGCCATGCAGTGTGTTTCTCCTCGCTTCTTTTCCACACAACCGCAGGCTCTGCAGTCTAGCGCAGTTCCGCCCCTCCAGGATGTCAGTATGCTAGGAGTTTGCTCTGCATAGGGTTCTCTCTTTCCCATTCATGATTCTTTGTCTCAACAGTCACGCTCAAGTACATCAAAGGGCCGTGTTGCTGTACATCCACAGCTGGCTTCAAATGGCCTCCAGTATTATCTTGAGCCAATAGTCAAAAAATGCTTTCAAAATTGGTTATAGGCCACATAGTCGTACCATTAGCTTCTTCTACTACCATATATGCAGAAACGGCACTGAACTGGTAAACTTTAAGGACATAACTTTCCTGGACAGACTAGAGGGAAGAATACTCAAATATACGCTGGAGCTACCCAAATCTGTCCCCATCAGTGCTATCAGACTGGAATTGGGCCTTACCTCCTGATGTGCACAATACACCAAAAGGAGCATCTCACTCTGCATCTCATCTCAAGGGGGGGTGGGGGGACTGGATTTACAAGGGCTGGTTGGGGGGGGGGGGTTACAGAGGGCCGACGATTCCAGTCTGGATTCACATATAAACAAAGTGCTAAAAAATGGAACACATCCTGCCCTGAAGTTCAAAAGGAGATGCAACACCTTTCTAAAATGGGTGAAGATAGAGGGGTACGAATCCTACTATGCCATAAAGAAAAAGACCAATCGTTGGGATAGGATGGAGGATATACAAGATCTGGGAAGACTGTCCTTATAGAGGGATAAGGAATTTCTGTATTTACTGAGGGCAGGCTGTAGAACATACATAATTAAATTCCCCTTGCAAGTATATCGCCACCAGTACTTCAACTTCCGTCTAAACTGCCTATCAACATTGGAAGTCATTGGAACAAAACTGGGTGTACCAAGGGACATGCGTAGGTGTAGGATGTGTGGCTCAGCAATGGTTGAAACATTATTCCATCTAGTAATGGAGTGTTCGAAGTAGAGTGACAATAGGATTGAGGTTGGGACCCTTCATCCACAGTACGACAGGTTCTACTGTCAAGTTTATGGGAGAGACTTATGCCAACACTGCATCTGTTATTGATTTTAGCGTTGCTAAGTTTGCTGCAAAAATGTTCAGTGATATCAAAATTGTGGGGCAACAAGGGATAGAGGACTTGGTTAGGATTCTGGAAGGTTAACTTGTCCTCTCTCCCTCAAGGTTATCCATAAAATTGATGAGCGTGAGAGAAATGTTAAGCATTGTCGACGATATGAAAGAACAGTTTTGCTTGAATCATACTGTCCATTTCGTTTTTTTCTTTGTGGTCTATTTAATTGTAACTTTAATTTTAATTCAAATGTTGCTGTACTGGACTGGTAATTTTATGTGAAATTGTGTAAGGTGCCTGGTGTACCAAAAACACAAATGAAAATTAAAAAAATTAAAAAATAATATATGCAGAAATTGTGTTTTTTGGTGTGAGTTCCTTACACACAGAGGGAAGTCACTCCAAGTGACGTCCTGATTTCCTTGACCCCCTAGGGAGGGTCTTGCTTAGCAGCTCCCTAGCCTCAAAGGGATTGTCTCTACCCTTTGAAGAAGCCTAGATTTGTCACAATTTACACATTTTGATAGGAATGTATACAAATATTTATTCTAGGCCTTTTACACACACTGATAAATAAAACTAGCAGGTGATATCGCACAATTCACAAAAGTAAACATATATACATTCACCATAGGTTCTTAAAATGCATTAACAAAACTTGACATGGGAGGTAAATTAATGCAGGAAAGATGGAGCCAAGTCATAAGGGAATTTCCCTAACTTCAGCAGTCCAATCCCCAAGAAGAATGGGGCTATTCTCCCCAGACTCAGGTCTCTGTAGACAAGTTCTAATTGACTTGTGTTGATGATAGTTCAACGAAGATAATCAAAAAGGTTACTTTAAGTAATGTGCTCTTAGCTTTCAGGAAATACTACCCAGCTTCAACTACCAAAAGGCAGTGGAACAGAAGATTAGGATACAAAAGGCCTGGTTCCCAATGCTATACTATGGAGGACAGGGGAGACAAATGCTTTGCGTGTACTTAAACCCTGACTCTGATTAGTGTTCGGCTGCGGCTCGGAGACATTGAAGCATGCAGGTTGTCTTAGTGGCATGGCACGTTTACCGGCATATTTGGGCAAAGCCAATTTGAGTGCTATTACATGGAGGCGTTGGAGGCCAGGGGCTGGGGGGTGCACTCCAATGGGGCAGGCAGCCTGGATATTTTCTAATTGTGGAATGGCATCTTTTTCTCGCATTAGGGGCAAATACAACATTAGTATTCTTACATGGGGGCATTTGTGGTGCAGCCACCAAGGACATGTTTTCTTATTTTGGCATGGAATGTTTCACTTGCGTTAAGGGAAGAGACAACATTGTCAGTGTTATTATATGGGGTAGGTGCATTAATGCAGCAAGCAAGAAGATGTATTCTTACTCTTGCATGGCTTTTTTAATGGCATTAAAGGAAAAGTCAACAAGAGTGTCCCTAAATGGGGAGGGAGGATACATTTGTGCAGCCAACAAGGATATGTATTCTACTGTGGCAGAGCATTTTTACTGTCATTAAGGGCACATTCAACAGGAATATGTTTCTTACCTAGTTACACTGGCATATATTGGCAGACCAAGTATGGAAACATTTTCTTATAAGTACTGGCATTATGGGCAAAGTTAACATGAGTAGGTTCTTATTTTGGAATACTGGCATGTATAGGTGCAGCCAGTATGGACAGGTATAGGCACAATCAGCAGGAATATTTTATTTTACACTGGAAGAATACAAGCAAATAGTGGGCAAAAACATAATGCGTTTAGAAATGCTCCTGTTCACTGTTAAGTACTTGCATCCAATAGATTCTTTCATATGTTACCCTACAAATTAAATTTTAAATTGTAGCTTTCTACCAACTTTTTCCACATAAGGTATGCTGTGAAATGCACTATTTATTTTTCTCCATAAAACAACCCCCAATGGTTGGTCTGGTCTCTCTCGCTACTGCTCATTTGGCCAGGGGCTGCTTGTTTGGGGGGGGTGGGGGGGAACAACCTTCACTTTGCAGGCTCCCCTAGGGCTGGGCCCAACTTCAGGAACCTTCTGGGGTGAGAGGAGAGGAAGCCAGATTGCAAAAGGGAGCAAACTAGAGGAGTGTATGAAATGCTGGTCTATGTGACGAGTCGCTTGATTCTATCACTTCTCCTCGGGGGAACCTTTGAGGCTAGGGTAGATGAGTCGGCTCTGCAATATCCTCCCTAAGGGTACAGGCAGGCAGGCAGGACCTCACCAGGAGAGACTCCCCCTCTGGGGACAATGACTTCCTAAGCAACATATCACTACTCCACCTTCAAAAGCATCCAGTGAAGAAAGATATTAAGAACAAACCGGAATATGTTATAGTCTTCCAAACACTCTAATTATACCTTTATATATGGTAATGGGATGAAGAAAATCACTGTAGGATTACATAGAATTAATCAAACTGAGAAGAGGGACTTTGACATTACGCAAGGGAAGTCATATGGCAGTGTCATAAAGCTTAGAGGCCAAGACATTGCGGGTGAGAGAACGCACAAGGTTTCGAACCAGCCGGGAGAGGTATGCTGATAGAAACTTGGACACCCAGCATCTGATGCTAGAGAGAAGCCAAAGTGCAGCTTCCGTGGCATTGGAGAGGAGATGCGAGAAACCAAGGTGGACTCAAGGCATCCTAAGCGTGAGCGATAGATAAGTAGTGGTGTGACCACAAGCAAGTCGTGGTGGACCAGGAGTTCCATGAACAATGTCGATTCCACTTTCATTGAGCTATCGCAGAGCGAACTTTCCGAAGAAAGAACAGAAACCATATGTGACACTACAGAAGAAAGGAGACGCCAACCCGACAAGCAAAGGAGGGGGTCCCAACCGGTAAGGAAACAGAGTGATGTTTATCCCTGAACAATCCAGTTAACAGGGAAAGCAGCAGAGCCAGGGTGTGGAACGAAGAGCATTACCGGAATGCTCATACTCGTCCCAGTCAAGATAAAGTGTCAAGAGTGAATGAAGAGAAAGAAATACACTTGTCCCATGAAAGGAGAGGGGCAAACAACTAGAATAAAACAAGGAGAGCAACAAGCAAAGAAAGCGTAATCGAGTGAAAGGCGGTTGAAACCTCGAAGAACCCAGTATCAGAACTGGGTGATTTGATAAAAGGAGTTACCAAGAACTATTGAACTGGTGAAACACCACCTGAAAGGAGAAGGGAGTACTTCTCCTGTGCTTTTATTGTAATATTGGTAGGGTTAGGATAGGTTAGTTGTGACAGTGGACTCATCTTGATTTGGACCCTCACTGATGACCGATTTTCCATCTCACTGCTGATATTTAATAAATGAAAGGTGAAAACTTCCATCTATTCCTTTGCTAAGGGTGTTCCCTTCCTAACAAAACCAACTAAGGTACTTGTCAGAGTGTTCTTCTTCTGACCCGCCAGAGCTAGAAAAGGATATTTATTTTTAACATTGCATAGATCATATCAGCTTTCAGTGAATATTCATCTAACATCTCTAGGCAAGTCATTTAACCGTTCTTCCAGTTTGTCAAATCAAGAAAAAAAGTATTAGTTTGCAAGGATATGAATGTGAATGTGTAAGACATTTTGAACATGCAATCCCTTTGCTCATCCAATAAGGAACACAGCCGTAGTAGGTCAAAGGAAGCCATTCAAAGAAAACAAGCATCTTGTTCATATCAGAGGTCACAGGCAAGCCAATAAAAGTAGGTTAGGTCAGAGCAAAGCAAGTTATACCTGGTCGTGTGGTAAGTCCTCTGTCTGCGGCTGGACGAGCATCAACTGGTTCAACTGGGCAAAGTCAGCAAAAAAAAAAAGCAAAGAAGAAACAAACGAAAATATGTATAAGTCAATTATTCTCAGGAAAGGGTTTAGCAGGAGTGATGCATGCCATTTACTTTAAAAGGGAAAGTGGTAGCAGGAGACAGCAAGCAAGCACATGGTTATCCACAAGGAAAGATGCAGAACATAACTGCCAATATAAGCGCTAAATCTATATTTATTGGTCATCCTGCTTAGACAAAAAAAAAAGATGTAACGCAGCAAAGTATGCATTAAAGTTGTACAGTCAAGTTTTGCCATGCATACATGCTTAATTCTCTTGGTCAACATTCCTGCTGACAAAATCTACACACTGCCTTGTAGTAATTTGTGTAGAATATATCGACTTCCAATATTTCTCTGCTCAGGAAAAAGGGTCAACACATTTATATAAGGGGCTGCATGGACCAAGAGAGTGTAATTTCAAATCTGACATACTATTTGTACAAAAATCACAGGATTGCATACAAGTTGCTAGAAATCAACTATTACTAATGACTAAGTATTACCCTTATTTGTCCCTCAGATGCGATATGGACATCCCCCTTGATTTAGGTGCTTTGAAAGAGATCAGGATGAAACATGCAACTTTATGACTTTGCGTCCCATAAATATCTCAGCCATGCACTTTCAGATTGTGCCAAACTTTGTATGAAAACTTCTTAGTATGTTGGGAATTAATGGAAACAAACCAGTAAAACATTCAAAACAATTAAATGGAGCATCATGATGGGACTGAATGTATGGAGAAAATCCATGTAAGTGTTTAGGCACGGATTGCCAATCAAGTAGCGTGGATATACAATTACACATTCAGCCTATGCCCATGTCTGTTCCATCAAAAACAGTTTGTGCTATGAGAAACTGACTAAACCTTTTAAAATGCCCATTGATCCACGGTTAGGGAGCTTTTAGTCCCTTTAGGACTTAAAAAGACTATTTGGCAATACAGAGCTCCAACTTCTATTATAGGCCTGTACTACTCAAGGTAATGGTACTATGGCAGAGCAGCCAGGCTTATCTTAGGAGGGAGAGAGGGATGTAGTAAGGTACAAAGAACTTGTAGCATACATATGGTCTAAAGAAACAGTTACACACTCATAAGTTACACCAAAAAAACTGGTTTATTTTATATACATACTGGTTTAATTATATATATATATATACACCAGTGGTCAAAGTGTATGACAAGAAGTAGTGGAACAATGTTCCCCACAAACCCCATTGCCATGCCCCCTCCAAAGCACAATACAACCCCCCCAAACAAAAGCGCACTAAAGCACACGTTAAAACCGCTTCCTAGACTTATTTTAAAACGTAACCATTCCGGAACAGTTTCTTTTTAAAATAAATGTATAGGGACAGTAAAACGTAATTAAAAAAAAAGTAGAGGAGCACTGCTCCCACCCACTTCGACCACCGATATACACAGACAAAGAGCAATCTTGAGAAAGGTAAGTACTATCACAGTTCCTAAACACAATGTAAAAGCAAAATAATACTTCTGGTAAATAAACCACAGTGCAAAAGACTTATTCATTTTTATTTGTGCATTTGGTTATAAAATAGACCTTTCGCACATGGTAAACCCTTAATATCACATTCACTCATCACCACAAATAATTACAATGTATTACGATTATTAAATACTATCCTAGTACAATAAGACAAGTCATCTCATATCGCTGAAAAACCATTAATAAGCATATAATAAAACATTCAGAATACATAAAATGCAGGTGTGCAATTATTACTCAATTGTTAATCTAAAACAGTAAAACGAGGAGTCAATACAAAGGTGCTTCTGCGATAAAGTGACTGTGCCTCCTTCCATGAAATTCGTATGTAGCAAGAACACTGGCGCATAGGGCGCGGCATTGATAGACAAAGATTAAAGTGTGAGTGCAAAAAGTCTCAATGCCTCCTACCAGATGTTCACTGTGGCTGCTGTGATTACCAGCGATTCTGCCCCAAATCTACAGCTCCAAAATTGATGCGTCAGAATGGATTCCTCCTTACCTACCAGTCTATGAAAACCTTTTAGACCTCCTTTCAGAACCGGGCACGAGCTGAGAACATGGCGACTGGTCTCCATCGATAGACTACATAATCTGCATAGGCTTTAATTATGTGGGAGATTCGACTAGCCACCATCCAGTATATTCCTGAGTAGGGGAGATGTTAAATCGAATATAAGCAATACATCTTCTCAAGTTGACCAGACACAGTTTGATCAAGTAGGTACAGGGGAGATTCAACAAATATCCTTGGGTGCAATATTCGTGATAACTTTTCTTAGCCAATATTGTATCCATGTCCGCTTTCTCACAGGCTCCTGCTTTACTTTTTTAATAGCAGATGTGCGGTAGGCGAATCTAAAGCCTGATCCAAAGAAACACCTATATTATTCAGATGTGTCAATGCTGCTATTCACAATTCCAGAAGGAAAGAGTTGGAGCTCTCGCTCGAAAAGTGGGAAGCGACGAGACCCAATAAAGAATGCTGCGCAAGCTGTAAAGATTGTAGGGTAAGAAACCGCTTGCAATGCTGCAGGAGACCAAGAGCAAATTGAAGACTGGCCAAGTTCGCATCTTAGGGCCTCAACCGACACTGTAGTCGGTACACCCAACATAGATCATAGCAACTTTCCCTCGATTTCTTCCAAACAAAATATGTGACGTGTGGAAAGTGCTACCAGAACATAAAGCACACCAGGGATGATACTAGTACGATAAATACTAACAAGACCCTCCACTTTATATCCTCCTTTTTTGACTACCAACCTTTTTATGAGATGCCACTTTAACACTTTAGGTATTACAAAGTCTCCATAAAAAGGGAGTGCAGGACTAGATTTGATAGGCACACCCAGGTAACAGTTATCCACCACGTCAAGGCCCATATAATCTATTTTCCAATTAAATGGCATTCTTTTAGTGGTTCTGCTTCCAATAACTACAATTTCGGATTTAGAGATGTTAGTTTTCCAATAACTACAATTTCGGATTTAGAGATGTTAGTTTTCATGTTGTTGGCAGAGGTATAAGAGGATAGTGCATCGATGGAGTGCTGTAGTCCTATGGGGGTGTAGTTGAGCAGAGCAGGCTCATCGTCCTAGCCTAGCTAGGGTACAGGTACACCTCCCATTAAAGGTGTAAAGTTTCGAGCAAGTTCTCATTTCCTCATCCATATCGGAGGCATACAAGTTGAATAAAAGGGGTGCAAGTACGCACACCTGTTCAAGTTTCTGGTTCGTAGCAATGGACTGGGTATTAGCACCCTCCAGGTTCACTCCTATTATGACAGAGGTGTCAGTGTATATAGTTTTCGTATAATGGAGCAGCAGAGCATGGATTCCCCACCGGCAGAGCTCGCTCAACAATAAAGGGCACAAGACAGTCAAATGCCTTTGAGAAATCGATAAAACAGTTTCCCATTTGCTCGACTTGAAACCTCTGCCATAGCGTGGTGGTGGGCGCAGATGTTGAGAGTGGTACTATGCTCTTTTCTAAATCTTGTTTGAATCTTTAGTATGCCCTTTCCCTCTGCCCATAAGTTTTCAGAATAATATAAGAACAGATTCTAAAGACTTTTACAATGGCAGTATGTAATTTAAGGTAAGTAAAAACCACTTTATCGACACTTTAAGTTCTTCTGTTTCATGAATAAGATGAGGGTACAAGATCAACATAAGCAGGTAAGCACTTCACACTACTTATAATACTTTGTTTCAGGAAAAGGTGGTAATGAAACAATACCAACACATGTCACGTTACTTTGCAATCCTTTTACAGAGCCCAATACTGTAAGTAGTCCATCCCTACCTAGTTATGAAGTCTTTCAGAGTCAGATTGGCGGTCAAAAAGGCAAGGCATAAACTGTAGAAAGTCAAGAGTTCCTGTGGAAATCTTCAGCAGCAAGTAACAGTTTGTGTGGGTCAAAGGGCTCAGGGACTTCGGAGAAGTCTCTATGAATGCACACCAGCGTTAGGCCTGGGCGAACACGCAAACACACCAATAACCCCCAAACAAAACAATTACCCCCTCAACAATACAGGAGTGGCAGAACCACTCTAGCCAAGTATTACCTCGAGTCTCACAGTACCTCAGCAGTGAAGATGATGCAGGTGGACACCCTCACGATGCAGCAGCTGCAGACCCGGTCTCCTGTGTCTTGGTCGTGGTGACGAAAGGAGTGACTCTGGAAGGGATTTCGCAGCAGCAGTCAGGTGCAAAGGCTCCTAGCACAGGATTCTTCATAGCGTCAATTGGTTCTCTAGTTTTGGCTACCTTTTCATGATACCAGATGAACAGTTAGTGCCTGGTCGATTCGCCTCACTTTTTCGTTCCTGCACTCTGGTGAGGGGATTGTGAGGAGTGGAATCTTCCATCTGGTGGTCCGGAAGGAGACTACCAAAGTTTCGGGAGGATTTGTCCTTTGGAAAACTATGCAATGCAGGATAGTCACAGGGTTTTAGCGGTTTGCAGCCCAGGTAGGTTGCAGGTCGTGTGATGGCTTAAATTGCAGGCCATTTTAGGACTGGTTGTGCCCACAAGCACAAGAGGAGTCATACTTCGCATTAAAGAAAGGGTCAGCACACCAGTGGTCACTCAGCAGGCGTCGTTGGAAGCAGCAGCAGGCTTCTTCTCTTCTTCCTTTTTGGATTTAGTTTCATTAGTCGACTCTGTGCACCAGGAATCCAGCCTCCTATCCAGGCACCCAGCCAATCAGCACTCCTGCTACATTTAGACTTGACCGGGTGGATGATCTTACAGGCCAGCCAGCCTCCCAGTTGGAACTGGTTCTGGGCAGGCATGCCAGAAGACAAAACGACAGATTTTCAGGACCCTCCCCAGGCTTCCTGTCCTGACAGACACTCTGGAGTCAAGTCAAACCAGGACCTCCCCCACCCAGCACAGCAGCGGAAGAACCAACTAAGGACATGAATACAAGAAATGGCAAGAAAAAAATACAGGCACCATTTTGGGTCAATGGTGACCCTTCTGTGCATTACCGGGGCTGTGAACAACCTGCAGGTACACATTGATATAACACTTCCACTGCAACCAGCCATTAAGGCATGCGTGTCACTGTAACAAATGTTACAGGTGCAGTGTGAAATGGGATACAGTGTAACTCCTCAGCGCTCCCCATAAGGTGGTATGTGCTGATCTCACAATATAAAATGTAGAAAGGATAAAAAGTATCCTTTTACCCATGGGAACATGAGTTCTCACAAGGAGAATCCAAGAAAATACAAAGGGAAGTCCAAGGGACTCCTCAACAACACTGCACAGAAAGTGTTGTGTGCTGCAAAAGTAAATTACAGATGCCATAGACACTTGGAGGAAAGTAGTACTCCAAGGGAAAAGTATACAAAAGGGGTACAAAAGGTTCCCATAGACAGAGCAAAAGAATGGGTGGGGAAAAAGATTCCCACTCACTCAGGAGACGGACCAAAAAAATGCACAAGTCCAGCAAAAAGTGCTCGGGGACTGGCAGGTGAAGAAGATTTGGCATAGAAATTAAAAATATACCCAACAAGCACAGTCATCTTAAGTATCTCAAATCTTGGCTTTGCAGTGCTTACAACCACAACTGGGCTGGGAGGACAGCTCAGAAGCAAAGCACTTGTCTTGGAAACAAGAAAAAGAAAACAGCAGCATGTGTTTGAAATTGGGTCCTGTGCTTAAAGGTTGAGCTACCACATCAAGGGAGACAAAAAAAAAAAGTGTAAATCAATTTGTTGAACAACTTATTAGTGTAGGTTATGTTCTTCCAGCAAGCAACCGTTAGGGAGAATGTTCATTTCTAGTGCCAATTCCCCTCAAGCTGAGAGACGCCCAGCACTTTTGCTTTGCTTTATTCTTCTGAATGAGTGTGACCTTTTACCACTCAATTCGTTTTACTCTGAGATGGGAACCCTATTTTTCTGCTACTGTATTCTTTTTTAATTTTAATGGAGTCACGTTTTCCTCCATGTTTTTCACCACAGGCATCTGCAATAAATTGTTGCTGCACACAGCACCGTATGTGCAGTGTTGCTGGGGAGCCCGTAGGACTCCCCTTCCTATTTATGACTTTCCTGAGAACTCCTGTTCAAGGATAGTAGGATACTTTTATGTTACTTAGCTTTCTTTTTGTGGGATCAGCACACCCCACCTTATTTTGAGTACTGAGGGGCTATACAGTAACTGCTTTCCCAGTGCACCTGTTACTTTTATAGTTGCAATCACAAACAAACCTAAACGGCTGGTGGTAGTGGATACCTTTTTACCATTTGTGTGTCAAGTTATTCACAGGCTGTTTTCACAGCTGCACTACAGCACCCATGGTTGACAATTATTCCCAAAATGCCCCAAGTCCTCTTTAATCACCACTTTGTGTGTTCCTTCTTGGCCCTTCTTTGACCATTCCAGGTGGGGGTAAGGTTGGGTTCTATGAGTTATGCCTTTGGCAGGATCGCTTTTTGAAGCCCACCAATTCTCTGGTGTCTCTGCTGAGGCAGGAAGTGAGGGAGGAGCCCGAAACATCTCTGGCCTTTGTCTGAAGTTATGCCTGGCCGGAACCAGTTTGAACTACGTGGCTGGCTTTCCTGCAAAAACAGCGATCCCCATGCGATTGACAGGTCCATTTCACTGAATGAATGGGTCCCTGCAGACGGTTAAGTCGACCACTGGAACGAGCACCTCCATTAACCGCAGAAGCACAGCTGAAGTACTGCTGCTGTTCTGACCCTGTGGCAGCACCAACAAGGACGACTTCCTCCTCTGAGCTGGTGGGCATAACCAGCCTCAAGACTCTTCAATTTGAACCGTCCTGCGACCTTCCAGGCAGCAGCATCCCAATACCCAGGCTGCCTGGACCACCTTTGAGTGCATCAACTTGCCGTTGATGGATCTCAGTAGAACTTCGGTGGCATCCAGAACCGCCAGAAGCATAAATCCTCTCTTCCGGGTCCCCTCACCCGAGGGCAGGACCCGAGAAAAGAATAAGATTTGAACCAGCAGTGAACGTCTACTACTGGTGCAGGGAAAAAGCACCAAAACCACAAACCGACGTGGGACTAAGAATTCTTTGCTGGCGAGCACTTGGACTACTGCTTCAGGACCCCATCCAGAATGCCCCCTTTCATCACCATGACCAAGGATCAGGAGACCGGGCTTGCAGCCGTGCATCCAGAAGGTGTTCAGCTGAATCATCAGCTTCACTCAAGGCACTGTGGGGCTGTTGGTAATCTTATCTGAAACCATTTGTATCGCTCCTTTGCTTTGGGAATACAGTTTCTACGGTTTGGGTGTTCACCCATTTGCAGTCGCCCAGACCTAACAGCTTGTGCCTTACAGGAAGGCTTCTCCTAAGCTCCTGTGTACTTTACAAAGATAAACTATCATGTTACATACCTGTGTTAAGGAGATTTGGATCAGATATATTTCTTTCCTTTTGACTTTGGCAATGATTGTTCCCTTACAGTAAATCTTCTGATTGGCTATTATATTGCAGCTATGCAAAATGTTTGATGACAGGGAAGAAGACCCACCCAAGAAGGAGTAGATGCTGAGCCAGCATGATGGGGGGGGGGCAAAGCAACCACGGCTACTCCTCCCCCTCAAACCACTGACCCCACAACAGAAAGCCTGGGATTTTACAGTGAAGGAGCTAAAAGCAGCAGCAGGATATACCAATCCGTTTATGCACCACGCGTGTATAGCAGCGAGGACACGCTTAGTGGCGCAAAGAAGAGTATAGAGGCTATAGGTGATGAACGCAAGGCGTGCAGTGACCTGCCATCGAAACTAGAGGGTTACAACAAAGGGACAAGGGGACGTAATAGGGATAATAAACTGACAGTCAAGCCAAACAAGTGGGTAGGAGGACAGACACTGCTCAAATTAGACGGAAGGGGTGCAGTCTAGCATAAAAGCGCAGAGGAGGAAGCTCAGAGATGCAAGTGGAAAGAAGAAGACAACAGAATGGGCAGAGATAATGAAGGATGTGAGGAAAAGGGATAGGGCAGTGAGAGGAACAGAAGCAGCTGTAAAGGGAGAAAGAAAGCAGAAGAATAGAAAAGGGAAGAAAGAGGAAAAGATAATGATGTAGAGGAAAAGTCGATGATAAAAGCACAAGAGGAAAAAGAGGCAATCGCAGATGAAGAGGAGGAAATTAAGGCCCATTAAAGAGCATCAACATAGAGAAGGAGAGAGGGACAGGAACGGGAACGAGAGAGAAATTAATAGTTACTCACTGTAGTGACCAACGTACTGCTAGTCCATAGTTCCCTTTCCTCCATATTGCATGGGCGATTACATCTGAACATAGCCCCAGGATGGAGAGGTGACCCTCCTTAAGTGAACAGGTTCCTTACAAGCGCCTGTCCGAAGGCCGCGTCTGATTTAGAGCCGGCGTCCAAACAATAGTGCTTACAGATGCCGAAGGGGTGGCCCAGGTGGCTGCCATGCTGACGACCCGCCACGGTCCTGCCGCTGGAATTCGATGACCGTGGCCCTAGCTTTGACAGCATGGGAGTGCAGGTTAGCTGGAAGTGGTTTGTGCTGCCATTCGTAGGCCTCCTTGATGGCCGAAACCATCCAGCTTGCTATAGAGGCCTTGGGTGCCCGATAACCGGGCCTTGGCCCCCCCGAAGGTGACAGAGCGTCCAACTTGCGGAAGCTCTTGGTCCTGTCCAGATAGAATTTTAGGGCATGCCTGACATCCAAACAGTGAGCATCGTGCCTAGGATTGGCAAAAAACGTAGGTGTTAGGACAGTTTTTCTGAAGTGCTACCAACTTCATCAAAACCATTCAACTGAGGCAATACAAGACTCCACTCTTCGTATAAGGCTGTACTACCCGAGTACATGGTAGCGTAGACAGAGCAGCCAGGCTTATCTTAGGAGCGAGAGAGGGCTGTAGAATCAGTACAAATGAAATTGTAATACAAATGGTCAAAAGAAAAACACTGACTTACTATGTATGTAAAAATATATGATTTAACTACAGGTAGGCCCAGATAAATCTAGGGTTATTTATTCATTCGCATTTGTTGAGCATGCAGCAGCCCAGAGGCATAGTAAGTACCATCACACATTATATGAAATCACAATTATAAAAACACAACACTATACTTGAACTTACACAGACTCAAGTATAAATCGTATTTGAAATATTTAACAGTAGTTCTAGGGAAGTCAAAACCTTTTCATACACATTCAGTAAAGGTCACACATATTCTTGGGGCGTAAAAACCAATGGGTACTTTCACAATTACATTCAGTAATGCAAGGGCAGTAGAGCCTACTAGTTGTACAGTGACTCCCGCCGAAGATAAAAATCACAAAAAGGAATTTCCTGCCCTGGATGTCAGGGGAAGGAACAAGAAAGGACAAGAAACACTAACATGGCGAAAAAAGAAGACAGGGCCATTTTGGTAAAATGAGTACCCTTAGGTGCCTTTATTGCAGCTGGGCACACAGCCCGCGGTAAAGGTGCACCAAATTAATACAAGGTATCATTTCCAGCAGCCATTGAAGGCAAGCTTGTCCCTGTAACAGAATTGTTACAGTTTTCGTGTGAAAGAGGATACTCAGCATCTCCCCAGCACGCCACAAGGTGGGGTGTGCTGGCTTCACAGAATAAAATGTAAAAGGGATCCAAAGATCCTTTCTACCCTTGGGAACTGTAGCTCTCACAGTGTTAGCAAAAGAAAGTTAAAAGGGGAGCCCCTAGGGCAACCCAGCAACAAGAGGCACTTATTAGCAATAAGTTGTTAAAAAGGATAACTTTAAAATACACTATGAAGAGTCAAACAAATGACACCCATAAAAAGAGTAAGAGATTCTGTGAGTGTGGAAAAGTTTCCCACTCACAGAGGTATCAAGGAAAAATATCCCACTAGTAAAGCAAAAAGTTTTGCGGTTGACCCAGGTCAGGAAGATTTACCAGTTCTGTGAAAGTCGTACCCAACACTAGGTAAAACTATCTCCTTGTTTAGATGAAAAGCGGAGACGACTAGGTGTTAGGGAGAATTCTCATAAATGTGCTAATCCCATTCACCTTAGAGACTCCAAGCAACTTTGCTGTATTTTGAGGACTTGATTTTATTACCTGGAGAGAGTGTGACCCTTTTACCCACTCTCTCATGTATTTTGAAATGTGTTTTACTCTTGCGTTTTCTTTGGTTATGGCGTCTAACCCACTCCATAGACATCTTTTCATTTGTGTCATACAGCACCCTCAGTGCAGTGGCACAGAGAAACCTTTTCAGGCTTTCCCAAGGTTTAAATACCTTCCCTGGGATAAACTACTGTTTCCCAGAGTAAGTAAAGTGAAATTGACTTTACTAGTCTTCTAAAATCCTAGACCCAGCAAAACCTATCTTCCTATAGAGTGCTGGAGGGGTTACTTAGTATTCCCTGTGTCTAGATACTCATGTAGCAGTCAAATGCTACCCTTTCCTCTCAGAATGGCTGGTGGCAGTGGTTTTACAACAAACTACCATGATCTTTTCCGACCGCCGGTAGCGTTAAATCGCGGGAGCCATATTTTTCAAGATGGTGTCTGAGCCCCCCTCTGTAAAAACAGGTCCTTGTATTTTTTCGCCATTTCTTTGAGGAAAGGTCCTTCTGGAGTTTTGCTCTGTGCGCCAAACCAGGTTTGGTCTCTTTGTTTATTCGCCTTTGGTGTGCTTCAGGACTGAAGACCGCCTCTGGCACCCGAGTGTCTGGGGTGGGCAGGAAGTGAGGGAGGTGCCGGAAACTCCCTGTGCTTAGTCTCCTAGGAAATCCAAATGCACTCTGTGGTGATTGGCTGCCTGACTGTCCGGCAAGGACAGCCACCCGGCTGGGTGAGTGAGAGCTAAGCTGGAATGAATGGGAGAGAACTGAATAAAAGGCGAGTCTCTTGGCTTGGAAGGCAGAGTCGACCACTGGAACGAAGGAACCAAAGAAGAGCTTGAAGGGGACAGCTGCTGCAACTCCTGGACCGTTGGTTTGCCCGGTGAAGCCCTGCTGCAGGTCTGAAACGCCAAGTTCACATCTACAGAGAATCCCCTGAAAGGACGACTTCTCCCTTTGAGTTGGTAGTACCAATCAACTCACAAGTAAGCCACCTGGACACCTATCTCAGAGCTGGTTGAATTTCCTCAGAGTTGCTACAGGAAACCGTAGACCCAGGGAGAGGGACACCAGTTTATGTGCTTTACTCGCAGCCACCGAAATTGAAATTGCCAAGTGCTTACTTTTTGGACCAGTCCCAGTGCAGGAGTGCCCCAACGTCCTCCCTCTTGTCCCCACAACTGAGGCACAGGAATATCGAGATCTGCAGGAACTGCCAGGAACAGGAGTCTTCAGCTGCATCTTTTTCTTCATTGTAAGGTACTGTGAAATAAGACGGAGTACTTGCCTCTCATGGTGCAATTGCTTGAAACTTTGGCAACTCACAGGCCTAATCAGCTTGTGACCCAACATGTGATGATTCTTTTTACAAACTACTTCCAAGAACTTGTGCAGAGACTATCGTTTATTTACCAGAACCGCTTTATCCCATCAAAGACTTTAGCCCATTGACTTTGGCCTAGCCTATTGAATTGACTCTTCTGGTGAACTCAAAGTATTTGCACTGTCTAAGAATAATTTTAACCTTTCATGTTCTAATAATCTTTGCTTTTTACTCCTCTTGAAAGGTATCCTGAAATAGTATTGAAGTATATTTGTGTGTCATTATATTGCCTCCTTCTTATGAATGTTTTATAACTGACAGATAAATAAATTAAATATTTATCAAAGAAACCTTGAGTATAAGAGTTTATTTGAACACCTGTGATTGGAGACCTCTGTGTAACATCATTACTGCTCACATTCCCCTCTTGAGATACGCCCCGCTGCTCAGCTCAGCTACCAAAACTGTGCAATAAAGACTTATACCAAAGGTTGGTTTTTCTTACACCTGTAGTCCTAGTTGTGTATAGTGGTCCCAAAGGGTACTGCATTATAACTTTGCCTAACAGTAGGAACGTGGGGTGCGTTCTTAGGGCCTCCTTACCTTTATGAAAAGTAGTATAGGGTTCTGATACCACCAGAGCCTGGATCTCGCTGACTCTGCAAGTAGAGTTAAGACCCACCAACAAAGCTGTTTTAATGGTGATCAATCTGATGTCTGCGGACGCCATTGGTTCGGAAGGTTTGTGCGCCAGGTTGCCCAACACTACATTGAGATCCCACACGGGGTGTGGCTTTTTGATGGGCGGGTAGAGCCTGGTGAGGCCAGCCAGATGTCATTTAACCACTGGGTTGGATGAGGCGAATTCCTGTAGGCCCCTATGGCTGCCAAGTAGGTGCGGCAGGTGGCTATTTGCACCCCTGGATCAGCGTGGTGTGCAGAAAATGAGAGCACATCGTCCAATGTGCAAGTAAGGGGGTCGATCTCCTTAAGAGTCTGCCCAGTAACAGAACCTGGTCCATTTTCTCTTGTACTGGTTTCTAGAAGCCCTACTCCTAGCGCCCTGAATGATGTCCAGGTTAGACAGAGACAGGTTCAGATGCTTCTTCAGTGTGACCTGTTCACGAACCACGCTGCAAGGGTTAATTTCTGTGGAGCGGGTGGATGACCCTGCCCCCCTGCTGCGAGAGGTGGTGAGCTGGGCCCAGTGGCAGGTGAATGGGTGGCCTGTCCGAGAGGCTGAGGAGCTCCGAGAACCACAGTCTTGCCGGCCACCACAGAGCTATCAGAATGATGCAAAGGTGACAAGATTCTCTTATCTTCCAGATCAGCCTGTGGATCAGGGGTGTGGGAGGGAATGCATACGCTGTCATGCCATTCCACTGTATCTGGATTGGTTCAACAAGGGAGTCTGGGACTTGCCCCTGAGAAGACGCGAACTGCCGGCACTTACTGTTGGACCAGGAGGCAAAGAGGTCCATCTGAGGATGCCCCCATCTGCTGACGACCCCGAGCAGAACCTGATTGTTCAGTTGCCATTTGTAATAGTCCGCTCCCAGTCTGCTGAGCCTGTCTGCTTCCAGGTTCGACTCCCGGGGAGGTGGATTGCTGCTAGGTAGATGCTCTCCAGGGCCCAGTCCCACATACTGACAGCTAGGCTGCACAGCAGAGGGGACCTGGTGCCACCCTGCTTGTTGACATAATACATGCTGGTGGAGTTGTCCGTCTGGATGAGGACGACCTTGCCCCAATGAGCAGAAGGAAAGTTTTGAGAGCTAGCCAGATAGCCCTCAGTTCCAGCCAGTTGATATGAGATGCCTGTTTCTGCAGGGACCAGACTCCATGGACACTGGTTGTCCAGCGTAGCACCCACAGCTTTCCAGGGTAGACGTGCTGGCCCCGAGGAGGGCTGCCACTGCATTCATTAGTCTGAGTTTGAGGCTGAAGGGTAGATCCTTGTATTGGAAATATCAGCCCATGATCCTGAAGAGGAGAAAGGAACGATGTGGCTGCCAAATCGGGACTTGTAGCTAAGAGTCCTTCAGATCCAGGGAAAACATCCAGTCTCCCCTGCACAGTGTCTCTGCAATGAGTGCTGGCGTAACCATCTTGAATTTTTGAAGAAGGGAGAGGTTGAGGTTGGAGCGGTCCAACAACTCTCAAGCCAGCCAGGTGGTTCTTTTATATGGCTAAAATCCTGGATTAAAAGCCCAAGACTCGCTAGGAGTTTTGGACTTCTACTGCCTGGCTCTCGACAAGCATACAAACCTCTGGCGACAGAGTTGCTGTCCCAATCTGTGGGAAGGTTCGTTAAACTGTAACGCGTGGAAACTACGGATAGGATCCAGGGGTCAACGAACCTCTGACGCCAGAACTGTGCGTGAAGGACAAGTCTGCCCCCCACCGGAGACACGTGGACCCGAAGGGGCGCGCCATGCCTTCTTTCCCTCTAAGGCTGGTGCTGAGGAGGGGTACTGAAAGAAGCCCTTGCACCCCCCCAAAACACCCCCCGGTTTAGTTGCTTGCACTGGTACTGACAGTCACACTGTCTGGACCTCTGTTCTTGCAAGCCCCGGAACCCGCCAAACACCCACCCTTTATCAGAGCGTTGATGCAACTGGGTGTACGCCTTGGGCGTGGCCTTCGTGAGGATAGATAAGGACTTCGCAGTTTTGCAAACTATTTTTCTTTTTATCCATCGGTGGTGGATTGAAAGAGGTTGTGATCCTCAAATGGAAGGACCAATATTCGTTCCTGGACATCCGGGTTAAACTTTGTAGCATGAAGCCAGGCAGTCCTTCTCATGTCCGTGGCAATGCAGATGGCCCGGCCTGAGGTGTCAATGTGGGCCACGGTAGACGGATGTCCTGTGCCACTAATTTAGCCTCCACCAGCCCCGCCTTCAAACGTGCCTGGCTCTGCACCGCAAGGTCTGGAAGGAAGTCAGCTATTACCCGCCAAAGCCTCTGGTTAACGGCTGCCAGCACGGCATCCGCGTTGGATTGAGGAAGGTGCAGTGAGGCATTGGAATAAGCTTTCTTTCTGTATGCCTCCAAGATCTTCTCCTTGCCTAGAAGCGTCGTGGACGAAGTGGCCGAGGATGACTGAGGCTTGGAGTAGAGGGTGCGCCGACAGCAAGAGTGGATCCCCCCTCCAATTGCCTATACTTGGCGTAGAGGCGCCCCTTGACATGCTGGGCCGAACAGGGTTTAAAGCATCCCTTTTTGGCTAAGGCAACAATGTCTTTCTGCATCAAAATCCCTGTTCTAGCCGTGGGGCGTAGAGTGAAGACCTCGGCCATAACCCCCACCTCCGGTTATTCAACTTCTAGTTGAGGGAGCCCCAAATAATCTGCAAAACCTGCAAGCCGTTCATGGAAGGCCTTGGCTGACGACGGTGTGTCAGGGTCCTCTTCCTCATCCGTGTCTGTCAGGGTGTCTGGCTGGTCCGGAGCGGGTGGAGGCGTGCTGGGTGCCGTGGGCTGCAGTGTGGAGACGAGAGCCGGTGGCTGCTGTGGAACCTCCTGCACTGTGGGATGCAGGTGAACCAGAAACAAAGGAGCCGGCAAAGGCTGAAGGGGCTGCACTGGGGCCTGTGGCGCTGGAGCCATAGGAGGAATGACTAATGGCGCAGGCGCCAGAGGGAGCGTGTCCCTGATCACATCCCGAAGGATGGCCCCCATCTGAGGCAATCTCAAAAGAGTGAGTAACTTTTCAAAAAACCTGTCCTCACAGGCCGGTGGGGTGGTAGGTGATGTTGATGGGTTAGCAGACGGCAACTGGGGCTGGTGCATACTCTGTCTCGCTGGTTGCCGGGGTAAATATGCCCTGCGGTGCTGATGGATAAGCCGTAGGCCACGTACCTGGTTGACACCAGTTCCACCTTGTAACGCCTCTAAGAAATCCGGACTGCCTTGACATTGTCACCTCCAGAACTATGGGTTAGTTCCCTCCTTCTGGACTCACTCCTACCACCTTTAAGTATTACTGTTCGTGCTGCTTGTTACTCCCATGTTGTCATCCTGATGCGCAGTGCTTCTTAAAACCCTTTGCCAACATCTGAATCCCTGATAGGAAAGTCAAATCTTGCTGTTTTTTGCTAAATTCTCTGTATTTTGCTTGTATACTGTTGCTTCTCTGTAACTTGCCAGCCCAGTGACCTCACCACTCTCTTTTGTCCCACACCTATCTGCCGTAGCCCCCCAGTTTCTCTATCCTCTCCTCGCTTCCACCCCCATGGCACTTTGTTTCTCCTATCTTTTCCAACTGCTTCTCCATTGACTATCCTTCCCTTCTCACTAAGTCTGGTAGGAAGAAGTTAAAAAAGGACATGTTAGCCTCTAACCCTGGTATTCCAATCGCAGACACCTACTCCAATATTTCCTCCTGACAGACCCTCACCGACATCCTCTTTGTCGTTCCTTCACCAGATCTACAGACTCTTCATATGATCTGTGCTCTCGGTCCCATCTCCTCCTCTCCCATTAATGGTGGCACTCGCTGGGAAGTTCTCATGGCTTCCTTCAACTCCTCTAAAGTCATTAATGTCTACCTTAATGGCACTGTCATGGTCCAAGGCCCTCAGACCAATCTCCTCCTTGATGGGCGCTTCCCTCGCCTCATCAATTACCTTTAATCTCCTGCTGTCCCCGGCTCTCCCCCTTGGCTACCTTGCCCTCTGTTAGGAAAGATTTCGTAATTGTAGGTAATTTTCCTTCCATGTGGCAACCCCTAAACTTTTTGCTGTTTTTCACCTTGTTCTTGACTTTGCCAGAGAAGTGCAGCCTTCTGCTGCCCTCCTCTGGGCTTTCGCTCCTTTTCTTATGGGGAAACTGACATGCCCTTAAGACAGTCAGTACCGGGGAACGCTGTTTCCCGTAGTTTCTTTTATCATGTTGCGGCTTTAGTGCAACATGACACAAGAGGGCACTGTAAGCTAAGTTACAGCTCTCTTGGGTCTCTAGCCTTCTACAGGCCCTAGATACTCGTTTAGGATTGTATTTGATCGGTGCAAGTCATTCAGGGACTGGAATGGTGGCAGCGATCGTTTTGTGTATTTTGAGCTCCTTTTGGCGTTCTAAGCGCGTTTTTCGCGCTGAACCCAAAATGGTGGCCTGGCTCCCAAAATGGCCAGACCACGAGGCTCCTTTGTCCTGTCCACTGACCGTCTTGCTCCCTTCACCTTCCCCAGGTCGAGCGACCCGGGGCCTTCCTTATTTGGGCATGTACTTTCCCACGAAACACGGATGCTTTCGCGGGCTTCTACATGTCTTTTGTGTGCCTCCAGGGTGTGGGCTGGGATGTCTGGTCCCAATACACATCCTGGGTGCCAGAGAGTCTAGGGTAGTTTGAATGCCTGGGACCACCGTGGTCCGTGATTGGTCCACGCATGGTGTGTGTGTTGATGAGCGGATCTCCCATTGGCTCCCCTCTGTTTTGGCGCGAGGGGAACCGTGGATAAGAGGGGGCTGGAAACACCACTACCATGTCGATCTCCTGAGTTCTCACGAACAAAGGAATACAGGAGCCAAGTATCCTGCAACCAAGAGGCTGGACCGAGGAATCGCTGGTGACCCGCTGAAGGACTCCTCCTTTGCACTGCTGTCGTCCGGTGAAACCCTTTCCTCCTTTGATCGAACCAGAAGGCCTGTACTGGTGCTTCGACCTTTGGAATAGCAGAAACAGCTATTCTCGGCGACTTCATCATCTCCTGCCAGTAAGCCTTCGGAAGCGTCTCTGGGCCATCCAGTTGACTGACCAGCTTACACGGGAGTCCTGCTCTGTAACCGCCGCCAGGTTGTGTTGTATTTCGAGTCCTGGTCACTCTCACACGCTTCGTACACTTGGCGCTCCCAAGTCTGAAGTGAGTAGTGTACATTTGGCTCAGATACATTCCCCGCTGTGTAAAAACAGCACCCTTTTGTCCGTACTCGCGCTCTGCTTCTGCTCCCTGTGGAGGCTGCGCTTGAGTCGCGGAACTTGTTCTCCTTCATTTGTGCACTGAACTGAACTGCCTGATTTCCTTAGAAGAGACTCTCCTTTTGCCCGTTGGCACCAGCGTGTGCAGGTACTTTTGAGCACAAGGCTCCACTCTTCGCAGGGCTCGGACTTCCATCTAGTTAGGTGGCTCTGAAGGCGAACTGAGTCTAAAGCATTATCGCACTGCCTGTTTTCCTTCCCTTTCAGGTGGACTACACATTTCGTGCACATAATGCTTGCGACTGTTGTGTTTGTATATATATTGTGTTGATATGGTATGTGTTGGCTTAATATTGTGATATTGTGATTTTCTCGCTACGGTCATTATTTTAAAGGCCTTAAAATAAATGTGTATATATTTTTGATATAACAACTGTTTGGAGTAGTTTGTAAGCGCTCTTGCTTTGTGTGCTCATTGCGGGCTTTCAGTCACCCTCACCCCTCTTGAGACCTAGTCTTGACCGCCGTGATCGCTACCTTGATTAGTCTGGCTCGTCCAGAGGTTACCCTGTTCCAAGTAATTAGGTTGGCCTTCTGAACTTCTGCGCCACCAGGACAGAGTTCAGAAATCCGTCTTAACAAATTGGTGTACAGCGGTGGGATACGACTGAAGGTATCCAGTGTTGCGCTCGAACTAGGGCATGTCAGGTTATTCCAACCAGTACACGTAGTGAATTGTTGTAGTATAACTTTAAAAAGGCCATAGTCCTATCAAACAGTATGGAAACAAATACCTTGTTAACTTTAAATGCTTCCAAATCAGAAACATTGAAGAAGATGTGCGCGGAGAGAGGTGTTTCCTCTCAAGGCACTAAATTGGAAATGATCCAAAGAATCGTGGCGTGGCAAGAAGCGCCACGATTGGTGGGTGGGGCTGCTCTCACTGGTAGAACCGACGGTTCTGCCGCTGCACTGATCCATCGCGACCACGAGGACAGGGAGGATGTGATGTCTATTGTTTCCTCTGCCAGTGCTGATGGGGAGGCTATGCTTGAATTCAAGAAGCAAGAGCTGCGGTTTAGGCAGCAGGAGCTTGAATTCAGCATAGCCAAATTAAAAATCGAACAGGCAGAAAAACAAAAAGACAGGGATCACCAGTTGGAACTGGCCAAGCTTCAGTTTGCAAATGGGTCCAAGGGTCCTGGACATGGGTCTGGGGCCTCCTCTCATCCACGGTTTCCGAAAGATCTGCTCAGTGTGTATGAAGAAAGGAATGACATTATGGACTGGCTGAATGCGTTTGAGTATGCATGCGAAGTTCAACAAGTTGACAATGCTGATAAGATTGCATGGTTACTCAGCAGACTGCCCCATTCTGGCTGTAGTGCCATTATGGAAATGTCGAAGGCTGAGCGAGCTGATTTCGCAATGTTAAAGCAAACTCTCATTTTAAAGTTTGGGAAGACTCCGGCCCAATATTTGAAACGTTTCAGAGAGTATAAGAAAAAGGAAGGTGGTACTTGGGTATCTTATGTCACTGAATCCTTGAAAAACTTAACTGGCTGGGTCGAAGGTTATAAGGTTTCTACCTTCGAAGGCATGATAAATCTTGTCATGCTGGAACACATTTTTGCTTCTTCCCCAGAGCTTAAGCAGCATTTGGCCGATTCGAAGGAGATAGATCCTAAGAAGCTGACCATTGCAGCAGACTTATGGGTGTCACATCGAGTGTCCGATAAGGACAAAACTCATCCTGGTAAGCAGGAGGAAGGGAAAAAGTCCAAAGATATGGAGGGTGGAGAATCTGCTAAATCTTCTTCCCATAAGGGCCATAAAAAGAAAAATAAGGCTAAGACACAAGAGAACTCACAGGGTAGTGGAGGTCCGCCTCCGAAACAGAACTCTGGTTACAATAAGCCTCCCTATGTAAACAGACCCACTGGATCTTGTTTTGCTTGTGGAGCAACTGACCATGTGAAGGGGGATCCCCGTTGTAAGGTTAGACCTTTGGGGGTCCACTCCGCTAATCTGGCCTTCTCCTCCTACGAGGAAGAAGAGATTACAGGAGCATCCTTCTCCTCAGACTCATTTCCCAGCGGGATAGAGGCTGAGGTAGTTTTAGTGTCCCTGGGTTCCTGGGAGCCTAAAGTCGCAGAGGCTTATGCTAGGATTCCGGATAATACCAAGCACTACTTTAAAGACAGTGTGCTGATCAATGGAGTGGATACGCTCTTAGGGATAGTGGGTGCAGTCGCACTGTAGTGGATTCTACATTGGTAGACTCAGAGGAAGTTGCCAGAGCTACTCTGATGCCCACTAAGTTGGCTGACGGCCCCCTCCGTATGTTTCCAGTAATACCTGTAAATCTTACTTTAAATGGTACAGCAGTCAGGATTCCAGTGAGCATTCAGAGAAACGTCCCGGGAAAGGTCTTGTTAGGTAATGATCTCAGAGCTTTAGGGCTCGTAGGAGACACTGCCGAAAGACCCTACACACGGTCTCAAGCACGGGCAGCATTGGCCAAGTCCAATACGCCGCCCCAGCCGAAGGGGAAACCCAAGGCGAAAGGAGTCGACAAGTCAAGACGAGGGAAAGAGAATATTCCCCCGAGCTCGCCTACCACTGCGGTGGAGGAAGTTGGTCAATCGCCCGGGCCTGACGAGGAGGTGGCGATGCCTGAAGTATTCGACCCCAACGATCATCCTGAACTAAAAGACTTGTTAGTTGAAGGAGGTCCTGATAGGGACGAATTCAGTAAAGGCCAACGTGAGTGCCCATCTCTGGAAGGCCTAAGGAGACAGGCCTGCTCCCAGCTTGAGGGTGAACCTCCTGGGAAGCATAGGATTTATTGGGAAGGTGGACTCCTGTATAGTGAGCCCACAGAGTCTACAGAAGGAGACTATAGGAGGTTGGTGGTTCCCCTTGCTGTTAGGCCCTTCCTCCTGCAGTTGGCGCATGAAGTTCCCCTTGCTGGTCACCTTGGTATGAAGAGGACCAAGCAAAGGTTATCCAGGCACTTCTACTGGCCCAAGATGGGGGTGCAAGTAGAAAGTCACTGCAGGAGTTGTGCCTCCTGCCAGTTGTCTGGTAAGGTTGGCGCGACAATCCAAGCTCCGTTGGTACCGCTCCCAGTTGTGGGGGTACCATTTGAAAGGGTAGGGATCGACATCGTTGGTCCCCTTGACCCGCAAACATCCTCGGGCAATAGGTTTATCCTGGTGCTGGTCGACCATGCAACCAGGTATCCTGAGGCCATCCCATTGAAAACTTTAACTGCCAAGTCAGTTGCAAAAGCTTTACTCGGCATATTTACTAGGGTTGGCTTCCCTAAAGAAGTTGTGTCAGATCGTGGCAGCAACTTTATGTCGAAGTATATGCAGGCTATGTGGAAAGAATGTGGGGTCACCTACAAGTTCTCTTCTGCATACCACCCCCAGACCAATGGTCTGGTGGAACGTTTCAACAGAACGTTAAAAAGCATGATTGGGGCTCTGGAGGAGCCTCAGAGAAGAAAATGGGATCTTCTTTTACCATGCTTACTGTTTGCCTACCGAGAGGTACCACAGGAGGGTGTTGGCTTCAGCCCCTTCGAACTTCTGTTCGGTCATCCTGTACGGGGACCCTTAGCCATCGTCAAGGAGGGATGGGAGATGCCCACTCCCCCTGTTACTACCAATGTAGTTGATTATGTGCTAGGGCTCAGAAAACGGATGGTACTTCTGATGGGCTTGGCTAGTGATAAATTGAAGGCAGGGCAAGCGCTGGTGAAACATTGGTACGACCAGAAAGCTTCCCTCATCAACTTTACACCTGGTCAGCAAGTCCTGATCATGAATCCCATAAGGCCTCGAGCTTTACAGGACAAATGGTCAGGCCCTTACACAGTGGTGGAGCCCCTGGGTGAGGTTAACTATTTAGTGGACCTTGGAAGGCCTGGACAGGCTCCAAAAGTGTTTCACGTGAATAGGCTGAAGGCTTTCGTCCCAAGAGTCGAAATCGCAGCACTGCTACTGGCTTCAGACGTTGAGGAAGAGGAGTCTGAACCTCTCCCCGACCTGTTCCAGAGCGGTCCTTCAGATAGCTCCTTTGAGGGTGTCCGAGTGGCCCCTCACCTGACTTCTGATCAGCAGGCTGAGGTGAAAAGTTTGCTTAGGCAGTTTTCCCCCCTGTTTTCACAGTCGCCTGGTTTGACACCTTGGTGCAAACATAACATTGACACAGGAGACAGTGTACCTACCAAAAGTAGGGGATACAGGATGTCAGACAAAGTACGGTCTTATATTAAGACCGAGGTCAACAAGATGTTAGACCTTGGGGTGATTGAACCCTCTAGTAGTCCTTGGTCCAGCCCAGTGGTGTTGGTTCCAAAAGCAGGCACTTCTGAATTGAGGTTCTGCGTGGATTACAGGGCTCTGAATGCTGTCACCAAGACAGATGCACACCCCTTGCCTCGAACGGATGAGCTGGTGGATACTTTGGGTGCCTCCAAGTACCTCAGCACGTTTGACCTCACTGCTGGCTATTGGCAAATAGCTTTAGCAGAACATGCCAAGGAGAAGACAGCATTTCCTATTCCAGATGGCCTTTACCAATTCCAGGTAATGCCGTTCAGGTTGAAGAATGCACCTGCCACTTTCCAGAGGCTTGTGAATCATGTGTTGAATGGGTTGGACGAATTCTGTCTTGCATATCTGGACGATATAGCAGTTTTCAGTGCCACCTGGGAAGACCATGTGAAACACCTCGGGATTGTGCTCCAGGCTCTTCAGAAAGCCCACTTGACCATAAAGGCTAGTAAATGCCAGATTGGACAAGGCTCAGTGGTTTACCTTGGACATGAAGTAGGTGGAGGGAGGATACAGCCTCTACCCAGTAAAGTACAAGCAGTACAAGACTGGCCTACCCCCACTACGCAAATCCAAGTGAGAGCCTTCTTAGGACTCACGGGGTATTACCGCAATTTTGTGGCAGACTATGGCACCATAGCTGCCCCTCTGACTGCCCTCACAACTCCGAAGAAACCCAAGTAGGTAACTTGGACCACGAGTGTGAGAAGGCCTTCAATGGCTTAAAAGACTCCTTGTGCCAGGCCCCTGTCCTCAGAGCCCCTGATTATCAAAGACCTTTTATCGTGCAGACGGACGCCTCTGACACTGGGATAGGAGCTGTACTATCACAAGTAGATGAGAAGGGTAAGGAACACCCTATCGGTTTTATTAGTCGCCAGCTTAAGGACAGAGAGCTCAGATGGTCCACGGTAGAGAAAGAATGTTTCTCTGTTGTGTGGGCTCTAAGGAAGCTGAGGCCCTACCTCTATGGGACCCACTTCACTGTGCAAACTGACCATAAGCCGTTAAAGTGGCTAATGAACATGAAGGGGGAGAATCCAAAGTTGCTTAGGTGGTCCATAAGTCTACAAGGCTTCGACTTCACTATTGAGCATAGGCCAGGTGTCCAACATAGCAATGCTGATGGGTTGTCCAGAATGTTTAACCGACCTGAACAAGAGACTCATCCAGGGGTGGATTAGTTCCCCCTGTCCATAGTCTGGGAGGGGCGAGTGTTAGGAAAGATTTCGTAATTGTAGGTAATTTTCCTTCCATGTGGCAACCCCTAAACTTTTTGCTGTTGTTTTTCACCTTGTTCTTGACTTTGCCAGAGAAGTGCAGCCTTCTGCTGCCCTCCTCTGGGCTTTCGCTCCTTTTCTTATGGGGAAACTGACATGCCCTTAAGACAGTCAGTACCGGGGAACGCTGTTTCCCGTAGTTTCTTTTATCATGTTGCGGCTTTAGTGCAACATGACACAAGAGGGCACTGTAAGCTAAGTTACAGCTCTCTTGGGTCTCTAGCCTTCTACAGGCCCTAGATACTCGTTTAGGATTGTATTTGATCGGTGCAAGTCATTCAGGGACTGGAATGGTGGCAGCAATCGTTTTGTGTATTTTGAGCTCCTTTTGGCGTTCTAAGCGCGTTTTTCGCGCTGAACCCAAAATGGTGGCCTGGCTCCCAAAATGGCCAGACCACGAGGCTCCTTTGTCCTGTCCACTGACCGTCTTGCTCCCTTCACCTTCCCCAGGTCGAGCGACCCGGGGCCTTCCTTATTTGGGCATGTACTTTCCCGCGAAACACGGATGCTTTCGCGGGCTTCTACATGTCTTTTGTGTGCCTCCAGGGTGTGGGCTGGGATGTCTGGTCCCAATACACATCCTGGGTGCCAGAGAGTCTAGGGTAGTGTGAATGCCTGGGACCACCGTGGTCCGTGATTGGTCCACGAATGGTGTGTGTGTTGATGAGCGGATCTCCCATTGGCTCCCCTCCGTTTTGGCGCGAAGGGAACCGTGGATAAGAGGGGGCTGGAAACACCACTACCATGTCGATCTCCTGAGTTCTCACGAACAAAGGAATACAGGAGCCAAGTATCCTGCAACCAAGAGGCTGGACCGAGGAATCGCTGGTGACCCGCTGAAGGACTCCTCCTTTGCACTGCTGTCGTCCGGTGAAACCCTTTCCTCCTTTGATCGAACCAGAAGGCCTGTACTGGTGCTTCGACCTTTGGAATAGCAGGAACAGCTATTCTCGGCGACTTCATCATCTCCTGCCAGTAAGCCTTCGGAAGCGTCTCTGGGCCATCCAGTTGACTGACCAGCTTACACGGGAGTCCTGCTCTGTAACCGCCGCCAGGTTGTGTTGTATTTCGAGTCCTGGTCACTCTCACACGCTTCGTACACTTGGCGTTCCCAAGTCTGAAGTGAGTAGTGTACATTTGGCTCAGATACACACGGCCGCTCCGTTGCCCTGCTGTGGTGACAAAACTGTGCAGGTTTCTTCGATTGGGACGTCTTTTTTCTCTACACGACGACGAGGCATTCCCGACTCTTCTGAACCTACCAGCTGCTGAAACTAACGTGGAGAAGCCTGGGTCTGCTTGCATCGGGGACCGGTGAGTAGTATAGCTAGGATCTGGTTGCCCTCCTGCAGTAGCCCATTGCTTTTCCCCGCTGTGTAAAAACAGCACCCTTTTGTCCGTACTCGCGCTCTGCTTCTGCTCCCTGTGGAGGCTGCGCTTGAGTCGCAGAACTTGTTCTCCTTCATTTGTGCACTGAACTGAACTGCCTGATTTCCTTAGAAGAGACTCTCCTTTTGCCCGTTGGCACCAGCGTGTGCAGGTACTTTTGAGCACAAGGCTCCACTCTTCGCAGGGCTCGGACTTCCATCTAGTTAGGTGCCTCTGAAGGCGAACTGAGTCTAAAGCATTATCGCACTGCCTGTTTTCCTTCCCTTTCAGGTGGACTACACATTTCGTGCATAACGCTTGCAACTGTCGTGTTTGTATATATATTGTGTTGATATGGTATGTGTTGGCTTAATATTGTGATATTGTGATTTTCTCGCTACGGTCATTATTTTAAAGGCCTTAAAATAAATGTGTATATATTTTTGATATAACAACTGTTTGGAGTAGTTTGTAAGCGCTCTTGCTTTGTGTGCTCATTGCGGGCTTTCAGTCACCCTCACCCCTCTTGAGACCTAGTCTTGACCGCCGCGATCGCTACCTTGATTGGTCTGGCTCGTCCAGAGGTTACCCTGTTCCAAGTAATTAGGTTGGCCTTCTGAACTTCTGCGCCACCAGGACAGTGTTCAGAAATCCGTCTTAACACCCTCTCTCGCCTCCTCCTCTGCCCCTCCTAGGACTCTTTCTCCTCCACAGGGCATACCTCTGATCTGTACCCCTCCCCGGAAGGTCTTTAAGGCCGACAACCTTCTACATATTGCCACTCTCAACCCTCGCTCCGCTGTCAAACACTCCTCTGACATCTGCCACCTCCTTGAAGAACTAGACCTTGATGTCCTTGGTCTTACTGAGACATGGTTCACGGCCAGCGCTGTCATATGTTTTGACACTCTCCTCCCTGATGGCTACAAGATCCTCTCTGCACCCAGATCCTCCCAGTCCGGTGGGGGGCTAGTCTTGATCTTTCCTGAGTGGATTCCTGCCTCCATCAATCCCACTCAGACCTACTCCTCTTTTGAATGCCTTGTCTGTAGGCGCACTCTCTCTCTCTCTCTCTCTCTCCTACCCATTCTCTTACTGTGGCTACCATCTACCGGCCTCCTGGTCAAATCACCTAATTTCTATGAGTGGGCGGACCTCACCTCCTCCCTCCTGGCCTCTACCACTCAACTCCTAATCAGTAACCTTAATATCCTTTTAGGCCCTCCTTGTTCCTCCTCTGTACTCTTCCTTGACCTCTGCGACTTCCTCTCCTTGTCCATCATCCCCTCTGGCCTGACTCACTCTGCAGGGCACACACTCGATGTCTTGATCTCCTCTGACCTCCCCCTCTCCATCCCTCTGACCACTCCTCTCTCCTGGTGCGATCCCTCCCTCCTCTCCCTCTATCCCCCTCCCCCCCAAGCCAAGCCTACCCAAACACTGCCACCTACCTTCTCGGACATCCGGCACATGAAATGTGTGTCAGTTGAAGCTTTCACCACCACCTTCCCTCTCCCCCTCCACCTCTGGCTGTCTCACATCCTGACACAGCCCCGTCTCTGCTCTACTCTTCAATTTCTGATGCACTTGATGCTCTTGTCCCTGTCATGAGGATCTGTTTGAAGTCCAAAGTCAAGTGCAATTCCTGGTATGACTCCAACCTAGCTAGACTTAAACGCAAGTGTAGGGTGGCTGAGAGGAAATGGAGGGCTTCTTGTTCATCCTCTGACAAACTGGCCTGTCGCCTGCTCCAAAGGCAATACTGACTGTCCTCACCAAGAAGAGAGTCCACATTCAAGCTTGTGTCTCTGCAGCATCTAACAACTCGGCCAAACTCTTTAAAATTTGCTAGGAGCTGGTCAACCCTGCTCTACCCCTCCTGTTGCCTCCCTGGCTCTTTGCAATGCCCTTGCCTCTCACTTTATCTCAAGAACTCAGGACATCCTGTCCACCCTCTCCACCACGCCCCCTCCTCTACCCTCTCTGTCTGTGTTTACTGACCCTGCTTCAGCCACCTCCCCACCCTCCTTCTCGTCCTTTCCTCTTTTCTCCCCTGATGAGGTTGCTAGACAAGTCCGATCTATGAAAGCCTCGTCAAAACAGGTTCATCCCTGTTCCTCTAAAACCATCCAGGACCACACATCCTACTACTAGATCTATCAGCAGCCTTCGACCTCGTCGACCATCAGATCCTCACGGAACATCTGACAACCTCAGCGGCCTTCTCTAACCAGGCCGGATCCAGTCCTTCTTAGCCAACCGAACCACCCGGGTTTTCTCACCGGGGGCCTCAGTACTCCCTGTCCCCATCACCTGCAGTGTCCCTCAAGGCTTGTGCGTCTCGCCGACCCTATACAATATCTTCACTAAGCTATTGTTTGACCACCTAGATAACCTGGGTGTCACATACACAAACTATGCTGACGATACCCAGGTTCTCATCACTCCATCAGGGTGCTACGATGAGGACTCCACCAAAATCAACAACCTACATTTGGAGATCCAAGCCTGGATGGCAGAGCACGGTCTATGCCTCAACGACGAGAAAACTGATCTCCTTCTTGTCGGCTTCCAACCACGGCTAAACAAACTAGACCCCCATTACGCGTCCAACAACATAGACGGTAACCTAATCACAGTAGCCAAAGAAATTAAAACCTTTGGGGTTTATCTAGACTCTACTCTCTCGCTCAAAAGACAGGTGGATGCCATAGCCTCATCCACAGCTTATACAAATAAGCTTATCAATGCCTGCAAACCCTTCCTATCTCCTTCCAGCTGCATTACACTAGCCAGAGCGCTAGTGCTCTCAAAAATTGACTACTGTAACACTCTTTCTCGGCACATCAGAACGCAACCTGAACAAACTACAGGTGCTTCAAAATGATGCCTTCAGAGCCGCCCTCGGTATCCCTCGACACGCTCACATCTCCAGCTTCAGGCAAGACGCTCACTGGCTCCCTGTACGAGACAGAATCACGCTCAGATCCCTCGTCATCATCCATAAATGCCGCTCCAATGACGCACCCAAATAACTGGCAGACAAGTTCCACAATCACATCTACTAGACCAACTAAAACGCCATACTCACATTGCTTCTCCATTCCCAAATTCTCCCTAAAAAAAGCAGGTGGCACCAGCTTCTCGGTCCTAGCTGCCAAACTATGGAACGCTGTGCCTACAACTCTTAGAGCAGAACCCTCTTTTTGGACTTTTAGAGCCAATACTAAAACATGGCTTTCCAACAAAAATTATGCTCAATGTACTTCATCTCTGCATGTCCTTGTCGACCATCTTGTAACCTGGTCCAACACACTTTAATGTTGTTATTTCACAGTCTATTATATATTTTGCCATGTTGTAACTGTCTCTAAGTCGGCGGCGCCCGGTACAAATAAAGAAACTAAACTAAACATTGACACCCTTGCTCCGGCAACCACTCCTTTGTCTCAGGATCCTTTCCCTCCCCTCTAAGGCACTCCCTTGTGCATCCTCTTCTCAAGAAACCCACAGGTGATCCTTCTTGTCCAGCTATCGCCCAATTTCTATTACTTCCTTTCTGGGCAATCTCCTGGAAAAGTTGGCCATCTCTCAGGTTAACCTTCATTCCTATTAAGTTGGCTTTCTCCATGACCACCAGTCTGGCTTCAGAGCTGCCAGAAGCACGGAAACTGCTCTCCTGAACATCCGTGAAGATCTGTTCTCCAACCTTGCACTAACATTCCCTCAGTCCTCATCCTTCTCGATTTCTCTTCTGCCTTCGAAACGGTCAACCATACCATCCTGCTCCACTGTCTCTGTGATAACCTGGGTATCACTGATCAGGCTGTGGCCTGGCTGACCTCTTACCTCTCTGATCGAACCTCCCAGGTTCAACTTGGGTCCTTCCTCTCATCTTCCTCTCTACCTGTGGTGTTCCCCAGGGGTCTAACCTCTCGCCCTGGCTTTTGAACCAATACCTGGCAACTCTGGCCCACTGCATTGCCATTTTCTGCTCCAATTTCCAGTGCTACACTGTTGACAATCAACTCATTTTCAGGCTGCCCTCGGCAACCTCCTCTCCCTCTCTCATCTCGGATTGCCTAACTGCCATTCAAAATTGGTGTGCCGCCAATGATCTTTGTCTGAATGCCACCAAGACTGAGATCCTCCTCATCGGCTCACCTTCAACAACCTTTCCCCCTCACTCTCTTGACAGCCCCCCTTATCCCTCCTCCTACCCCCACCTGTGAGGCTAAGAACCTCAGGGTCATCTTTGACTCCACACTTTCCTTCTCCGCCCACATCTCTGAAGTCTCAAAAAAGTCAAAGATGTCCTACTGCATTTCCTCAGACGTGCTCTGCCTTTCTTCTCCTTCCCCCAGAAGCTCATGGTCTCCCAAGCTCTGGTTCTCTCTAGGTTGGACTATTGTAACAGCCTGTTTCTAAATCTACCTGCCTCTACTCTCCGCCATCTGCAACGAATACAGAACAGGACTGCAAGACTTGTCCTTGGCCTCGGCCTCAAGCCCTGGGATTGTATCTCCCAAGCTCTGAAATCTCTCCATTGGCTCCCAGTGGATGCACTGATTAAATTCAAAACCCTCTGCACTGTCCACAATGCTTTCTGGGGCCTGGGTCCAAAATCCATTCAGCTATCACCTCCCCCATCGAGCTCTTCGCTCCTCCAACTCCCACAGGGTCAGTCGTTTTCAAAGAAACAAGTTGATTTAGATCTCAGTCTTCGGCCTCCCTCTGGAACAGCCTTTGTGCCACTCTAAAACTTGAGCAGAACCATGCCTGGTTCCGGAAGCACCTCAAGACCTTCCTCTTTGCTTCTGCCTTCGCTCCCCCCGTCCCCTGCTTATCTGTTCTCTCTTGGCACTGTGCACCTGGCCACCCTCTGTCCTCCGGGCCCAGGTACCTGCTCACCCTGCCACCCTCCCGCACTGCCTCCAGGCCACCCCTTGCACTGGGGTCTGTATCTGTACCCATACAGCCCCCCCTTTTTCTTCTTGCATT
Source organism: Ambystoma mexicanum (assembly GCF_040938575.1). Taxonomy (NCBI): domain Eukaryota; kingdom Metazoa; phylum Chordata; class Amphibia; order Caudata; family Ambystomatidae; genus Ambystoma; species Ambystoma mexicanum. The sequence continues at coordinate 321,948,931 of NC_090939.1, read as the reverse complement.
TATCAGACCTACCCTGTCTGCTGCCTTAAACCCAGCACTTGCCAATTGCTGGCTGCACTACCACCGTTTGTTGCCTTTACTATTTATTATTATTTATCTGCATCTCTTTTGCGCCGCACTTTCCACTTCGCCACCCTCCCCCTCTCCCAAGCACTTTGCGCGTTCTCAATGTCACTGGGCCTAGTAAGATTGTTGTTTTGTTCTCCCCAGTTCCCCTGCCTTGTCACGCTCTGAAAACTTGTGTACGAGAGCAATAGAAATAAAATATCAATAACTTGTTCTCCCACCTACTCCACGCCACAGGGCGGTATCGGACAAGCGCCCATTTTGTCAGGCGCGGCAGCCATCTTTTCGAGCTGCATGCCACGTGCCAAAGTCATGGTGCTCAGCTTGCTGGGCCCGGCCTCCTCCAAGACTCTTGGCGGTGGAGCATGCGACCTACCCTGCACCTCAGGGCGGGGCCTGGTAGGCATGTTTCCCTCGGCAATATCGCTGGCACCCCCACTGCCATCTGACCGGTACTGGGGTGTAGCCCCTCGGGTGTACACCCGGTAAAAACCTTGCGGTCACTCAGCACTGTCCCCGGAAGGATCTAATGACCCCTCGGCATGGCAGACGGTAGCTTTAATAGCCTCACTAACAGTGCTGGTGCGAGAGCCTGAAAGGTTCCTCCTGCTCCGGCGTTTCCTTGGAAAGGAGTCGCCCCTGCGGGGTGCGATTGGAAAAAAAAAGCGGCCCAACCTTGGGCTTTGACTTGTGTCTGACGAACGTAGAGCCCCCTCCACTGAGCTAATGTGTTCTTCAGAGCGTGCTGAGTAAGCATGTTGCACGCAGTACAACCCTCCCAGCCGTTGTCGGGGCCAAGGCAGCGGAGGCAAAGCGCGCTGAGGTCAGATGTAGGGAAGAGCCCTGCGCAGGCTGGACACCTGCTGAAGCCCACTGACGTCAACATGCGCCGTGGAGGAGCGTGGTGCCAGAGGACCGAGTGCCTGGTTGATTAAAAGACGATATAAGACAAAAGACCGAAGAATGTATCCGGGGAAGAGCGTGTGGTATTACAAGGCTGAAGCCAAACCAAGGAGAGCTGGTGAAATCTGCCTGTTCCCGTCGACGTGGAAAAGGGGGCTGAGGAGTGGCACCGGTGGGTGGAGTCAGGGGAGCGCAAGGTCCCAGGGCCGCACGCCTCTAAATTTAAAGGAGAAGTATGTTTTTTCTGGTGAAAAAGGTTCAATCTCCCGTCCCTAGCGAGGGACGCCCATGCAGTGTGGAGGAAAGGGGAAGGGACGTAGGAGTAGTAGAGAGACACCTCAAAGAGGTAGAAGACATCATGACAGGACCAACATGTTTAAATGAGGAAGAGGGGATACAAAGGAGAATAGGGATACTGTATAGGAGCATGAGGGATAGCGCCTCTGCCCCTAAAGCAATCAGGAGTACAGCGGGTTCCCCATTGAGGGGGGAGAGCAACTCTCTGGACAGAGTAACAATTAACGACAGGGGAAATGCTTGTTAAGGAGACTCAATTTATTTTTAAAATGAGGAAGATGAGCACAGCGATGACAGCATGGGAACCATGGGGTCAGATGAGGACCTAGGAGGAAAGTGACTATGACAAAGGGAGGAGGCCATGCCGCCACTCCAGGCAAGTAAGCCTTAGCGGGAGACACTGTGGGGTGGAGATGAAGCTATTGAGAAAAGCAAGACTCAAAGGATGCATCAAACGTCCCAAAGGTAGAACGCATAAAGCAGACAAATTTACTTGATATGCGCAGAGGCTGAGAGAGCCTTACTGGGATGAAAAAAAGCAAGCATGATGAAATTCACTATCACCAAAGACATAGGGAAGCATGACAGGAGTAGAATTGACAGTTCCTGTTATTAGAAAAGGGTGGCAGACGACTACAATCTATACCGAGGCAACAGATGGACAGAGATAATTGCAGGAAGACTGACGGCAGGTATGACACTGGCAGTGAGAGACAAAGAGCTTACTCTCAGCCATTCTTGGGGATGTAGCTGACTATGTTTGGAAACAGCAGGGTACCCGGAGTGACAGCACAGAACACGGCTCATGATGCTGCACAGCTTAATAACTGTAGAGCAGCAGTATGGCAGGCTCTTAGAGTACAGTACCCTTACACATTTGACATGAGTGTGATTATGGCATGCAAAATGCTGCAGGACGTAGACCCACCTGAATACCTTCAGGAGATACAAGAGTGTTTCGATACGAGGGAAATGTGGGATAAAACTGTGGGGCTATTTTATCATATTAAGCCAAGGGCTACCAGAGCAAGTACAGAAATAGCTAAAGAAGTTAGTGGGGATGGAAGCGAATCCTTGATCAGAAATCCAGTTGACTTTAGTACATTAAGGTCGATTAATGCAAGAAAACATGAGAAAGAAATGCAAGGGAAGAAAACAAGGGGAGGCGATTTTGGTGCAGAAGAAGCTATCGAAGTATACAATGGAAGAAGCGATTTTAACAAGCAGAGAGGGAGTAGTTACTCAAAACAGACAAAACTGACAGTAAATGGCAAGGGGAAATTTAGCAGAAGAGACGCTATCCATTGGCCACAGAAGAGGATTTGGATATCCAATGCAGCAGGGTGGAGATGGGCTCAACTGTGGACAGCTGAGACCCATGGGGGGGTCCGCCAAAATGTTGGAAGTGCAGTAGAGTAGGTCACATATTGCGACTGTGCAGGAACAGGGGTGGAATACAGCAAAATGGGGGAATGACATTCCATCCAACATACCAGACTGAGCAGCCAGACTATTATCCCCAAGATTACATGCAGACATCTGCGCCGCAAATGGAGACAGCACAGCAGACACTAGGACAGTCACAACAGCCCATTGTGTACACACCATAGACACAAGAAAACATACAGTCACCACAGCTAGCTCAGCAAGCATACAACATAGCACAACGTCGTAGCCACGAGACCCACAGACCCTACAATGCAGACTCCCATACGGAAACTAGGGGAGCCTCTGTGGTGGGGGGCAACCCCTTCATGGGGACATGGATGACTTTAAACCCACAATAGGACAGAGGCCACAGACGCACCTGATGTGTTCAATCCTATCCGTTACACATGACCCAAACGAGGTGCGACCATAGGTGATGAGACATTCTCTTTTCTCGTGGATACGGGGCGACCAGATCCTGTATTAGGAAAAGTAGGTGCCTTAGGTCAGGCATTGACATGAATGTGCAGGGATTCTCTGGGGCTATAGATTTGGTTCCTTTCACTGAAACTTTCTATCTGTATAGGGAAAAATGGACTTACCAAACCACTGCTAAATTTCCAACAGCCACCCATCAACATAATGGGATGGGACATGATGAGCCGACCAAGCATGACCATTTAGTTGACTGAGCAGGGAATAGTATGCCCAACCCCAGGAATTCACTACATTAACATACGAGAATTCATTCAGTAATTTTGTAGTCAAAATGTACAGAGGGTTGTGCCAGTGAACCCTGAGTGAAAGTACTATTAGGATTGCTTCCAGGGATACAGGGCACATTATTTTGTTTACTCAATGAGTTCCTATTCAGACAAGAGATCTCAGACGAAAAGGAGAGACAATGGTTTCCACTAGAACTAGAGACGGTTATAGTGAGGGATGGCAGGATAGTATTGCACTAGACTGACGATACAGGACAGGCAGGGAGAACAGTAATCGCTGTAGGAGAAGGGCACAGACTGACTGACTTGATGGATGAGGAGATGTTCGAAGAGGACTATTCAGATTTGGAAACATTGTTCTTTATGAGCATTACCTGCTGGGTGAGAATTTATCATAGGGAAGTACCACAGAAAATTGCCTTATTGAAAAATACACTAGCGCCATTTCTTGAGGAAGGCCTAGCACAAGTGCCCAGCGTCTTATGGACCAACAGCCTGTATGATGTTGGCTTACTGAAGGGAGTGGGAGCTGTTAAAATGAAGCTCAAACGGGGGCGAACATACCAAGGGAAAAACAATATCCTTTGTCCAGAGAAGAAGACAAGGGCATTTTTGTGACAATTCGGCGTTAGTGCAGCAAAGGATTTTGGTGCCATCAGAGTCACAGTGCAACACAGTGGTATACCCAGTGAAGAAGGGGACAGGGGGATCGTGGTATTTTATTCAGGATTTGCACCCGTCGAATAATATTGTTGAAGCAGTATTCCTGTTAGTTTACAATCCAGCGACAATACTATGTAGCATTCTACTGGAAGCTGCCCATTTTATGGTGATTGATTTTAATAAAGTTTTCTTTTCTATCCCACTTCATGAGGAGTCACAGGATCGGACGTCATTCCTATATAGAAATAAAAAGTGGAAACACAGGAGGCTTCCTGAAGGGTACTTCAAATCACCCTCTATATTCATCTGGCTCCTCCAAATGGACCACGGTAACATACATTTGGACAGTACAGTCATTCAGTACATAGATGACATCTTGGTTTGTAGTAGGTCAACAGAACTCTGTACAGATGCCGACCGTGTTAGCAGAGAAGGGTTACAAGGTGGACAAGGCACAACTGCAATATTGTCGAAGTGAGGTTTTTACATTGGACAGTTAATATCGCAGGAAGGAAACCCCAGAAAGAGCAAAGGCGATCTTTAGAACGCCACCACCACAGACTAAGGGAAATGCAGCAATTCTTGGGCCTCTGTAATTATTGCAGGCCCATGGTGTCCGATTAAAACATATACAGAAGACCTCTTAAGCAGGCTCTAGGAGGCTCAGAGAGGGGAGAGTAAGCTGACATGAACCCAGTATATGAGCGAAGCATTTGAGGAACTAAAAGGGGCACTATGCACAGCCCCAGTGTTAAGGATTCCTGACTGCAGTGAAGAATTCTACTTGTTTTCACACTCCCATGGAGTAGTGATGACGGTGGGACTCGCACAAGAGAACGTCCTTAGGGCACAAACCAATAGCTTAATATAGTGGGCATTTAGACCCAGTAATGATAAGACACTACCCTTACGAACAAGCATTGGTTGCTGCTGCATTTGCAGAGAACAATCAGCAAATGTCACAATGGGCTGGAGTGCCATGCTTTAAGTGGAAGATGTCCTTTTCACTCTCCTAGAAAAGCCCAAGAGTACATTGAAAACACAGAGCGCGTCTGGATAGGTGGTAATGTCGAATCCGGCGATAAAAAAATAGTGAGATGCAGAGTTGTAAACCCGGCGACCTTCATAGCAGAACAAGTAGAGGAGGGAAACTATGCACCCAGCTGTACCATGTACACATAACACTGACATCATCACCAGAGCAGGAGAGGATGCCCTCAAAGGAAGCAAAGTACTCTTTGACGTGTCTTCGACTATAGACCAGACGATAGGAAATATACTGGGACAGCAGTAGTAAAAATAAACTTGAGCTGGATAGTTGAAGTAGTGGCTCGCATTTTTTTGTGCAAGCAGTAGCATTAGCAGCTCTTATAATGGTATTATCAGTGCATAAGGACGAGGAGATCACTGTACTACAACTACGCCTATGTGACGTCAACAGTATATTCAGGACTGTCACATTGCAAAAGAAGGGGCTATCGATCGGACAGCACACCGGTGCATCGCGCACCTCTATTGGCCAGACTCCAACACTATAATTCCCATCAGCCATAGCAATCGTAAAGTTCCAAGCACACAAGAGGGGGGGGTGGACGCCATTGCCTGCGGCAAGAAGTTGCAGACACAGAAGCAAAGCAAGCAGCATAATTCACAGCAAAAAAGGAGTTTGACCCTGACCTTGCACATGCACACTTAACATGATATTGAGAGAAGGGTATAGTTCATTACCCATGAGAAGGAGTTGTGGATGAGAAGAGGGTGCTCAATATCCCCTACAGATGCACTGTGGCGAGAAGAGAATACAGGGAAGATGGCGATTCCTGTGGCATTGTTGCAGATTGCGCTCATGCAACTGCACTACCCTACACACCATAGTAAGGATGTGCTTGCGTCACACATTGGAAAAGATTGGTTCTGTCCCAACTTGGTGGAATATATTGGCTCTTTTATGGACACCGGCATAATATGTAAAAAATGTAACGAAGGCCACACGTTGTGCATAGTGAGAGGAGCAATACTGCGCCCTAATGGGCCCTTCAAACACCTCCACGTAGATTATGTGGATATAATTCAAGTGTGTCAAGGGTATAGATATATGATTGTAGTGGTATGCCCTTTTTTCTGCTGGATCGAAGCTGGTACATTTCACACCTGGATGCCCTCACTGCAGCTAAATTCCTCATCAGAGAGGTGTTTGCACGATGGAGGGTGTTGTGCCTCATTCAGTAAACTATGTTTTTGAGCACATCACAGCCCTGCTGGGGATTGCGCAAAAGCTTTCATGCAATTATCACTCGCAAGCAAATGGGATTTGCGAATCCCTTAATGGCATTCTTAAAGTAAAACCAACACTAAAGAAGGGATGGCTGCATTGCCTGCCCTTAGCCTTGTTCGCATTGCACAATCAACCTGGATCCAATCACCATTTAACCCCTCAAGAGATGGCGACAGGACGCATGTGACTCCCGCTTGCCCCTCCCACTAGAGATTGACCGTTGCCCAAACTACAGTGTTAGGAAAGATTTCATATTTGAATGTAATTCTCCCTCCATGCGTCAACCCCCAAACTTTTTGCTGCCGTTTTACACCCTGATCTAACCTTTGCCAGAGAAGCGCAGCCCTCGGCCGCACTCCTCTGGGCTTTCGCTCACTTCTTATGGGGAAACTGACATGCCCTTAAGACAGTCAGTACTGGAAGACGTCGTTTCCCTTAGTCCTTTCCTCATGTTGCAGCTTTTGTGCAACATGTAACAAAAGTGCAATGTAACTTACTTTACCGCACCCTTGGGTCCCTAGTCATTCCAAAGGCCCTAGAAACTCTTGCTGGACTTATTATGAACTGTGCAGGTGTGTCACGGACAGGACTGGTGGCAGCTATCATTTATCTTATGTTTTGAACACTTGACATGTTATCCGTATTTACCACGTTTGGCATGAATAGGTGGCCTGGCTCCAAAATGGCCATGCCGCAAGGTTCTTTGTCCTGTCCTTTGGCCATCTTGCCCCTTCACCTTCCCCAGGTCGAGCCGACCCGGGTCAGTCCTTATTTGGTCATGCACTTTCCCCCGAAACCCAAAGCTTTTGCGGGCTTCTGCATGACTTGTGTGTGTGCCTCCAGGATGTGGGCTGGGATGTCTGTTCCCAATACACATCCTGGGTGCCAGAGAGTCTGGAGTGTCCTGAATGCCTGGGACCACTGTGGTCAATGATTGGTCCACATATGGAGTGAGTGTTTGTGAGCAGATCTCCCATTGGGTCCTCTCCCTTTTGGCGCGAAGGGAACTTTGGATAAGAGGAAGCTGAAAAAACCACTACCATGTCGATCTCCTGAGTTCACACGAACAAAGGATAAGGAGCCAAGTGTCCTGCAACAAGAAGTCGAGTCGAGGAACCGCTGGTAACCCGCTGGAAGGTTTGGCACCCTGAGCCAGCTGTCGTCCTGCGAACCCCCTCTGCATCTGGTCCTCCAGGTCTGCAAAGGCGCTTCGACCCATTGGAATAGTGGGACCAACTATTCTTGGCACCTTCATCAAACCCTGCAAGTAAGCCTCTTTGGAAGTGTCCCTGGGCCAACCAGTGGGCTGACCAGTTTACGCAGGACATTTTTTCTGTCATCGCCGCGGTTTCGAGGAAGCCCTCGAAACTTGGTATACTGCTTGCTCTGTGTCCACGGCACCCTCACACCGAATTTCGTACACTTGGCATTCCCAGGTCTGAAGTGAGACGAGTGCGCCCGGACCAGAGTAAACGCGGTTACCGTGTTGCCCTGCTGTGGCAACGAGCTGTGCAAGTTTGCTGCACTTGTGACTCTCTTGACCCTGAAGCCTGCTAATGCGGAAACTACACGGTGTCGAGACGTCCCGATTTTCGCATTCGAACCTGCCAGCGAAGTGGACTGACCTGGCGAAGTCTGGGTCTGCCTGCGTCGGGGACGGTGAGTAGTCCATAACCCAACCAGTGGCCCCTAGCGCAGGAGCCCATTTCTTTTCTACCGCTGTTGCGAAATAGCGACTCTATCCCGCACTCTCAACCTGCCTCTGCCCGCAAGTGGAGGTCCTGCTTGAATAGTGGGGACTTGTTCTTCATCGACCGCATCCACCTTCCTGAGCTGCTAGTGACCCTTGAAGAGACCCTATTTTGTCCAGTGGCAAAAGCGTGTGCATGTGCTATTGAGCATAAGACTCCTCTCTTCGTAGGGCTTGGACTGCCTCTTCGGTGTATTCTTGATGTGGAACTGGGTCTAAAGATTACTTGCACTACCTGTTTTCCTCCCCATCTAGGTGGTCTACATATTTCGTGCTTCTTAATCCGTTAGACCCCTCTGGTCTTGTGTATATATTGTGTTGATTGTGATGTGTTGGTTTACTTCAGTATTATTGTGACTCTTTGCTATGGTCTATGTTACAAAGGCCTTGTAATAAATGTGTCTATATTTTTAATATAACACCTGTCTGGAGTAATTTGTAAGTGTCCTTGCTTTGTGTGCTCATTTAGGTCTTTCAGTCACCCTCACCCCTCTTGAGACTTAGTCTTGACCGCCTGCCATAGCTACCCTGATTGGTCTGGCTTGTCCAGAGGTTACCCTGTTCAAAGAAACTAGGTTGGCCTTCTGAACCTCTGCCCCTCCAGGTCAGAGTTCAGAAATCCATCTTAACATACAGCCATTGTCCTAGGTGATGAAACGTGCGAGTATCTCACTTCAATGATGGCTAGTGCTTTGATTATCTCTCAACAGCTTCAATTCCGGCGGGGAGGTCAAAGGAGGATGAGGAAGGTAACGCACCAGTAGGAAACTCAACCCCTTCTTTCTCCGGGAGACCGAGCTCTCCTATTCAGTTTTGTCAGGCCTGGTATAAGCCCTGGTTCAAGGGCCCCTATTGTGTAGCATAAGCAAATGACAAAGCCATCAAGCTAGTGTGACGGAAGGCCTGGGACTATCGGATACGTCAAGCCCTGCAGAGGTGAAACCTTCTCAGCCCAACACGTAGATGATTGGACTCAAGAAGAAGGAACAGTGCAGCAAATACAGACACAAAGACTAGAGCTAGACTAGAACAAAATAAAAAGTTAGATTAGGCACACTGTCCTTTCCTTACAAAAGGTCATCATGAATCGTTGGACTGATTTTGGAAAATGTTTATTTAACTGCACAAACACCGAGAAGGAATTTTCAGAAGTTGTAGCCACAAATTCCGGACAAATGATACCACCTAGGGTGTTCTTTTATGCAGCACTATAGAAACTGGAAGTCGCAGTTCGATCCATTGTGGTGATAGTTTTTGTTTTCTGCGGTCTCTACCTCTTTACCCTCTTTGCATTGCAGAAGATTGTATTGTCCTGTGCATGTGCTGTGGCACCTGTTAACAAAACCTGTATTCCTGCTCTTACCAAAATCCATATCTGGGCAGGTGACCAGCGCTGCACGAGAAGTAAAGAGACTCAGCAGGCGAAGCACAGATCTAGGTTTTGAACACGTAAACGCATACCTAGCAGATTTGGCCCATGTGTCCAAAAACGTGTGGCATCGGCACATGACCAAGGTGGGGAGAGGGAAAATGAAGGAGAGCAGGCTATGTGTGCTCTCTCATCCCCTATGCCATGAGTATTTCCAGAGCATCCATAGCGACAGAAATCCCAACCGTCAGAGCACAATTCCTCATGAACCTAGCACTCTACACAACAAGAGCGTGATTCCAAGGAAGATAGGCTACACTAATATGGATGTTCCAGAAGATGCTCCTGTGTGGAGATGGCTACATCAAGACTCAAGAAATCAAGAAACGCACCTACTCCCGGGGAAAGACCACCAATGGGCTAAGAGCTGGGGATGCCATAGATACTTCTCCTCTTACTCGTCCTTCTCCAGAGGAGTCGCGATCCTTATACACAGGAGGATCAGCTTCCGACTTGTCCACACAGCAAAAGACACCGAAGGGAGAACAGTCCTAGTATGTGGCATTGTTGCGGGCCAGAAAATTACCTTTGTCAACTCCTATGCACCAAACGTAGACGGCCCCCGACAACTTCAGGTGGTACTATCCCATCTCTCATCCCGAGACCCTGCGATCATAATTTGGGGGGGGGGGGGAGACATGAACACAGGGCTAGACCCAGTGAGGGACAGATCCCAATCCACCCCACAACCCCCATCCAAAGCATGTCTCCAAATAAAAGAAATTTGTAAATCATTCGACCTGAAAGATACATGGAGAGCGTCCAAAGGGGAGCTGCGGGAATACACCTTCCACTCCGCGGTACACAACACGAGTTCCAGGATCGACTACCTCTTCACTTCAGCGAACGGCCCATGGACAAACGGCCCGTGCGACATCCAACCAAGAACTCTATCCGACCACTCCCCAGTAATTCTTGTTTTCAACCCATCCAATCCCAAACCCCCACTACAACGGTGGCGTTTCAAGACCGGCTCGATGCGAGACGAGGTATTTGCCTCCGAATTGAGAGAGGAGATCTCTGTGTTCCTCGAGGCAAACACGGGGTCAGTTTCCTCAGCCAGCACACTCTGGGAAACTCTGAAGTGTTTTATCAGAGGGGTCTGCCACGCCAAAGAGAACGGCATACTCAAACTTATTCGGCGGGAACTGACAACCTGCAAAGAGAAGCTAAAACAGCTAGAACTCCAGCGCACAACCAACCCAAGAATACCAGCCGCCCTGAAGGAAGAGCTACAAAAATTCAACAACGCAGCCCATCGCGAAATTAAATTTCTAAACCGCAACAGTCAGGTCAGACAGTATGGCGAAGGTCAAAAACCTGGCGCTCTCCTGGCGAACCTGATCAAGGCTGACAGCAAACTGTCTTCAATAGAAGGGATCCGAACCAAGCAGGGCCAGTTGGTCCACACTGACGAAGGTATAGCAGAAGAATTTAGGCTCTTCTATCAGGATCTCTACAGCGCTAATCACAACAGAGACCCAAATGATCCATTAGAGTACCTTGAAGACACAGTTGTACTGGGTCGAGCACCCCCTGCGTGAACCACTGAATGAACTAATCACACAAGAGGCGATCATGGAAGTCATCAAGACCCTCCCTAACTCCAAAGCCCCTGGCCCAGATGGCTTAACGGGAGAATTCTACAAAGCCTTCGCAACTACCCTTGCCCTTCTCCTGGCAGCAGTATATGAAGAGGCACTGGAAAAGGGGCACCTCCCCCATTCCTCTTGCAAAGCCAATGTAATCCTTTTACACAAACCTGGCAAGCCACCGGAGGACTGCGCATCCTATAGACCCATCTCCCTGCTTAATCTAGACACAAAATACTCGCAAAGGTGCTCGCTAACAGGTTGCTGCCATTGATGCCCGCCCTGGTGCTAGCAGACCAGGCTGGCTTCATACCAGGCCGCAACACAACCTTCGGCATCAGGAGGCTGTTCAGCGTCATCGAAGCACTAGACTCCTCAAATAAAGCAATTGCAGTTCTTCTCAACGCCGAAAAGGCTTTCGACTCAGTGGAGTGGCCGTTCCTGTTCGCGGTACTCACCAGGGTGGGTCTAGGGGCCCGCTTTATCAAACTCGTATCTTTACTGTACAACAAGCCACGATCCAACATTGTAGGCTCGGCAAAATCGGCCCCCATAGAACTCCAACTAGGCACCAGACAAGGCTGCCCGCTTTCAGCACTGATCTTCGCCCTGGTAATGGAACCACTGGCCTCCAACCTAAGAGAACAGCGACAACGAAGAGGTCTCATTATAGGACCTCACAAGCTCATTATATCCCTATACGCGGACGACGTAGTGCTGTTCATACGCGATCCCGAAGCCAACCTGAACCCGGTCATGAGGGAAGTTATTAAATTTGGAATGGCCTCCGGCCTGAAAATCAACCAATCAAAATCCATTATATTCCCGCTGACCCCAGCCACCAAACCATTTGCTGATGACTTCCAATTCACATGGAAAACGTCCAAAGTCCGATACCTGGGAATCCAAATGTTGCTGAACTACCATGAGGTGTTCCGAGATAACTACTAAGAGGTGGTCAAGTCCCTCCAGGAAAAAGTGACACGGTGGAAGACCCTACCACCAACGCTCTGGGGGAGATCTTCCTTGGTCAAGATTGTGATCTTACCAAAACTACCATACCTGTTTACCAACATTCCAATACTGCTACCCCAAACCTTTCTGAAAAGACTGAAAAGCTTGGTCCTTGAGCTACTATGGGTGGGCAAACCAGCTAGAGTGGCACACGTAACACTAACCCTCCCAGTAACGAGCGAAGGTCTCGCCCTTCCAGACCTGGAGAAATACTTTTGGGCAGCGCAAGCACAATTTCTCAGTCACTGGTACGCCACTCACAAAATCAGACCTCACATACAAGTGGAACGAGCCCTGGCAACACCTAACCTGTTAACCGCCGTCAACTTCAGTCAAACCCTCGTCCCCAACTCCACCATGAATGTAATGCTCACGAAAGTCTGGAAGAAACTAGCTCAAAGGTACGGGGTACAAACGCGATACTCCCCCCTTCTACCCATCAAGTTCATACCAGGGGTTCCACTGACGTCCGAGAAAGTGTTCCACCAATGGACTGATAAGCTGCACATAGAGACCGTGGGAGACCTCTTCACGGAGGACGGCTTTATAACGCTGCAACAAGCAAAATTGAAAGGCGGCAATACCGCACTCGACGTATTCTCTACTTCAGGACCCGGTACACTCTGCAAACACTCCTACCAGACTTCCCACGTCAGCCCCCAACCTGGCAACTGCTGCACAACACTATACAGGCACAAGGCGAAGGAAGGCTGGTGTCGCAAATCTATCATCGCTGATACGACTCCCAACCTCAACCATGCAAAGACCAAATGGGAAAAGTCCCTGCACATGACCATATCAGAAGAAGACTGGACCCACATCCTGAAACAGACAAAAAAAATCGCTCTCAAATCACGCTTTAAGCTAATCCACTTCAACTTCTTACACCAGACCTACTACACAGCAGCAAAAGCTAACAAGCATCACCCTGAGGCAGCTGCAAAATGCGAAAGATGTGGGGCACATTCAGCAGACTTCGTCCATCTTGCATGGGACTGCCCCGAACTAACACCGTTCTGGAACCAAGTCTTGGAGACAACGGCGGCAATAGTAGGAGAGGCACTACAGCCGAGCCAAACAGCAGCCCTACTTGGTATGACAAAACTGCTCTCTGCCCCAATAAGGAAACTGGCTGGACTCCTGCTGACACTGGCCCATAGAAGAGTAGCTATGACTTGGGGCCGAGGCCCCCCCAAACAATCGCTGCCTGGCGCAAGGACATTCTTTATTGCCAGGATGTAGAAACAGACTTTGTCAAGCTATTACCCTTAAATGCCCGTCCACCAGACATCTGGGGCCCACTGGTACTATACTTGCTAAATGAAGCAGGGGAGGCTCCTTCCAGCCAAACAGGCACCTCGGACACAGAAGAAAGGCTTCAGTGAAGACACAGACCCAGTATCACCACCTCCATGATGCAATGGACTGGTGCAGGACAGCACAAACACACAAGGATATAATACTGAAAGGGGAAGCAGAGGGAGGGAGAGGGGGGAGGGAGGGAGAGTGGGACACGGCGCAGAGTTAAGTCCACCCTAATGTGGGTGTGTAGTTTTCTGTTTTAAAAAAACAAAAATAAAGGTTTAAAAAAAATAAAAAAGACTCAAGAAATTATAGGACTATTTGACAACTGACAAGACGATAGAGTACATTCCTGACGGTCCAAACAAAGGAGAAGCCAGAATAGTGACACAGAGTAGCAATGACCAAAGACAAGATAAAGGGAGACATGAGGGATGCCAGGATGCTGGGAAACACCTCAGCTGCTAGAATACAGACACATTCACAGGAGAAGGACGGAAGAAGGGGATGATCGGGTGCAAAGCACACACTCTTCACAGTTCCAGTTGCAGTGGTGCAGACGATGGTCTCAAAGAATGGGGAGCAAGTGCAAAACTGGTCACTTGGGTGGAGAATGATGCAGGTCCTATGCCAATCATATCACTCGAGAATGCTTCTTTATGCTTCCAGAATGACGGGTTGGAGAAAATAGAGGATGCAAACGAATAGAGACAATACCAGGCATGAGGGTTGGTACTGAAGTGTTAACGGATCAATGCTGGGCCTGCGGATCCAAAGACTACATGCAACTACCGCCAGACTGTGGAGGGATATGCTCTCAAGTGCTACTGAATTACACCAGCCCTGATGGTGCCTCTAAGAGATATACAGGTAGATGGATTCACCAGGATGAGCACACACCAAAGGAAGAGAAGGTCTATGGAACGGAGAAGAGTAAATGGAGAAAAATATGTGCATTCCAGTATACATACAGTTTAGGGCAGGACCAGGTGGGTATTGCCATTGCCACATCTGGGACATAAATATATCTCATTGGTTTGGAAAAAGTTAAATCTTGCTGGGTGTTAGGCAAAGTTTGTACGCAGTACCCTTTGGGACCACTACACACAACTAGGAATACAGGTGTAAGCAAACCCAACCTTTGGTATAAGTCTGTACTACACAGTTTTTGGTAGCGGAACCAAGCAGTCAGGGTTTATTGGAACACCTTTGATTGTTGACCTCGGTGTAAGACCATTACTGCTCACATTCCCCTCTTGAAATAAGCCTTACACTGAAGGTTTATTGGTTAAACACTTATTAATTTAACAGTCAGTTATAAAACATTCACAGGAAGGAGGCAGTTAAATATACACAAATATGCTTCAGTACTATACACTCTGAGGCATTCAGAATACTTTGAAGGAGGAGCAAAAAGGCATAGGTTATCAGAACATAAAAAGAATACAATTACTTCTTAGACAGTGCAGATATTTTGAGTTCACCAGACAAGTTAATTCAATAGGCGAGGCCAAAGCCAATGGGCTAAAGTCTTAGATAGAATAAAGCAGGTCTGGTAGGTAAACTGAAAAGTCTCTGCCAAAGTTCTCAGAAGTAGTTTGTAAAAAGAAGAATCATATGTTGGGCCACAAGCTGATTAGGCCTGCGAGTTGCAAAGGTTTCAAGCACTTTCACAGCAAGAGGTAAGTACTCTCAGTCTGATTTCACAGTACCTTACGAATGAAGAAAAAGATGCAGCTGAAGACTTCTGTTCCTGGCAGTTCCTGCAGATCTCGCTGTTCATGGGACTCAGTCGTGGGGACAAGGGGGGGGGGGGGTCATCGGGGAACTCCTGCACTGCATTGGGACAGTCAAAGGCTGGCACTTGGCAAACTTCAATTTCGGTTCCTGTGTATAAAGCACACAAACTGGAGTCCCTCTCCCTGGTTATACTGTTTCCTGCAGCACTCTGAGGAAATTCAACCAGCTCCGAGATAAGGTGTCCAGGTGGCTTTCTGTTGACTTGATTGGTCCCACCAACTCAAAGGGAGAAATCGTCCTTGAAGGGGCTTCTCTGTCGAGGTGAACTTGGCGATTCGGACCTGCAGCAAGGCTTCACCGGGCAAACCAACGGTCTAGGAGTTGCAGCATCCGTCCTCTTCAAACTCATCTTCGGTTCTTACATTCCAGTGGTAGACTACCTTCCAAGCCACAAGACTCACCTTTTATTCAGTTCTCTCCCTTTCATTCCAGCCTAGCTGTCATTCACCCAGCAGGGTGGCTGTCCTTGCCAGACAGTCAGCCAGCCAATCACAACAGAGTGCATTTGGGTCTCCTAGGAGACTAAGCACAGGGAGTTTCGGGCACCACCCTCGCTTCCTGCCCACCCCAGACACTCTAGCACCAGAGAGTCTTCAGTCCTGAAGCACGCCTAAGTCGTAGGAACAAAGGGACCAAACCTGGTTTGGCGTGCAGAGGCAAACTCTAGAAGGACCTTTCCAAAAAAAAAAAAAAACAGCAGAAAAAGACCAGGACCTGTTTTTACAGTGGGGGCTCAGACGCCATCTTGAAAAACATGGCTCCTGCGATTTAACGCTACCATTGTTCACGGTCGGGAACAAATCATGGTAGTTCGGTGTAAAACCACTGCCACCAGCCATTTCGATCGGAAAGGGTAGCATTTGACTGCTACATATGTTTCTAGACACGGGATACTAAGTAACCCCTCCAGCACTCTATTGTAAGATAGGGTGTGCTGGGTCTAGGAATTTAGAAAGACTAGTAAAGTCAATTTCACTCTATTTTCTCTGGGAAATAGTAGTTTATCCCAGAGAAGGTATTTAAACCTTGGGACAGCCTAAACGGCTTCCCTGTTTCACTGCACTGAGGGTGCTGTGTAACACAAACAAGATGATGCCTATGGAGTTGGTTACACTCCATAATCAAAAGAAACAAACACAGAAAACACATTGAATGGAAAGGTTCAAAGTCCCAAAGTTTAGCAAAAGAGCTGGACGGCTCTAAAGTGGGAGGAACTGGCATATTTATGAGAATTCTCCCCAACAGCTGGCTTGGTAGTTTGTTATCTTTATACAGGAAGATGCTGAGTATATTGGCCCTGGACTGCATTTTGTCTTCAAATTTTCTTTGATGATTTTCTCCTCAAAGGCAGCCTGCACTGTCCGTGCATCCCGGGTAGTGGGCAGAAAAGTAATTTGGAGGGCGTTTGGTTTCTCCAGTAGTTTGAGTTTCTGGAGCTATTAGCAGCATGCTCGATTTCTAAATTCTAGAAAATTCCCCTTAATCTCCACCATTTTGTTATTATAGGTTTTGTCGCCCTGTTTCCAGATGGATTCTAGTTTACGCTTCTCTTTCTTTAATGCACCCAGTTCGGGACTAAACCATTTTTGGTAACCAGGATCGTCTCTGACAAGTATGCTTTTAAGAGGTGCAACCTTATCAAGCTGAATGGTTAGTGTTGGGGAGAATTCTCACAAATCTGCCAATTCCCTTCTACCTTGGAGACCCCAAGCTCTTTTGCTGGACTTTAGGACTGAATTTTGATCCTTTTATCCTGAGGAGAGTGACGTTTTTCCCCACTCTCTCATGTATTTCTCTTTGATCTGAACACAGTTTCTTTTGGTTTTGGAGTCTGACAAACTCCATAGGCATCAACCTTTTAAAGTGTGACACACAGCACGTTCAGTGCAAGGACACAGCTAAGTCTTCCAGATTTCCCAAAGGTTTAAATACCTTCTCTTGGTTAAACTACTGTTTCCAAGAGCAGTAAAGTGAAATTGACTTTAACGTACCTTTGTGTAACTTTGTAGACCCAGCACACACGATCTTACATAGAGTGCTGGAGGGGTTACTTATTATCCCCTTGGTCTACTTTCTCATGTAGCATTTTTATTTTACTCTTTTTACAATTAATATCTGGTGGCCCCGGTTTAATTTTCCCTACCATTGTGTGATTTTACCGCGGGCTGCGTTCGCAGCTGCAGAATGGCATGGTGCTCATATTGTCAAAATGGCAGCAGTCTTCTTTTTTCGCCATTTCTTGTTGTAAAGGTCCTTCTTGAGATTTACCTTTGTTTCGTCTTTGGCAGGATTCACTGGTGAAGCCCGCCTCTGGCTCCAGCGTGTGTGGCAGAGCAGGAAGCGAAGAAGGTGCCCAAAACTCCCTGTGCTTAGTCTCTTTGGTTACTGGAATGCACCCAAAGGTGATTGGCCGGCTGTGACAGCTAGGCTACGAATGAGTGGGAGAGACTTCCATAAAAGGCTAGGTCTTTTGCAAGGAAGGCAGAGTCGACCACTGGACAAAGGAATCTGAAGAAGAACTTGGAAGAGAAGCTTGCTGCAACTCCTGGACAGTTGGTGTGCCCGGTGAAGCCCTGCTGCAGTGCCGTAGCTCCGAATTCCCCTCGACTAGAGAAGCCCTGCAAAGGATGACTTCACTCCTAGGGTTGGTGGGACCAATCGATCCCAAGACGAACTCGACTGGGAACCCTCTCTCTGCTTGCTGTACTTCTATTGCTGCTGCAGGAACCGAGTGCCAGGGGACAGGAACACCAGAATAGAGTGCATCATTTTTAAGCCAGACCCGAGCTCCAGGAAAATCCTCTGCACTCTCTCGAACCAGAGCTGACCAAGCCTGAGCCACCTCAGAGTGCTGGACCCCAGAAGCAAAGAAAGTCCACAAGGTGTCCAAGAACTACATAAAAATGTTCACAAGAATGAAGGATAAGGGGCTACTAGGTAATCCCCCACCCGCCAGCACTCCACATAAGATGGTGTGTGCTGGACCTACAAGGAGAACAAGTAAAGTCAATTTCACTTCACTATTCTTGGGGTAGTTCACACAAGAAAATCTATTTAAACCTTATGAGAACTCTAAAGGATTTCTCTGTGACACTGCACTGAAGGTGCTGTGTGTCACCATACAAAACTTAGATGCCTATGGAGTTTGTCAGACTCCAAAAACAGTGAAACACAATCCAAATCAGATCAAAACACATGAGTGAGACAAAGGTCTCACTCACTCCACTGTTAAAATTAAAAAGTCCTAAAGTCCAACAAAAGAGCTGGGGGTCCCTAAGGTTGAAGGGAATTAGCACAGAAATGAGAATTCTCCCCAACAGCCTATTCCAGAGTGGTCTTCCCTACCTCAACAGAATAACTCGGGTGCTCGTCAGGAAACAATATACCATCCTCTGTCCAAACAAACTACTCTATCACTACCACTAGGAAATAAACAAAAAAGGGTTCAATTAACTTGTCAAAGCCACCTGGTAAATGACTCCATTCTTCTGGTGAAAAAATGCACACTTAAGGTGACTTAACAGCAGTCTCTTACAACAGGGTGTAATTTACACTTAGACAAAGGAGAAGGACTCCTAGGAAAGCGACAAAAAGACAATCTTTCCTAACTGATGCGTAACTATTTTAACATTAACCTGATTAGAAAAGCAGAGCACTGTCTGACCTTAATTACATTATGTCAAGACCATGCTCATTCCATCTGATTACATGAACCCAGTGTCGCCTGTTGTGAAATTGCTCATTATAGCACCTGATTACCTTACGCGTCATGTAATCCAAGTTGCCTCAATGTGCACAGACACCGAAATTTAATACGATAGAAAGACATTCCTAAAAACACCAGAACACCTTGTAGAGAATCCTTATTTCTAGATCTGCGACAATAGTAAATATGAACACAATATATACACGGCATGAATACGCCTGGCCATTTAAAATAATTGCTTCTTTTAGTATACTAAATTTAATATGATGGATCGATCGTCTGCAAAGGTAATGGTTACTTCAAGATATTTGAAAGTATACCAGACTAGCCTAAATTAATTTGTTACGAAGCGGTTGTAGTGGGCAGAATGGTAATATTGAGCCACGGAATTATGCAGCAAACACTCAGGTCCCTCTCAGCTACAGTATTCCTGTTTAAGTGGGACTATACATCTCCCAGATCAATAATACAAGTCACGGTAATGCAATGGCTGCAATCTTGGCCAACTGCTTTTCATTCTTTTAAATGCAAGGAGGGACAGATTTTAAGTATAGAGGGTGCTATAATACATTACTCTATATAAAGGGGGCAGCCAAC
Source organism: Ambystoma mexicanum (assembly GCF_040938575.1). Classification (NCBI taxonomy): domain Eukaryota; kingdom Metazoa; phylum Chordata; class Amphibia; order Caudata; family Ambystomatidae; genus Ambystoma; species Ambystoma mexicanum. The sequence goes on along the minus strand of NC_090939.1, from coordinate 321,929,384 downwards.
CTGTCACCGTCCAAATAGGTTTGCCTACAACTCCCATGATCCCTTTATATGGACTATGGTGCCGATGGGAGGTGTAGGGCAAAATAGCTGGAGGGTGGTCGTTTTGGTACCCCTGCAGACCTGCTAGGGTGCAAAAGCAAGAGACATTTTGTGCAAATACAGCAAACTTTTGCAGGCACAAATCAATTATCTACAAACCAGCTTGCACATCTGTGTCTGAAATAAGCCTCCATTGAACGGCCAGTAATATTTTATACATGATAAATCCTGGCTCCTTTTTCAACTTCACATTTCAAATGCATCAGAAGCTTTGCAGCGACCATTAGAAGGGCGACATGCTAGTCTCATTGCGGGGGGCGCGGCATGAATGTCATGCCAAAGGTAGGCAATGCAAAGCTAGAAGGAAACTACACAGAATGGATGCGCATATAGGAGCTGGGGATCTATGTGATCACTGCAACCCCCATAATTTCGACGGCCGAAAATGCTACTTTTTTTAACCCACTTTACACCACATATGTATGCGAGGGAGACCCGCCCACAACCCCTATATTACTATAATATCACATACCCCCACATATATATGTGGTGTAAGGGGGTGATAAAAAAAAAGCCAGAATTTCGGCCGTCAGAATTATGAGGGCAACATTTTGGGCCATCATCAAAGCTGGTTATGACAGTTATGGTCTACTACCAACCTCTTTAGAACCATCCCAAGGAACTCGGTTGGAGTTAACAAGGTCATCTGGGTTGAGGTGTTATGTCCAGTCGGGTGCGTTTTCAGGCATAACGGGGGAGCAATTTAGGACAGGAATGCTAAAGAGGTCTAGAAAGGTGCTCCGTTATGCAGCTGTACTGTTGTATAACCCTGTAAAGCGTCCTTTGTGCACCTGTATTGTTGTATACGTGCGTAAAGTGCTCCGTTGCTTCTCGAAGCTATATCTGCGCTCAATAAATACAATCATAATAATAACTAAAGAAAGGGGGAAGAATGCAGCAGGGAGAGGAACGTGATGATTCACAAAGGTTCGACGTCAGTCATAGTATGGTGGCTTTACTGACTTGGACTATGGTGTCAATGTTTAGGATTGTAGAGTTTTATGGTGTTCTGCAATGGATGATGGAGTAGGAGGTTCGGAGAGTGGGTGTAAGGGGAGTTTTCCTAAAGTCCACCTCGAGGTAAGACTCTATAAAACTATCCCTTGGTGTACAGGTCCCCAAACTCTTGCTATAGGTCTGTACTGCCCAAAGGATTGGTAGAATGGCAGAGCAGCCAGGCTTATCTTATGCGGAGGATACGAGTTGTAGGTAAGTACAATGAATCCAGTCCATACAATAGTCCAAAAAAACCTCTTATACAAAATTATATTAAAGTATACATCTATCTTATATACCCACAAGGCAGGGTAGGTAAATGATGCACATCGCAAATAGTAACAATACTTTTCATAGGTAGCTACTTCAATAGTAGTTGGTTGCACTTACAATTGTTACAGAAAATTACAGTTATACTGTTTAAATAGTGTTGTGCACCCGCATTTGAGAAATGACAGTTTCATTCATTTACTAAGGTCACTCAGACAGTCTGTAGGAAGGAAAAGAAGGGTTATTCGACACCATCACCAGTGGTGCACTTCTTTTTCAAGTGTTCAAAGTTAATGTAGGATAGGAGCAACAGTCTTATGCAGCAGCAGAAAAGGTTACGTTCCTCAGGATACTCCAGTTACTTAAATATAATAATTAAGAATAACACAAGTTATAAGGACACTGCAAAGAACTCCCTAAAAGCACACAAGCTGTAAAGCCTGGGCAGAGGTATGGGTGGACACCCAAACACCTGGTATTGCACTCCAGTCACACTAGAGCGACTATTCGGCTTGAGTTAAGTTCTATATCCTGAGCCCAACAGTACCTTCGGGTGGTTGAAGAAAATGCAGCTTGATTCTTTCCTGTGCAACATTGACGGGCCCCTCTCCGGATTCCTCAGCTTGGTGACGAAAGTAAGGACTCTAAATGGGATGTCACAGCAGCAGTCGCGAGGAAGGACCCGGAGCAAGGATTTCTTTGGTCTCCTATGTCGGTCTGCAGTTTTGGCGCCCTTTGATCAGCTCCAACAGTGAACAGTTACCGCCCGTCGGTCCACCTCAATTCCGCAGTCATGCATTCTAGTGAGGGGACTTGAATGAGTGGGTTAGTGCTTGTGGAGGTCCAACTGGAGCTCACCAAAGTTCTGGGAGGATTTGTTCACGCATCGTGCACTGCAAATGGGTTGGAGGTCCCCTGATATTCATGGTTTGCAGCATGGGAAGGTCACTGTGCCTCGAGGAACAGCAATTTGTCTTAGGGCAGGTTGGTTCCACCAGCCAAAGGGAAGGAGTCCTCTTCGGAGCTCCTTTGTCGATAAGAAAACAGGGTCAGGGACAGCAGTGGTCGCTTCACGGATACTGGAAGGGTCTGCAGGTGTCTCTGATGGTCTTCTGCTTTAGATCTTCTGTTCCAGTGGTCGACTTGCCTTCTGCCACAGGAACCTCTCCTTTTATTTAGAAATCCCATTAATTACTCTGCAAACTCTCCCTGCAGTTTACAGAAAGAGGTGGGTGGCTGTCCAATCGGTGGCATTTGTGATGTCATCTTTGATGTCCTGGGTGTTAGTCTTAGCAGTTCACGGTGGTGGCGCAAGTTATGGTTGCTTAGCTTACCATAACTGGCGAATTTCTGAGGTTTTTCAGTTTTACCTGTAACCATATCGTCCCTGTAACAATGTTTTTCCATTGAATGTCATAGGTTTTTATTAGTGCAACTTAACCAGAACGTCCCCTTAACTAAATATATATATATATATATGATACATTACTCACCGTAATCGTATTTCTGATGCTTGTATCTCGATGAAGTCCCTACAAGGGGCTGTGTTTATAGTGTTGGTCACATGTCAGGGGTGATTGTGTAATGTTAAACATGTAATAACTAGCTAACAATTCAAGACTTACTACACACTTGTGCTAGTACAAACAATACATATGAAGACCCACAATGCATACAAATCAGAGGCACATACAGAGAAACTAAAGTAAGGAACAAAGAAACAGCATCATCAGAAAATGTTAATAGCATTAATGTTTACCTTCATGTACACAAATGAATTGTGTGTTTGAGGCCTGCCTATTGTCCCATGTACGTGCACCATGAGCTGAGACCAAACCCTAAGGAAAGTACTTTAAGAACATATGACCAGGTTAACGTCTAGCTATACAGCACCTTTTGAATGTTTATATTCAAACGATCAGTGAACAAAGCCACCTGGCCTAGATATTTCAGTGAACAAAAACAAGTGCCAGATATGTAATGTCACCAGTGATGTCAATGACATTTGTGATGTCATCTTTGATGTCCGGGTGTTAGTCTTAGCAGTGCACAGTGGTGGTGCGAGTTATGGTTGCTTAGCTTATCATAAATGGCGAATTTCTGATGTTTTTCGGTTTTACTTGTAACCATAACGTCCCATTAACAACGATTTTCGAGTGAATTGTATAGGTTTTTATTGGTGAAACTTAACCATAACATCTCTCTTTAACAAAGATTTTTCTGAGAATTCCATTGGTTTACTAATATCATACTTAGCCCAATATAACAACGTTTTTGTCCAATTTACAATGTTTCACCTTAAAATTCTGCCATGTCCCACCTTCTAGCATCAATTTGAACACTTCTATACTTTTTCCACTGTTTTTGCTTCCGTCGATGTCTGCGAACATCTGACATCATTGTGGACCTTCCGGACAGCGCCACGTGACCATGTGCTTACGCGAGGCATGATGACTTGTCCATGAACGCATTTGCACTTCGCGTTCGGGTCCTTGCTTCGTGGACAGTTCCGAACTGCATTTTCTACTGATCTACTCAAGCTCAAAATATACCCTTGCACAGCTCCTACACCTATTCTTACTCATTATCCATTAACAATCTAGTACAAAGCACATAGTTGGAAGAATAGTGGCAAAACTGCTTTTCATCTTAAATATGGTATCAGCTATTGCCATCCCTCCTCCCCAAGAGCCACCGCCAACACCAGCTGGAGGACCCACACAACAAAAAAAGTGCAGTATTTCCAAAGACAATGAAGAGGACCAAGAAAAAAATGAGTTAGAGGAAGTGTCTACCTCTAGCACCCAGAGAGAATCATGGGTGTGGCAGTTCTTTAGCACTGTTGGGAATGAACCAAAGGCTAAAGCTCCAAAAGTGAAATGCACTGAGTGCAACTTTGTACTCAGTCGCGGACTACGTGGACATTACAGGACCTCCATGTGCCGCGACACCAAATCCAACTACCGCAACGCTCTCAGAAAGATTGTTCCTTTCTTAGCAAGTAGTAAGCTGTCTTCCTCCACATCATCTTCAACCAATACTGAAACCACACAGCCTATTTCTGTGGGACAAAATCCCACCAGCTACCTTGCAAGCAATAAGAGGCAACAGTTCTCTGTATATACTACAACACAACACTCTGCAGGGGGAAGCAATTTCGACATGCGTTTGAAGCTGTAATCAAGGAGCATGAGAAACACTGGCCACTACCTTAGAAGAGACACACACACACACACACACACACACCTGTCCTGCAAACATTTTATTTTTTTTGAACAACAAAAGAAAGGTTCCTTTAGGAACCACCTTTCACAATTAAAAAAAATAGAACTAAAGAAAATCTTATAGACTCCATTTACTTTACATTTCTCAGTAAAGTACATAGACTCAATACGTTTTTCCAACATTTCCATTAGCATTTTGTGTTATGCTAATGGGAATAATGTGACATTCTTCCCCCGTTCCAGGGACCGGAACGGGGGAGAACAGCCCGGCAGCCTAAGTTATAGGCCCAAGAGAAGTGTGTGTGTGTGTGCGGCCTGATGGCTGCGGGCTTCGGCGTGTTATAAATAAATGAGGACTCCGGACCATTATCCTACATTGCAGCCCCTGCAATGGGGGATAAAGGCCATTAACACCCCTGGCTCCCAAAGTGGGAACCCAGGGTGCCTGTGGCGTCCAGCTGTAGGAAGGAAAATCTTTTTCCAAGATGGCCACCATGGAAAGAGAAGGGCGGCGCCGTACAGAGCCCCTATTCCCTTTCCATGGCAGCCTTCAGAAGGCAAAGTCAGAACCATATGATCATATTACCACAAGCACATTTTTTTGCCCTTTCAAACCTATTCTACTTTCAAATAACTTTACCACATAGCCGGACCCAGGTGGACATGGCCACTTTAACACAATTTTCTCATCCCTCGCAGTCATGGGCCAGTAGCCAGACTGTCCGGTCATGACCTTATACCATGACCCGGACAATGTGGCCGCTGCCCATGGCCACAGGTTATACCTCAGTCACCAAAGGCATATCACAATTTTTTGTACCTACATTATGACAATTGTCAAAAAATAAAACACTGGGACATTTGCAAAACCATGCTTTAAGGTCCTTGCCAATGCACCTTACACGAGTTTGCTTGAAATCCACCCAGGTTTTATTTTTTCAAAAGTGTCAAATTGTATGTACATACAATAGTCATATAACTTAAGCCCCACTTGACAAAATCCATTCAGTCTTTACACAAACATTGAAGGTTGTGTCTATAATCTTTCTGAAAACCTTTGTCCACATTCAAAAAATGACAACTAAGTTTTAAGCCATCTAAAAATGTTGCGACCCCCCCATCCCAATCTAATTTAGCCCCCTCTTCAGAAAATCCCAAACTTTAGAAAAACATTTATATCTAGATTTAAATTTGTTTTTGCAAACTTTTGTGCAGATTCGGCAAATGGCACTACATTTATAAGCCTTTATAATATTTTGGAACCCCGCCTCTAAATGTGTTCCCTCTTGACAAAACTGCTCCATACTTTCCAAAACCATTCAGAATCAAGTCTACAATAAAATTCCAAAATGTCATGCAGTGTCATCAAGCGGCGCCAAAGTCATAAGCCATCCAAGAGCTGCTATTCACCAACCCTGTAATGCAAAAACAGGCACAGATGCCCCCGAACATCTTGTTCGCCAACATCACAGGACTGCTCCTCGAATATCCGGACTGTTCGCAGACTCCCAGGGGTGAAAAACACCTGTTTTTTGGCTTCTTACCACCATATCCCATCCCCTTCTCATCACCCCTCACCTTCCCAAAGATTAAGCTTGACAAGTGCAATGTTGTGTTTTTTTATATGTTTCTATCGCGATGTCCGCGGACACCGGCGGATGTCCACGAATTATGGCAGGCGTTTCCAAAAAAATCTGATTCACTTCACGCGTTTCACAATCCAATCAGTGGACGCGTCCGATGTCCGCGGACATCACGGCACCCTCAGGGCCTATCAGATGCCTGTCCACGGACCGCACAGGCAAAATAGGTGAGCAAAGCGGAACCAGATATCACCAATTTCTTTGAACCTAATATTTGGTCCTTAAATTCTTTCCATTATATCTATGTAAAAAAAATGGTGGACCGCCCCTATAACTCATTTTTAGCCTACTGCACAGTGCACCACATAGGATTTTGAGGTGTGAGTATTTTACTAATTTTTAAACGGAGTAAATGTAATTTCAAGAGTAAAAAAAAAAAAGTCTCCTTTTCAAGAGAGTAAAATGTATGCGACATCCAGCCGACATGTGCAAAACCTGTATGGAAATTATTACCAGGTGGCAGCTTTCTGCACTGTTAATGTTAAAGGGTATTTGTACTGCACACCGTCACCACTCGAGTGGTCCACAGACGCTCTGGTGGATTGGAAGAGCCTAGGAAGGTTAGTAGGATTGAGTGGGAGAAAGGCAAGAGAGCAGTGATGTGCTGTTGGCAACCTCAGTTCGGTTGCACCGTTCGCTGAGCTTGGGTGTGCTTTTCGGTTGGGAGACGTTGTGTGAGGCTATGTGTAGTATATTTTGGTTTTGCAGCGTGGTGAAGTGTGTGCGGTTTGTTGTGCATTCGAGCTATGGTTGTGTTTAGTTAGAGTTTGAGGGGTGTATGCAGAGGGGTGAGATTGTTTAGTTGGTTGGATAGTGGCATCGCGGTTTAGAATTTACATGCTAATCTTTACAATCCTGTCTAGATGTGGCGCAATGCTAATCTTTACAGTTCTATCTAGATGTGATGCGAGCCGACTTCACAATTCTGTCTATGGAACTATTATTACCTAATGGTATGCCAATATTATTATACAACAGTGCAGCGAGGCAAGGATGCCATGCTAAACTCTATACCTAATCTCATGGTCAAATTCTTATTTATATAGCGATTTTGGCAAAGCGCTGTACATAGAACATATTTATCACAATCACCAAACCGAAGTTGGTATTCCTTTAACGACCTAGAAAGGAGGAAAGGCTCAGTTAGCCTTGCCGGGTTTCGAATATGTAACCTACAGATCACGCACAGATCTCGCAATGAGTGCTCAACCGGCTGAGCTATCTTATTGGCTAACATCCTTCAAAGGTCGTTAAAAGGAGTATAGACTGAGATCTAATCATCACAGTGCCTAGATGTTGGACGGACCATGCACAAAGTGCTACATAAAGTTAAATACCCATCTGGATTATCACAGGGACAGGTTTTGCAGAGTTTCCATTTCAATTACAAATGTAACTTTCATTTGTTTGATTTTGAACAGCGCTTTCACTTCCTGGAGAGTCAGGTTTTAATTGTAGTCTTGAAGATTTGAGAGGCTAGAATACCTGTGATTGGTGTAATGACAATCACTCACTGTTGAGAAAGTACTCTGCAGTCACTGTCCATTTATAGTAATGTACCCCACTCAGTGCAAGGTTGAATGGATATAAACTAGACCTAAACGTAAGGACACTTGCGTCGCTTGCACACCACTGTACTGAATAACAGTCAATAGCTCAATCCGTATAAATGAATATCGACGAATATTAAGAACACAGCAAGGTCATAAAGTCCGATATATTGAATACAAAAAGTACAAAGCAAAATTCAGCTCAATGAGTTTTGTGTATAACCCTTCATAAGTAGCAAATAACATAATTCTTCTTCAGATACTTAATGTATTGATCTACAAAGTTAATAATTATTTGCATGCATCCATCCATCTTCTCATCTTCGTGGACTTGTACAAATGTCTGTCTCGTTATTTTAATTGGTATTACACAGGTTTAAACCAGGCTATGAAGTAGGCAGAAGTCAGGAATGCTTATCTGGGGGCGGACCACTAATGACCTCAACCCAAGCAGGCCAACCACCGGAGGAATACCATTGCATTTCGGTGCTGGACTGCCCCTGGGCAGGACAAAGACTGATATGCAAATGGATATTTCCCATCTGTGAAAGGCACAGTGAGAAAAAGCAGTGGCTGCGAACTCTCAAGTGGTTAATAACCACTGAACAGGTTATCAAGCCTTGTTCTATCGAGAGAGGGGCGCCCGCTACCTTTGCACACCGGAGGAAGGAGTGCACGTTTTGTTCATACAGCAGGTTTATTGGACAATTGTCCGGGGAGCAGTTAAATGGCGCTGTAGAACCAAACTAAACCAAACCTCAACAAACCACACATGTTGACACCTTATATACATTTTTGCAACAGTGAAAACACTCAGATACTTTATTACAATCCGTCTGCCACATGTGATCGGACAAAGACCTCTTCAAAGGAATCCCATCTTTCTCAGATTCCTACATTTTCATTGGTAACCGTTCTCAACTACCATCTTCAAATTGTATTCATAGCATACACCTTCTTGGGATTCATCCAGGTTAAGTCAGGACAACCAGTTAAACATTTTTATGCAAACATAATTGATTACTAGCAGTAACTTGCCTAACCCCTTTTAATCTTAACTCATAATTGCACATGGTTCACATAAATACATCAAGCGATATGAAGAAGGCTGGGTAGACAAGTTCTCTTTGAATTGATAATTATCTTGTTCCCTGGCCACCATTGGAACGTTCTAATCCAAATAACTGCAATTTCATCAAATACAGCACATCTAAAAATACAATTGAAACTCCTGGCTTTCAATCATTTTAACCTCAAGCATTGATTCACCCTATGGTTTATTACTGATAAGAACAAATAGCGAAAACTCTGTCAAGCTCCCATGCATTCAAGAGATTACATCTGCTTTCTGCGATACTGATAAGACCATAAAGCCAATGGCCCGCTCCTTTAACTAAGCTGACCATCACGAAGGTCGAAGTTACTTCTTGAACTATATCTGGCCTCTGAAACTCCACAGAACCAGTTTCTCAAAGTTCACCTTCAGAAAAACCCAGACGGCCGTGTTTGAATCCATTTCTAAAAAAGCCCACTACATTTAGATTTAGCAATTCTCTGTGTATTTCTATCAGTGTGCATGCATGTTTAATAACTCATTTATTTTCTTCACAGTGGGTTCTCTATGACCAGTTTTCTTCCTTGCATGCACCTTAAAACCCCCCCCTTTCTCTCAGTTTCCATGTACTTCAGAGCACCCCATGTGTGAATTGTGTTCATGTACATTTAGTGGTTTTAAAACGCTATCTTTCTGCATACGTAGAAATGTACTATGCATCAGTTCTAAACAAAAAGTAACATATCCCATTCACATTTAACTATATGGGATACATATGAAATTGTAACATCGTCCCCGGTTTGCCACAACCCTAGTCTCATCTGGCGCGTGCGAGAAAAACCCCTCTTGATTGCGGTGAACTTTCCTGACCCCCCCCAACAGTTAAAGACATGAGAGTTTGTGTAATCCGACTTGTCATTTTCAAGGAAAGGTCAGCTTTTCCTAGATTGCAATGCATATATATATACTCAAACTATATAGCTATTCGACATTTATCAATACAGTTAGAAGAGAATTGAAGTCATAGCAAATTCCTTTGCTAGTTTGAAGGGATGGAGGTGGAATTCATTTCGTGTTGGCACTTTGTTTTTTATTAACTTCGAGAAATGGAACCAGCAGTAAGTTACTCACTGCAGTGACTACTGTACTCCTAACCCACAGTCCCTCTTACCCCCATAGATATTGTCCCTATGTGAGCAACTTTAACTTACTCTTTCTAAAGTCCAAGTAAGGGCTTCATAAAACTATACATCTGAGGAAGCACATAAATCCACTGTTAGCATAAGGCTGTACCACCACACTGGCGCTAGGGGGCCTATGGCTGCTTGAGGAAGCTAATATTCATTCTGCTTTACAAGCTGTAGAGCGGAACAAGGTACTTTAAAGAGCCATAGGCCCTCACCAACACCATCAGATAATTGAGAAGACCAGACTATTGTTTTCAGATCAAGGGAAGGCCAAGTGACGCCCAACTATTTGGCCTTCCCTTGATATGAAAATAATTGTGTTTCAAAGTTTAGTCTGTGGGGCTAGCACTTGGTCGTTGGGTGAGAGCCCAGCCCCAGCTGAACGGTGTCATAAATATGAAAATCTTACCCAACACCTTCTAGTCGAACCTTGCATCTGTCGGAGGCAGTGTCTAGTGCCTACAAAACCTGAGGCATGGACTAGTAGGCAGCACTACAAATGATTTCTAGTGGGTCATGCCTCTGGAATGCTACGGATGACATTTTGGCAGAACTAAACGTGCATAAAGGCTCTTAAGCACTGGATGCCGCCGATTCTTGCAGTCTTCTATAATGTACAACACCACCACCCTACTGATACCTTTTGCTTCCTGGATACTAATGGAAGCCCCATAAGTGATGAACAGTCTAAGACCTGAAGGACTTTGTATACTATAGGTCAAATATCACAGCTCTTGCCACATCTGTTATGTAAGGCTCTTTGTGATTCATCGCAAGGATCCGAGAAAAAAAAGGGTGGGAGACTATCAGGTTGAAATAGAATTCGGTCACTACCATATAAGAACATGAAGGCTAGGTGTGCAGGTTCTTTGCAGCTGGGCGCTTGCAGCTCCACAATGGCAGATGCCACGAAATAAATCTGTATTCCAGAAGATAAAGCTTATGACCGTAGAGGCCATACGATAGAAATGTTTATGCATGAGGGAAACTACGTTCAAGTCCCGCTAGGGACTAGGCTGTCTAAATGGTGGATATAATCTGGTGAGACTACAAATGCCTCTGGATGACACGATTCTAGTTTCATCCTTAATGTAGACAGGCTCGAAACAAAGGTCAGAATGTTGTCCAGAGAGGGATAAAGCCGATTAGGTCCTCTAACCAGTGACAAACATGTTTGCAGTTACTGCAATATAGCATTCTTAGTGTCCTTTAGAACCACTTGAACAATGGACATGTTTTCATCAGTGAATCCCAAGTGCCCATAGACAAGGTCCTAAGGCACCAGAGAGCTAATTTAAGAGATTGAAGGAGGGATAGATCCTCCCGCTACCTGAGATGATTCAGGATAAGAGGAGGGGCCCGGATAGGACAGATCAACCTGTAAAAGTATCAACAAAAAATCTTGTCTGTGTGGAAAGTAATTCCAGACATTTCCCAATGACCTGTTCTGGAATTGGGGGAGGGGACTTTGAGCATGCTGCAGTATGCATTCTTTTATGATTGGCTATTTGTCACTACCCTGAGGGAGTGCTTTTTAAAGAGGCAGTCTGTGTTATGCTATAACTCTAGAGAATGGGGAATGGGGAATGATACACAGTGCCACTTTGTAGTGTATATTTTGAAAGGTTTCTGGAATGACTGTTACTGGTAGCTCATATCCCTCCTTTTTACAGACTTCTAGAATATCCCAGTAAATAGAACAAGGATTCCATCAAAGCACATGAAAATGGGAAAGTGAATATTTTACATTGAAAAGGATGCTGCCCTGACACATCTGTTTAACATCACACTGCTTTTATCAGTGAGACCATGCCATGCCCATCCATAGTCAGATTGTGCTCCAGCAGAAGAGAGCATTATCCCTGAATGACAGGCTGCGTCACACCAGATCTGGGAAATCAACAGAAGCTTTACTTTCAGCCGCACAGGAAAACGCTTGACTTTTGTGCTACAAAATGTCAAAATAAACCCTTCAAAACAAAAACTCTCTCTGCGCATAGGTCAATTTCAGTGGACCTTTGCCTTGAACATACTGCTGTGTGAGTGAAACTGACTAGGGCTGAAAAACAATATTGGGAACTCAGATGGAAGAGAAAAACCGAATTGAGAGGGACATCCCAGCAGACTTCACCACGTGTCAAAATGTGCTTTTGCAAATAAGAAAAATGCCCGTTTTAAAAGTGCCCTGTCCTTGCCTAGCAATGTAAAGGGGATTTTGCTGGGAAACATATATGGGATGTTTTATTTCAACAGGCTTGCTTCTGATTCAGAACAAAATAAAAAAAGAAATAATTGCATTGGCTGGTCTGGGAAATCAGCCCAAACAGGTTTTCTGCCATGGCTCAAGGGACTGTTGGGTGCCGACAACAGGAGTACCCTACCTCAAGAGAAGCCACAGTAGATTCTGGGACACCTCCGTGTTAATTATGCCCTTTGAAACTTTGAATGGACCAGGAGGCAGAATATCACACGCTCGTCAGACTTCAGTCTGTGCTCAGGGTTGACAATAGATTCTGGGACGCCTACGTGTGAAAACTGAAGCAACACCTCCCCGCAACTTCTACTGGGGAGCTTCAATGCCAACTCCAGAGCAGCCTTGTAAGCTATGCCCTTATTTGGTAGACAATACTGGCCATCTGTCTGAAAAGACTATTTTATTAATAAACTGAAGACTTATCTCTGAAACAGGACTTCGCAGGAATGTAAATGTTTAACAGTTTAAATGTAATTTTTGTGGCTTTTAAACAAGATGTGGTAGCCTTCACTGGCATATTGTGGACAGAAATGGCAGATAATTAGATATTCTGTGGAATGTGTATATGATGCCACTTTGAAATTCAATATTCACATGCCTTATGACAATATATACACATGTATAAAGTTATAGAATGTTAGGTAAAGTAATTTCATTGAAAATGATGAAAAACTATTAGATGGACAAAACAAAGTCCTACAAACTGGAGAGTTGGACTGCCATGCTGTGTGTGAAATATGTAATCTGCCTATGTAATTTTGCCAAAATGCCACAACTGTACAAATGTGTGATTTAAGTTAAGATTGATTTTTGGCAAAAAGGACTGTGCAATGGCATTTCACCTCATAAAACAACCCCCTACCCTGAGTCCCCTCCTGGAGTAGGCGACCAACATACGCTGGCCTATCCTGTTCTTGGGGCTAGGTCTAGCTTAGTTCTGTCCAACAATAAACCCGGCGATGTCACCCGCTTTTATATGAGGGGTGGGAGCTCACAGGGACAAGACTCTCTCCTGAATTTCCAGAGCCTGCGTATCCAGACATTCCAGATCCACCTTTGCAAGATTCCAGACTACTGCCAGCCAGGCCAAAGCATAGCTGACCCCATCCCAGCAAAGCCATTGATCCAGAAATCCCACAAAAATCCCAACAAGGGGAATAGCTGTGGTACCCTTTTGGGAGCATCCGGTGACCAGACCGGCTTTTTGCCCACTATCTGCATGCCCACTGTACCCTTGACATCCAGTGACCAGACTTGCCCAGCTGTCTTTTTGCCAGAAGAGTCCGCCGTGCGGTGACCAGAGCCTTGAGCCCAGAAACCCGCCTGGCTGTCCCAAATCCCAAACTCAAGTGCGGATTGTGAGTATTTTCCCATCCCATAGCCTATCCCATGTTGACCCTTTGTCTTTATCCTATTTTCTAAGTAATCCTATTCATACCCTGATAACTTGTCTAAAACTGTTCTAATTCTCTGTGCATCCTGACCTAGTGTTACCGCCATCCTTTCATTCACCCCATCTTGTAACTCCTTAGCAATATTTTGAATAATTTAATTTCCATATAGAGACACGCGGCGTGAAGGGGGTTAATTCAGCCGCTTAACCTGTTCCATGGGCAGCGATATCTTCTTGATAATATAGTTTAAGTAAAACTTGCCCATTCTTTCCAAACCAATTTTTTTCATCTGAACTGCTTTTATTTTACCAAAACCGAATGTTTTACCATGAAGATCTCATCCAATGATTCAGCTATAGTTACTCTTTCACTTCTATATGGTCCCTGTGATGTGCATCTGTCACCCAGCCTAAAAAACGCATTCCGATTCGGTGCATTTCACCCGTTTTTAAAAAAAAACTTTGACATTTAAAACTGCAAAAAAGCGTGAATTGCAACTTTTCAACGTGAAAATTTGACTGCACTGTGCTTTTTGAACTGTATGCCCTTTGCTGATACCTTGCCTTGTAATTGCCAGTGATATTACATCCCTGATACTGTGATAAAACATATGTACATCATTATTTAACCACACGTATAATTGTCAAATTCCGAGTGTCATTTTATGCCATTGCAAAGGGTTTTGTGAGGGGAAGGTGAGATTTTAATTCTATTTGCTGACTCATATCCAGGACTCCCTGCTGCTTCTTTCTATCCACTCGGAAGTCGATTAATTGGGGTTTGAGGGGACATTGCAGGGTGAAATCCTATCTCGGGTGCTATTTATCCTAATTGAAAAAGTGCTCCTATTCATTTGTGCTTTGGATATGTTCTTGAAGGTTAACCAAGTGTATTTCAGTAGTTTTCATTGTAATTATCACCCCATTGGTGATTGCTGCCCAATATAAAAATTGTGTGATTTACTTTGTAATTAAAATATTGTATTCCCCCAACCGACCTGGTTCATGGCCCATTGTGACCAGGGGTATTTGTAAAAGGGGGTGTGAGACAGGTTGGGTGCTAGCTCAAATCGAATTAGTTGAAAATAAAGAAAAAGTATTCTAATTGAGCGCTACATCCTAGGCTAAGGGCAAGAGTCCTGATCCGGTGTGTGACGCCCGTTTGGAATCCTTTACATAAGCGTATCTACTTTTCTGATCTTCACAATCAATCTGCCTTTCAAACCCTTGTACGCTGTCTCTATCCTGCCACTCCTGACCACTGTCTTAACTCTAGTTTGTCTGCTCTTGACTTCACCCATTTCGTCTCATCGAAGGTTCTCCCTCTTCATCAAAACATTGAAGCCTCCCTTCTTCCAGGCTCATCATCGCCTTTTCCTATTCTTTCTCTCACTTTGCTTCTATCTCCAACACTGATGTTCTTCTCTTACTTAATAAGGCCCACCGTATTACTTCTCCCACCGATCCAATTCCCTCTGCTCTATACCCAGTCTATCCCCTTCTAATACCTTATCATGTCTCTTTAATGCCAGCCTCTCGACGTCTGTCTTTCCTGTCTCCTTTAAAAGCATGCAACTATCATTCCCATTTTTAAAAAACCCACAGCTAATCCTCAGATTGTCTCCAATTTCCGCCCTCTCTCTCTAAACTCCTTGAGTGTCTTGTGTATTCTCAGATCCCATCTTTTGTCACTGATCTCTCTCTTCTTCCTCAATTTCAAATCTGGCTTTCGTCCTGTACACTCTTCTGAAACTGCTCAGATTTCTGTTCTCAATTCCCTTCTCACAGCTCGATATGTCTCATTCTTCTTGATTCATCTGCTGCATTTGACACCGTGGATCACTCCTTGCTTCTGTCTTCGCTCTCTTCCTTTGGTCTTAAGGGTTCTGTTCGATCTTTGCTTAGCTCTCATCTCTCTAATCAGACTTTTTCTGTCTCATGGGCAGGCAAAACCTGTACATCTCTCCCTCTTGACCATCGGGTACCCCAAGGGTCAGTCCTAGGCCCTTTCTCTTCTCAGTGTACATTTCACAACTCGCAGCTATTATCTCCTCCTTTGGTCTCTCCCATCACTTCTATGCAGATGATACACCGCTTTTTCTATCTTTCTCCTCCTTTTCTGCTGAAATCCACCACACCCTCACAGCCCGTCTCACCGCTATTAAGTGTTGGACGTCTTCTCACTTCCTCACCCTTAATGTGGGTAAGACTGAGGTTCTGTTCTTCCCTGCCAAAACTCTTCCCCCCCCATAACCCTGCCCTGTTCGTTTCCTTCCCTCCCTCCAATCTCTACCACTGCTCGTAATCTTGGTCTCATCTTTGACTCAAATTTTTCCGTCTCTCATCACATTTCTCTCTCCTCGAGTTCTTGTCGTTTTCACCTTCATAACATCTGTAAAACTCGCCCCTTCCTCACTTTCCAGTCATCTAAACTCCCAATTTCCTCACTGATTTTGTGTTCTTCTACTCTCTTTGCTCTTCCAAACTCTTGTCTTGCCCCACTAAAGTCAGTCATTAACGCTTCTATTCATTCTTTTTATCTTCTTTCCTATCAAGACTATTTCTGCCTCTCTTGCCACATTTGGTTGGCTTCCTTTCCATTCTCAAGTCAAATTTCACTTTCTTTGTCTTGTTTTTAAATCCCTCTATGGACCTACGCCCAATTATCTCTGTGCTTTTATCTTTCTATATGCCGACCCGCTCTCTTCGGTCCTGTGGTTCCTCGTCCTCCATGTGCCCAGTCCCGCTTCCGATCCTTTCAGGTTCTTGCTCATCTCAACTGGAATGCCCTCCCACTCTCACTTTGATCTATCACTGTTTATTCTCTCTTCTGTGCTTCCCTGAAAACCTATCTTCTTCCACATCCCTGAATGTGTGCTGTCTGGATTGGATTACTTTATTGTCTAATCATTTTTCATTGTACCGTTTTCTGTTTTAAATGTTCAGCACTTTGGATTAAGGTGCTTTATAAAACAAAATACAATAATACAAAAATGTTAGTGTTAGGTTATTCTTTTTACCAGAGTGTGTATGAAATTTGAATGGAACAAAGACATTGCTTTTGGCTAAATTTCACAGAGGCTCCACAAATACTTAAAGCCTGCGGCAGTATGGCCTAAAGAGGCAAAGGAATTCACAAAATGAAAAGCACAAAGTGTTATGAAACTGTATATTAATCAAACTAAATAGTGCTCTTTAATTACCAATTGTCACACCTAGGACAGGCTTGCTGCCTTAATTCATTCCAATTTAAAGGAATGTTTTGAAAAAAAGGGTTCCTTCCTGGCACCTCCCGATTGCAGCCATTAGCCTTCATGTGCATATAGGTCAAAAATCGAATTTGAAAACATTGGGGCAGTATTGTGGGAGACTCTTGAGAATACAAACTGTAGTGGCTGTCAGTAAATGAATTCACTTCAGGGAGGTGCACCCAATATGTATGATAATCTATAATTAAAGGTATTCTTGTTACAAGATGTCAGTGTGATGTATGTTTATGTTATAAGACATCTAGCACAAAGTAAATTAACCCCCCAGACTTGCAAGCAAATAGCTGCTTGGATCAGTGAAGCCAGCCACTATTTCAGAAACTTAAAGACATCCTATTCCGTCACACCAATGTTCCTTTCCCTTTATGTGTTTGAATTAACCTTGGCTGTGCATCTCTCATTCACCTGCTGCGATTTATGTTCCTTTCTTATCCAGCTGTAAACACACACTGACGGCATTAAGACTTCAAAAGGGATGAAAAAAAAATACCTAACTAAATTGACAGTCCCTCTCTGCTTCAAAGGCACTGGCACACGCTCTAGGCTACAGACCACTCCATTTCTGATACGGACACTCCGATACTAGTGAAGAAAGTAAAAACTCCAAGAGTCTTACAAGGAGACAATGATCAATTTTCAGATTTCTTAAACAGTAACGTTTGTGATGTTCCTTAGTTATCGCTTCATAAAGAGAACATGAAATTCCAGCGCAATAGAAGCATACTTTACACCATGATCCGCAACCTTTGGGTCGCCCGATGTTTTGGGCTGCGACTCCCATCAACCCATTCCATTGATTATGCAGCCTAGGACTGATGGAAGTTGTAGTCCAAAACATCTGGAGAGCCAAAGGTTGCAGACCCCCGCTTAACACAATGTTGTACGGTGCTGTGCATCTCTAATGCCAGGTGTGCCAAGCCCCTCAATATTGGAACACGCACTGCACATTTTGCTTTCTTCCAATTGTCTATTTTGGGATGAAAATCTGGATAGATCGAGATTCAAATCTGCAGCTTTTAGCACCTTCAGCATTAAACTATAACAATCCTAAGCACATCCCTTATGTTGAGCGTGCTCACTAGGACAATCTTATCCAGCATACAGCAGCTGCACATTATGCACTTTATTAGAACAATCACCCACTCCTCCTGGAAAGCACACAAGAAAACCGGTCATGCAGGTCAGTCCTGGTGGATTCCTTTATTGAGAAGAAGCACGCCCCAGAAGCAGATTATCATATTGAAAGGTTACTTCATCTTCATGCAAGTCACATATATCACTATTGATAGTATCATTTTAATATTCATCGCTGGTCAAGTTAAGATTTTAGTGAACAAGAGGAACCAACATGTGATCAATAGTTTCTGGGGATTTTAATGATGTTTAGTTGGGACATGATTGCCTATCAATAGAATATTCTCCTAGAGCGGGCTGGATCACGATTAAGGGGTACACCCAGCCTCCCCTTAAGTACGAGGGAGGGTGAACTGCCCAGTGCCTTAAGTTGATACGCAGCTCCAAGTCAGTCACCTGGTATATTCAGGACATGTGGTAATGCTGCCTCTTTGCTGAAACATTGCAATCATTTGTAACAAATAAATACACAAAACAGAACATGTATTGCATTACTTACAATTTTGAGAGCAGGCAGATCGTATATGTAGCACACTAAATCAGTGCATGCCGGTGGCCTTCCTGCCAAAAGCACAGAATATCGAATGGTCCCTACCTTCATTTTCAGTGTTGGCTGGGACAGGGTCGACCCCGAATGGATGCCAAGGTTGAAGGTCATCTACGTTGTATTCGCCATCTACTGGAAGACGTTCTGCGGTTGTCTTAGTCTCAGTCAGTGATGGCATAAGGGCATCGTTGCCGTAGCTGATCCTGGGCTCACTGATCATATTTGCCAGGACATCATCAGAGTAATTCTGTTCTTTTTGAAGTAGTTCATCTACAAAAAGGAAGAAACCTCAATTATCCACCAAATCATTAAAAGAGGAGCAAATGAGCCACCTGCAGTAAAATGTGCACATCACTAGGATTGGACTATTTTGTCAATATTGCTGGACTTTGAAACCACCCTCTAGACAGGATTTTAACAGGTGTTCAGAGAAATAACTGCAAGTCTTTGCGCATCTCATTTTTGCCATTGTTTAAGTGGGTCTACTGAATATAATCTACTGGGATGTTGTTGTAAACTATAGCACAAGAGGAAAATATTTGACAGAACAAAGTGCAGAGGCTATTTTAAGAAAAGAACAAGCGGAGTAATGTCAAAGCAATGGCAACAAATTAAAAAAAGTTCAGGAACAATTCATAACAGTATAGGATAGACCAATAATGCATCTTTTGAAACACCCATGTTCTACTAAAGTCAGTGACTTTCGTTCTCGCCACTTAACGAAGTTGAACAGGTTTTTTCCAAAATTCTGCCATAGGGAATATAAACTCTTAACATTAATTTCGGCGAAAGGGAGACCATTTTAATAGGAGCAGAAAATGGAAATGATGGCCGTTCGTAAAAAGGTGACTGCTGCTTTCCCTCAATAAGACATCAGGGCCCCAACCTTTCTTTTTGCCATTCTTTTGAACCCCTCCTAAATCTGGAGGTATTTGAAGCCTTTTTGCTCCACTGACCCACCATGCTCAATCTGTTTTGAGGGCACTGATCAGTCCCTACGGCTAACCGTTCAGTAAGTTCTTGGTTTATGTTCCTGCACACATCACCTTCAGTGCAGCGACACGGTCTCCCTGTAACTTTGTTTTTAGCTATGTGCATGAGGTTTTCAGGATGGGATGATGGTAGAGGATACTTTTAGTCTTGTGCACTTTTGCATTTTACCGCTTAATGCAATATAGAGCGCCGTATACTTTTAAACAATAATGACACAAGATTTCTCCCCGTTCTTTGGTTTTTGACCTTTTTCCTGCCCTGCAGCAGTTAGATTTACCATTTATGGTAACCCCTTTGCCAGGGAAAGCTCCAGCGTTTGCAGGCAAACAAAGTCTGTGTGTGCTTGCATGTTGGGGGCTAGGCCTGTTGCTGGGCAGATGCACTGGCTAGAGGCTGTCCAGGATTGAACAGCCTTTGCCAGTTTCAATGGTGCAGATCCCCGACATTGGTGGGCTGGGGGTAACGAGCCTGAATCCTGGATCAGATCATTGTTGGAGACAAGACCCCCTACGAAGGAGAGCAGCCCGATGAAGACCCGGAATGCATCGCTGTAAGATTGCCAGCTGCCCTTTCTTCATCTACCCAGTGAAGCTCAGTCTCTGGTGGGAACAAGGACTGAAACCACTGCTCGAAGAAGCGGCCACTGTAAGTTCTCAGAACATTCTTGGTACCATCCAGTGATCTATCCAGATGTCAACCTGGGCTACTTCACTGCACTAGCGGCTATCCCAAATTAAGCCTTGGGACTCTCCTGAAGTTGTTGCTCTCCCCTAAGAGGCGCATTGCAGAACAAGCTTCTTTGTTCTCGACACAAGGGTCCTCTTATGCCATTTTGTCCAAGTGACCATCGCTGCTTGCCATCTGTGTTGTGTCCTGGGGGTCTTCTGAGGTGGTCACCCGAGTGTTGGTTCATGAAGTTGATGTGTCCTCCGTGTCCAGCTGTCCATAATACAGTCCATCGGAGCACAGAACTAGCCAGACCCAATAACCTGACGTCTGAAGGGACGTGTGCACCCAGTACCAACGCACAAATCCAGAAGGCCCAGCACTTTCAGGAACTTCTACGCTAGTCACATGGTGAATCAGAGTACAGGGGGTGCATAAACATACCTGGGTTCTATAGGAGTAAAGATCTAGTTCTAGGTCTCCCCTAAAGTGGTTGAACTGGGAGAGGGTCTTTTAAAGAATTTTTTTTAACAGCACCTTGAAACATTTAAACTACTTGTTCAACTTCCTAAAAGACTCATAGCTCCCCTTTCTTCTATCTAGGTGAGAGCTTTCTAAGGTTAGAAACTTAGTTCTAAGGTTTTGTATGTTTTCCCAACTTCGTTCTGTAAACCCATTTGTTCTTAAAGTCTTGTTTACTTAGCTGGTTCACTATTCACTTACTTCACTACACTAAATTACCTTGAATAGTTTAAAAGCAAGGTGTTAGTGCACTTAACAGGTGATTGTGCGTGTCTGTATATCAGTAGTGAATTTTTTAGTGCTGTGTGTTAAGGAGAATTCTCATTTCTGTGCTAATTCCTTTCAACCATATAGACCGCCCAGCACTTTTGCTGTACTTTAGGACTTTTTAATTTTAACCCTGGATTGATTGAGACCTGAGACTCGTGTGTTTTGACCCGATTTGATTGTGCGTTTTCACTGTTTTTGGAGTCCGACAAACTCCATAGGCATCTTTTTGTATGGTGACGCACAGCACATTCAGTGCAGTGTCACAGAGAAATCCTTTTAGATTTCTCATAAGGTTTAAATGTTACCAAGAATGGTAAAGTGAAATTGACTTTACTTACCTTTTCTCTTTGTAGGTCCAGCACACACCATCTCATGTTGAGTGCTGGTGTGCTGGGGTGGGGGGGCAGGAAGGTGGGGGAAGGGCGGCAGGTTACCTAGTAACCCCTTATCCTACATTCTCATGTAACATTTATATGTTACCCTCCATACTTTAGATGGCTGGTGGCAGTGGTTTAATTTTCCTACCATTGTGCTTTTCTACCGCAGCTGCAGTACAGCACCCACGCGTTACCATTTCGTCAAAATGGCCCCAGTCTTCTTTTTTTGCCATTTTCTGTTTGTGAGGTGTTTCTTGGGTTTTACCCTGTGCGTCGAGTCAGATTTTAGCCCATTTTGCCTTTGGCGGGCTTCAGCCCTGAAGCCCACCTCTGGCCCCAGTGTGTCTGGAAAGGCAGGATGTGCGAGAGGTTCCCGAAACTCCCCTGTCCCTTGTCTCTCGGTGTTAGGCAAGATTGTGTGCAGTACCATTTGGGTGACTACAGCAACCTTGATGACCTAGCATTAGGAACCCAACCAATGGTATAAGTCTGTACTACACAGGTTGGTAGTGTGGCTGAGCAGCCAGGCTTATCTGAAGAGGGGTCAATGTGAGCAGTAGGGGTGTAACAGAGTTTCACAACGACAGTTATTCAAATAAACACTGATACTCAAGGTTTCTTGATTAAACAATTAATTTAACAGCCAGTTATATAAGCCTTCTTCAGAAGGGAGCAAAACATGTAACATTTATAATATACTTCAAAACACAGTCTTCGTGTCTCTAAATCAGACGATACCCATTGGGGATGGCACACAGACACTTCCTATGCCCTCAGGTGACTTAAAATAGCTAGGAAACTGGGGACATAAATGTATCACTGGTACATTTAGAGTAATACAGAGTTTGGTGCAAAGGTTAGATGAGGGACTAAAACAAAGGTTAACAAATACTTCATAAACAGGCAAGTACTTTTTATAACCCTTCCAATGTCAAGTAAATGTAACCTTTTCATGGGGGAACTGTAAAAGGCACAGAGTCGAAGGTATGAAGAGTCTCTCAGGGAGCCAGGACAGCCATTGTTAGTTGAACAATGTCTAGGGGAGTTGGAGATCTTTTTTGCAGGCAAGTAAAAGTGTTGCACAATGTTTTTAGAAATGTTTATAGAAATAAGATTCACTTGAAGGGTTACATGCTGGGCGGCAACTCTGCAAGGTTAGCCAAGACAAGTCTCAACTGAGAGCAAGAAAGGCTACACCACAAGAGGCAATTTCTCTTCGACTTTACAGTACCTTTGGTTAAAAGAAATGGTTCCAGCTGGCTTCTGTTCCTGTACAGCTCTGTAGATCGTGTTGTTCCTGGGCCTCAGTCGTGGGGACAAGTGGGAGGATATCTGGGGACTCCTGTACTGCAATGGGAAGGTCAGCGGCAGCAATGGGCAAACTTCGATTCAGCGGACCTTCGGTGTTTCAGCCCCTCGTGTCCGGCAGCAAATAGCAACATAGCAGTTCTCGATACCACTTCAGACTTTCCTCGCATCTGGGGTCCAGCACTCTGTTGAGGTGGCTCAGCCTTGGTCAGTCCTGCTTCAGGGAAGTCTGGAGGATCTTCCTGGCGCTCAGGTCCGACTTAAAAGCAACGCACACAATCTGGTGATCCTCTCCCTGGTACTTCGGTTCCAGCAGCAGTGGAAGTACAGCCAGCTCTGAGGTGATGTCCAGACGGGCTTACTTTGGAGTTAATTGGCCCCACCCGCTCAAGGGGAGAAGTCGTCCATGCAGGGCTTCTTTAGTCGAGGTGAATTCAGAGCTTCAGCACAGCAGCAGGGCTTCACTGTAAAAACCATCGGTCCATGAGTTGCAGCAGGCATCTCTTCCAAGTTCTTCTTTGGATTCCTTCATCCAGTGGTTGACTGCCTTCCAAGCCAAAAAGCCTCGCCTTTTATGCAGGTTTCTCACATTCATTCCAGCCTAGCTGTCAATCACAGGATGGTGGTTGTACTTGCCGGATAGCCAGCCGGCCAATCACCTTTGGGTGCATTCCTGTAACCAAGGGGGAACAAGCACAGGGAGTTTTGGGCACCTCCCTCACTTCCTGCCCCTGCCAGACATTCTGGCGCCAGAGGCGAGCTTCACTTGTGAATCCTGCCAAAGACAAAACAAAGGGACCAAACCTGGTTTGTCGCACAGAGTAAATCTCAAGAAGGACCTTTCCGACAAATGGCGAAAAAAGAAGACTGGGACATTTTGACAAAATGGCATCCATGGGTGTCTTACTGCAGCTGAGAACGCAGCCCGCGTTAAAGACCCACAATGGTAGTAAAACGTAAACCACTGCCACCAGCCATTATTTGTGGAAAGAGTAACAAAAATGTTACATGGGAAACTAGACAAAGGGGATACCAAGTAATCCCTCCAGCACCCTATGGTAGGATAGTGTGTGCTGGGTCTAGAAAGTTACAAAATGCAAGTAAAGTCAATTTCACTTCACTGCTCTTGGAAACAGTAGTTTCACCAAGGGAAGGTATTTAAACCTTTGGGAAATCTGAAAGACTTCCCTGTGCCACTGCACTGAAAGTGCTGTGCGTCACAATTCAAAGATGATGCCTATGGAGTTTGTCAGACTCCAAAGTCAAAAGAAACGCAGAGTCCAAATCACAATAAAATTACATGAGAGGGTGAGAAAAAGGGCTCACTCTCTCCAGGTTAGAAATTAAAAGCCCTAAAGTCCAGCAAAAGAGCTGGGGGTCTCTAAGGTACAAGGGAATTAGCACATTTTTGAGAATTCTCCCTAACAACTATTAACGGGCTCACAAGCTAAACTACACAAACTGGACATTGCCTTCAATTCCTTCTCCATTGATGGCATTAACATCCCGGTCTCTAAAGGCATCAAGACTCTAGGAGTCCATCTAGACTCCTCCTTAACCCTGATGAAACAAGTGAATGCTGCAGCCTCGGATACAGCCTACACTTGTAAATTGATAAATGCCTGTAGGCCCTTCCTCTCATCAACAAGCTGCTCCACCCTAGCTAGAATGGTGGTCCTTTCCAAATTGGATTAGTGCAATTCACTCAACCTAGTAACTAGCAAAAGAAACCTAAACAAACTTCCGGTCTTGCAAACCAATGCCATCAGAGCAGCCTTCAACATTCCCTGCTCTCACCACATCTCTGAAACTAGACAATGCCGGCTGGCTGTATATCAAACAAATTCCCTCAAAACCTTGGCCCTTACTCATAAGTGCCTATCAAATTCTGCGCCTAAATATTTGCCATGCACAGTCACAAAAAAAATCAATCGTCCAGACCCACTAGATCAGCCCAACTACACTGCCTCAAAGTCCCTAGGCATAACCTCCAGAAATCTGAAGGTAGTATTTTCCCTTTTCTAGCGTCCAAACTCTGGAACTCAAAACCTACAGCCTTAAGAACTATACCTTCTTTTTGCCCAATTCAGGACAAGTGCCAAAAACTGGCTTTCCTCCTTAGAGACTAATTAACCCTCACTGACTTACTTCATCACTACTCACCGTTTGTATATAATGTCATGTACTTAATCCTGCTCATGCAATTTGTTAAATGATGTAAATAATATTGCGAAACAATGTGCCCAGATACCAGAGCGTTTGGCGTGCTACACAAATAAACACCTCTACACATGATACCTAATAAGTGTTGGTACCACCAGGCCGAGGTCAATGCTTGGGTAAGGAAGTGAGCAGTGGCTCTCTTGATGGCCGTGACCTTGATCTCCGAGGGAAAGACTCTCTCGGAGCACATATCCCAGATGAGGCCCAGGACGGTCACGCTCTGCACAGGCTTCAGCTGAGACTTGACGTTGATGGTAAACCCCAGGTCGTGGAGTGTATTCGTAAGTGCGAAGTAAGTGTGGATAACCACCTCTGGAGATCTCTCCCTGACGAGTCAGTCATCTAGGCAGGGGTAGACGTGGTGGCCCTGTACCATGAACATGGCTGCCACTGCATTCCTGAGCCTGGTAAATACCCTCGGGGCTGAGTTGAGGCCAAAGGGTAGCACCTTGTATTGGAAATGGCAGCCCATGATCGTGAAGCGCAGGAAGGAGCGATGTGGTTGCCAAATCGGGACGTGTAGATAAGTGTCCTTCAGATCCAGGGAGCACATCCAGTCTCCCTTGTTTAGTGTCCACAATGAGTGCTGGTGTAACCATCTTGAAGTTTTGAAGAGGGAGAGGTTGATGGTAGATCGGTCGAACACAAATCTCAGGCCAGCCTGGTTCTTTTGTATTGCGAAAATCCTGGAACAGAACCCCAATCCTCTCTGGGAGGCTGGGACTTCTTCCACTGCCTGGCTCTTGATGAGCAACTGAATTTCCGCCAACTGAGTTGCCGTCCCAATCTGCGGGAGTGGAGGGTTGGAGAGGGAGGGACCCGTAGGCGGTACCCAGAGGATACTACAGAGGATCCATTGGTCTGAAAGGTTCTGGCGCCAGAATTGCATGTGGAAGGCAAGCCTGCCCCCACCGGAGACACATGGACCCGAAGGGACACGCCATGCTTTCTTTTCCTCTGAGGCTGCTGCGGAGGAGGGGGGACTGGAAAAAACCTTGCTCTCCCCACTTTGTTTGCGCCGGTGCCGACTCAGAGCGGTCAGGCTGCCTTGACCCCAGTTTCTTGAAGTCCCGGCCTGCCCCTTGTTGAAGCGTTGTTGTGACTGGGTGTATGTCTTGGGCATGGCC
Source organism: Ambystoma mexicanum (assembly GCF_040938575.1). Classification (NCBI taxonomy): domain Eukaryota; kingdom Metazoa; phylum Chordata; class Amphibia; order Caudata; family Ambystomatidae; genus Ambystoma; species Ambystoma mexicanum. Next base: position 321,903,278 of record NC_090939.1, on the reverse strand, counting down.
TTTGTTAGGATAAAGACTTTGCCGTTTTCAAGCTGTTCTTTTTATCTAAATCCTCATCAGTGGAAGAGTGAAAAAGGTCACTACCCTCGAATGGAAGGTCCAATATGTGTTCCTGGACATCAGGGGTAGTAGCCCAAAGTCAGGCTGTCCTTCTCATGTCCATGGCGATGCATATGGCCCGGCCAGAGGTATCGATGTGGGCCACGTTGGACTCCATGATGTTCTGCGCTACAAGCTTGGCTTCTCCTACCCCCGCCTTGAAGCGTGCTTGGCTCTGCAACGCAAGTTCTGGAAGAAAGTCTGCCATTTCCTGCCAAAGCCTTAGGTTAATGGCTGCCAGCATGGCATCCGCGTTGGATTGACGCAGGTGCAGCGAGGCGTCGAGTACAGCTTCTTCCCGTACACCTCCAAGATCTTCTCCTTGCCTA